>NC_042961.1:64781929-65381929 GCF_901001165.1 Salmo trutta
GGTTAGTGTATGGGTGGGTGGGGTAGGTAATGTTAGTGTAGGGGTAGGTAGGATTACTGTAGGGTAGGTAGGGTTAGTGTAGGGTAGGTGGGTTAGTGTAGGGTAGGTGGGTTAGTGTTGGGTAGGTAGGGTTAGTGTAGGGTAGGTAGGGTTAGTGTAGGGTAGGTAGGGTTAGTGTAGGGGTATGTAGGGTTAGTGTAGGGTAGGTAGGGTTAGTGTAGGGGTAGGTGGGGTTAGTGTAGGGTAGGTAGAGTTAGTGTAGGGGTAGGTAGGGTTAGTGTAGGGGTAGGTAGAGGTGGGTTAGTGTAGGTCGGGTTAGTGTAGGTAGGGTCAGTGTAGGGTAGGTAGGGTTAGTGTAGGGGTAGGTAGGGTTAGTGTAGGTAGGGTTAGTGTAGGGTAGGTAGGGTTAGTGTAGGGTAGGTAGGGTTAGTGTAGGGAAGGTTGGGGTAGTGTAGGGTAGGTAGGGTTAGTGTAGGGGTATGTAGGGTTAGTGTAGGGTAGGTAGGGTTAGTGTAGGGGTAGGTGGGGTTAGTGTAGGGTAGGTAGGGTTAGTGTAGAGTTAGTGTAGGGTAGGTAGGGTTAGTGTAGGGGTAGGTAGGGTTAGTGTAGGGTAGGTAGGGTTAGTGTAAGGTAGGTAGGGTTTCTGTAGGGTCGGTAGGGTTAGTGTAGGGTATATAGGGTTAGTGTAGGGTAGGTAGTGTTAGTGTAGGGGTAGGTAGGGTTAGTGTAGGGGTAGGTAGGATTACTGTAGGGTAGGTAGGGTTAGTGTAGGGTTAGTGTAGGGTTAGTGTAGAGGTAGGTAGGGTTAGTGTAGGGTAGGTAGGGTTAGTGTAGGGTAGGTAGGGTTAGTGTAGGGGTAGGTAGGGTTAGTGTAGGGTAGGTAGGGTTAGTGTAGGGGTAGGTAGGGTTAGTGTAGAGTAGGTAGGGTTAGTGTAGGGGTAGGTAGGGTTAGTGTAGGGTAGGTGGGGTTAGTGTAGGGTAGGTGGGGTTAGTGTAGGGTAGGTAGGGTTAGTGTAGGGGTAGGTAGGGTTAGTGTAGAGTAGGTAGGGTTAGTGTAGGGGTAGTGTAGGGTTAGTGTAAGGTAGGTAGGGTTAGTGTAGGGGTAGGTAGGGTTAGTGTAGGGTAGGTAGGGTTAGTGTAGGGGTAGATAGGGTTAATGTAGGGTAGGTAGGGTTAGTGTAGGGTAGGTAGGGTTAGTGTAGGGTAGGTAGGGTTAGTGTAGGGTCGGTAGGGTTAGTGTAGGGTAGGTAGGGTTAGTGTAAGGGTAGGTAGGGGTAGGTAGGGTTAGTGTATGGGTGGGTGGGGTAGGTAATGTTAGTGTAGGGGTAGGTAGGATTACTGTAGGGTAGGTAGGGTTAGTGTAGGGTAGGTGGGTTAGTGTAGGGTAGGTGGGTTAGTGTTGGGTAGGTAGGGTTAGTGTTGGGTAGGTAGGGTTAGTGTAGGGTAGGTAGGGTTAGTGTAGGGTAGGTAGGGTTAGTGTAGGGGTATGTAGGGTTAGTGTAGGGTAGGTAGGGTTAGTGTAGGGGTAGGTGGGGTTAGTGTAGGGTAGGTAGAGTTAGTGTAGGGGTAGGTAGGGTTAGTGTAGGGGTAGGTAGAGGTGGGTTAGTGTAGGTCGGGTTAGTGTAGGTAGGGTCAGTGTAGGGTAGGTAGGGTTAGTGTAGGGGTAGGTAGGGTTAGTGTAGGTAGGGTTAGTGTAGGGTAGGTAGGGTTAGTGTAGGGTAGGTAGGGTTATTGTAGGGTAGGTTGGGGTAGTGTAGGGTAGGTAGGGTTAGTGTAGGGGTATGTAGGGTTAGTGTAGGGTAGGTAGAGTTAGTGTAGGGGTAGGTAGAGGTGGGTTAGTGTAGGTCGGGTTAGTGTAGGTAGGGTCAGTGTAGGGTAGGTAGGGTTAGTGTAGGGGTAGGTAGGGTTAGTGTAGGTAGGGTTAGTGTAGGGTAGGTAGGGTTAGTGTAGGGTAGGTAGGGTTAGTGTAGGGTAGGTAAGGTTAGTGTAGGGGTAGGTAGGGTTAGTATAGGGTAGTTGGGGTTAGTATAGGGTAGTTGAGGTTAGTGTAGGGTAGGTAGGGTTAGTGTAGGGTAGGTAAGGTTAGTGTAGGGGTAGGTAGGGGTAGGTAGGGTTAGTGTAGGGGTAGGTAGGATTACTGTAGGGTAGGTAGGGTTAGTGTAGGGGTAGGTATGGGTAGGTAATGTTAGTGTAGGGGTAGGTAGCATTACTGTACGGTAGGTAGGGTTAGTGTAGGGTAGGTAGGGTTAGTGTAGAGTTATTGTAGGGTTAGTGTAGAGGTAGGTAGGGGTAGGTAGGGTTAGTGTATGGGTAAGTAGGGGTAGGTATTGTTAGTGTAGGGGTAGGTAGGATTACTGTAGGATAGGTAGGGTTAGTGTAGGGTAGGTATGGTTAGTGTAGGGTTGGTAGGGTTAGTGTAGGGTAGAAAGGGTTAGTGTAGAGTTAGTGTAGGGTAGGTAGGGTTAGTGTAGGGGTAGGTAGGGTTAGTGTAGGGTAGGTAGGGTTAGTGTAGAGTAGGTAGGGTTAGTGTAGGGTATGTAGGGTTAGTGTAGGGGTAGGTAGGGTTAGTGTAGAGTAGGTAGGGTTAGTGTAGGGTAGGTAGGGTTAGTGTAGAGTAGGTAGGGTTAGTGTAGGGTATGTAGGGTTAGAGTAGGGGTAGGTAGGGTTAGTGTAGGGTCGGTAGGGTTAGTGTAGGGGTAGGTAGGGCTAGTGTAGGGGTAGGTAGGGTTAGTGTAGGGGTAGGTAGGGTTAGTGTAGGGGTAGATAGGGTTACTGTAGGGTAGGTGGGTTAGTGTTGGGTAGGTAGGGTTAGTGTAGGGTAGGTAGGGTTAGTGTAGGGTAGGTAGGGTTAGTGTAGGGTAGGTAGGGGTAGTGTAGGGTAGGTAGGGTTAGTGTAGGGGTATGTAGGGTTAGTGTAGGGTAGGTAGGGTTAGTGTAGGGGTAGGTGGGGTTAGTGTAGGGTAGGTAGAGTTAGTGTAGGGGTAGGTAGGGTTAGTGTAGGGGTAGGTAGAGGTGGGTTAGTGTAGGTCGGGTTAGAGTAGGTAGGGTCATTGTAGGGTAGGTAGGGTTAGTGTAGGGGTAGGTAGAGTTAGTGTAGGTAGGGTTAGTGTAGGGTAGGTAGGGTTAGTGTAGGGTAGGTAGGGTTAGTGTAGTGGTAGGTAGGGTTAGTGTAGTGTAGGTAGGGGTAGAGTAGGGTAGGTAGGGGTAGTGTAGGGTTAGGTAGGGTTAGTGTAGTGGTAGGTAGGGTTAGTGTAGGGGTAGGTATGGTTAGTGTAGGGGTAGGTAGGGTTAGTGTAGAGTATGTAGGGTTAGTGTAGGGGTAGGTAGGGTTAGTGTAGGGGTAGGTAGGGTTAGTATAGGGTAGTTGGGGTTAGTATAGGGTAGTTGGGGTTAGTGTAGTGTAGGTAGGGTTAGTGTAGGGTAGGTAAGGTTAGTGTAGGGGTAGGTGGGGGTAGGTAGGGTTAGTGTAGGGGGAGGTAGGATTACTGTAGGGTAGGTAGGGTTAGTGTTGGGGTAGGTAGGGGTAGGTAATGTTAGTGTAGGGGTAGATAGGATTACTGTAGGGTAGGTAGGGTTAGTGTAGGGTAGGTAGGGTTAGTGTAGAGTTACTGTAGGGTTAGTGTAGAGGTAGGAAGGGGTAGGTAGGGTTAGATTATGGGTAGGTAGTGGTAGGTAATGTTAGTGTAGGGGTAGGTAGGTTTACTGTAGGGTAGGTAGGGTTAGTGTAGGGTAGGTATGGTTAGTGTAGGGTTGGTAGGGTTAGTGTAGGGTAGAAAGGGTTAGTGTAGAGTTAGTGTAGGGTAGGTAGGGTTAGTGTAGGGTAGGTAGGGTTAGTGTAGGGTAGGTAGGGTTAGTGTAGGGTATGTAGGGTTAGTGTAGGGGTAGGTAGGGTTAGTGTAGAGTAGGTAGGGTTAGTGTAGGGTAGGTAGTGTTAGTGTAGAGTAGGTAGGGTTAGTGTAGGGTATGTAGGGTTAGTGTAGGGGTAGGTAGGGTTAGTGTAGGGTCGGTAGGGTTAGTGTAGGCGTAGGTAGGGTTAGTGTAGGGGTAGGTAGGGTTAGTGTAGGGGTAGGTAGGGTTAGTGTAGGGGTAGGTAGGGTTAGTGTAGGGTAGGTAGGGTTAGTGTAGGGTTGGTAGCGTTAGTGTAGGGTAGGTAGGGTTAGTGTAGGGGTAGGTAGGGTTAGTGTATGGGTAGTTAGGGTTAGTGTAGGGGTAGTTAGGGTTAGTGTAGAGTAGGTAGGGTTAGTGTAGTGGTAGGTAGTGTTAGTGTAGAGTATGTAGGGTTAGGGTAGGGGTAGGTAGGGTTAGTGTAGGGTAGGTAGGGTTAGTGTAGGGGTAGGTAGGGTTAGTATAGGGTAGTTTGGGTTAGTATAGGGTAGTTGGGGTTAGTGTAGGGTAGGTAGGGTTAGTTTAGGGTAGGTAAGGTTAGTGTAGGGGTAGGTAGGGGTAGGTAGGGTTAGTGTAGGGGTAGGTAGGATTACTGTAGGGTAGGTAGGGTTAGTGTAGGGGTAGGTAGGGGTAGGTAATGTTAGTGTAGGAGTATGTAGGATTACTGTAGGGTAGGTAGGGTTAGTGTATGGGTAGGTAGGGGTAGGTAATGTTAGTGTAGGGGTAGGTAGGTTTACTGTAGGGTAGATAGGGTTAGTGTAGGGTAGGTATGGTTAGTGTAGGGTTGGTAGGGTTAGTGTAGGGTAGAAAGGGTTAGTGTAGAGTTAGTGTAGGGTAGGTAGGGTTAGTGTAGGGGTAGGTAGGGTTAGTGTAGGGTAGGTAGGGTTAGTGTAGAGTAGGTAGGGTTAGTGTAGGGTATGTAGGGTTAGTGTAGGGGTATGTAGGGTTAGTGTAGAGTAGGTAGGGTTAGTGTAGGGTAGATAGGGTTAGTGTAGAGTAGGTAGGGTTAGTGTAGGGTATGTAGGGTTAGTGTAGGGGTATGTAGGGTTAGTGTAGAGTAGGTAGGGTTAGTGTAGGGTAGATAGGGTTAGTGTAGAGTAGGTAGGGTTAGTGTAGGGTCGGTAGGGTTAGTGTAGGGGTAGATAGGGTTAGTGTAGGGGTAGGTAGGGTTAGTGTAGGGGTAGGTAGGGTTAGTGTAGGGGTAGGTAGGGTTAGTGTAGGGGTAGGTAGGGTTAGTGTAGGGTACGTAGGGTTAGTGTAGGGTCGGTAGGTTTAGTGTAGGGTAGGTAGGGTTAGTGTAGGGGTAGGTAGGGGTAGGTAGGGTTAGTGTATGGGTAGTTAGGGTTAGTGTAGGGGTAGTTAGGGTTAGTGTAGAGTAGGTAGGGTTAGTGTAGGGGTAGGTAGGATTACTGTAGGGTAGGTAGGGTTAGTGTAGGGGTAGGTAGGGTTAGTGTAGGGGTAGGTAGGGTTAGTGTAGGGTAGGTAGGGTTAGTGTAAGGTAGGTAGGGTTTGTGTAGGGTCGGTAGGGTTAGTGTAGAGTAGGTAGGGTTAGTGTAGGGTAGGTAGTGTTAGTGTAGGGGTAGGTAGGGTTAGTGTAGGGGTAGGTAGGATTACTGTAGGGTAGGTAGGGTTAGTGTAGGGTAGGTAGGGTTAGTGTAGGGTAGGTAGGGTTAGTGTAGGGTAGGTAGGGTTAGTGTAGAGTTAGTGTAGGGTAGGTAGGGTTAGTGTAGGGGTAGGTAGGGTTATTGTAGGGTAGGTAGGGTTAGTGTAAGGTAGGTAGGGTTTGTGTAGGGTCGGTAGGGTTAGTGTAGGGTAGGTAGGGTTAGTGTAGAGTAGGTAGTGTAAGTGTAGGGGTAGGTAGGGTTAGTGTAGGGGTAGGTAGGATTACTGTAGGGTAGGTAGGGTTAGTGTAGGGTAGGTTGGGTTAGTGTAGGGTAGGTAGGGTTAGTGTAGAGTTAGTGTAGGGTAGGTAGGGTTAGTGTAGGGGTAAGTAGGGTTAGTGTAGGGTATGTAGGGTTAGTGTAGGGGTAGGTAGGGTTAGTGTAGGGTCGGTAGGGTTAGTGTAGGGTAGGTAGGGTTAGTGTATGGGTGGGTGGGGTAGGTAATGTTAGTGTAGGGTAGGTAGGGTTAGTGTAGGGTAGGTGGGTTAGTGTTAGGTAGGTAGGGTTAGAATAGGGTAGGTAGGGTTAGTGTAGGGTAGGTAGGGTTAGTGTAGGGTAGGTAGGGGTAGTGTAGGGTAGGTAGGGTTAGTGTAGGGGTATGTAGGGTTAGTGTAGGATAGGTAGGGTTAGTGTAGGGGTAGGTGGGGTTAGTGTAGGGTATGTAGGGTTAGTGTAGGGGTAGGTAGGGTTAGTGTAGGGTCGGTAGGGTTAGTGTAGGCGTAGGTAGGGTTAGTGTAGGGTTAGGTAGGGTTAGTGTAGGGGTAGGTAGGGTTAGTGTAGGGGTAGGTAGGGTTAGTGTAGGGTAGGTAGGGTTAGTGTAGGGTCGGTAGCGTTAGTGTAGGGTAGGTAGGGTTAGTGTAGGGGTAGGTAGGGTTAGTGTATGGGTAGTTAGGGTTAGTGTAGGGGTAGTTAGGGTTAGTGTAGAGTAGGTAGGGTTAGTGTAGTGGTAGGTAGTGTTAGTGTAGAGTATGTAGGGTTAGGGTAGGGGTAGGTAGGGTTAGTGTAGGGGTAGGTAGGGTTAGTGTAGGGGTAGGTAGGGTTAGTATAGGGTAGTTTGGGTTAGTATAGGGTAGTTGGGGTTAGTGTAGGGTAGGTAGGGTTAATTTAGGGTAGGTAAGGTTAGTGTAGGGGTAGGTAGGGGTAGGTAGGGTTAGTGTAGGGGTAGGTAGGATTACTGTAGGGTAGGTAGGGTTAGGGTAGGGGTAGGTAGGGGTAGGTAATGTTAGTGTAGGGGTATGTAGGATTACTGTAGGGTAGGTAGGGTTAGTGTAGGGTAGGTAGGGTTAGTGTAGAGTTAGTGTAGGGTTAGTGTAGAGGTAGGTAGGGGTAGGTAGGGTTAGTGTATGGGTAGGTAGGGGTAGGTAATGTTAGTGTAGGGGTAGGTAGGTTTACTGTAGGGTAGATAGGGTTAGTGTAGGGTAGGTATGGTTAGTGTAGGGTTGGTAGGGTTAGTGTAGGGTAGAAAGGGTTAGTGTAGAGTTAGTGTAGGGTAGGTAGGGTTAGTGTAGGGGTAGGTAGGGTTAGTGTAGGGTAGGTAGGGTTAGTGTAGAGTAGGTAGGGTTAGTGTAGGGTATGTAGGGTTAGTGTAGGGGTAGGTAGGGTTAGTGTAGAGTAGGTAGGGTTAGTGTAGGGTAGATAGGGTTAGTGTAGAGTAGGTAGGGTTAGTGTAGGGTATGTAGGGTTAGTGTAGGGGTAGGTAGGGTTAGTGTAGGGTCGGTAGGGTTAGTGTAGGGGTAGATAGGGTTAGTGTAGGGGTAGGTAGGGTTAGTGTAGGGGTAGGTAGGGTTAGTGTAGGGGTAGGTAGGGTTAGTGTAGGGGTAGGTAGGGTTAGTGTAGGGTACGTAGGGTTAGTGTAGGGTCGGTAGGTTAAGTGTAGGGTAGGTAGGGTTAGTGTAGGGGTAGATAGGGGTAGGTAGGGTTAGTGTATGGGTAGTTAGGGTTAGTGTAGGGGTAGTTAGGGTTAGTGTAGAGTAGGTAGGGTTAGTGTAGGGGTAGGTAGGATTACTGTAGGGTAGGTAGTGTTAGTGTAGGGGTAGGTAGGGTTAGTGTAGGGGTAGGTAGGATTACTGTAGGGTAGGTAGGGTTAGTGTAGGGTAGGTAGGGTTAGTGTAGGGTAGGTAGGGTTAGTGTAGGGTAGGTAGGGTTAGTGTAGAGTTAGTGTAGGGTAGGTAGGGTTAGTGTAGGGGTAAGTAGGGTTAGTGTAGGGTATGTAGGGTTAGTGTAGGGGTAGGTAGGTTTAGTGTAGGGTCGGTAGGGTTAGTGTATGGGTGGGTGGGGTAGGTAATGTTAGTGTAGGGGTAGATAGGGTTAGTGTAGGGTAGGTAGGGTTAGTGTAGGGTAGGTGGGTTAGTGTTAGGTAGGTAGGGTTAGTGTAGGGTAGGTAGGGTTAGTGTAGGGTAGGTAGGGTTAGTGTAGGGTAGGTAGGGGTAGTGTAGGGTAGGTAGGGTTAGTGTAGGGGTATGTAGGGTTAGTGTAGGGTAGGTAGGGTTAGTGTAGGGGTAGGTGGGGTTAGTGTAGGGTAGGTGGAGTTAGTATAGGGGTAGGTAGAGTTAGTGTAGGGGTAGGTAGAGGTGGGTTAGTGTAGGTCGGGTTAGTGTAGGTAGGGTCAGTGTAGGGTAGGTAGGGTTAGTGTAGGGGTAGGTAGGGTTAGTGTAGGTAGGGTTAGTGGAGG
The DNA here is from genome assembly GCF_901001165.1 of Salmo trutta. Lineage (NCBI taxonomy): Eukaryota > Metazoa > Chordata > Actinopteri > Salmoniformes > Salmonidae > Salmo > Salmo trutta. Next base: position 64,790,147 of record NC_042961.1, read on the forward strand.
GTAGGTAGGGTTAGTGTAGGGTAGGTAGGGTCAGTGTAGTGGTAGGTAGGGTTAGTGTAGTGTAGGTAGGGGTAGAGTAGGGTAGGTAGGGGTAGTGTAGGGGTAGGTAGGGTAGGTAGGGTTGGTGTAGTGGTAGGTAGGGTTAGTGTAGAGTAGGTAGGGTTAGTGTAGGGTATGTAGGGTTAGTGTAGGGGTAGGTAGGGTTAGTGTAGAGTAGGTAGGGTTATTGTAGGGTAGGTAGGGTTAGTGTAGAGTAGGTAGGGTTAGTGTAGAGTATGTAGGGTTAGTTTAGGGGTAGGTAGAGTTAGTGTAGGGTCGGTAGGGTTAGTGTAGGGTAGGTAGGGTTAGTGTAGGGGTAGGTAGGGGTAGGTAGGGTTAGTGTATGGGTAGGTGGGGTAGGTAATGTTAGTGTAGGGGTAGGTAGGATTACTGTAGAGTAGGTAGGGTTAGTGTGGGGTAGGTAGGGTTAGTGTAGGGTAGGTAGGGTTAGTGTTGGGTAGGTAGGGTTAGTGTAGGGTAGGTTGGGTTAGTGTAGGGTAGGTAGGGTTAGTGTAGGGTAGGTAGGGGTAGTGTAGGGTAGGTGGGGTTAGTTTAGGGGTATGTAGGGTTAGTGTAGTGTAGGTAGGGTTAGTGTAGGGGTAGGTAGGGTTAGTGTAGGGTAGGTAGAGTTAGTGTAGGGGTAGGTAGGGTTAGCGTAGGGGTAGGTAGGCGTGGGTTAGTGTAGGTCGGGTTAGTGTAGGTAGGGTCAGTGTAGGGTAGGTAGGGTTAGTGTAGGGGTAGGTAGGGTTAGTGTAGGTAGGGTAAGTGTAGGGTAGGTAGGGTTAGTGTAGGGTAGGTAGGGTTAGTGTAGGGTAGGTAGGGTTAGTGTAGGTAGGGTTAGTGTAGGGTAGGTAGGGTTAGTGTAGGGTAGGTAGGGTTAGTGTAGGGTAGGTAGGGTTAGTGTAGGGTAGGTAGGGTTAGTGTAGGGGTAGGTGGGGTTAGTGTAGGGTAGGTGGAGTTAGTATAGGGGTAGGTAGGGTTAGTGTAGGGGTAGGTAGAGGTGGGTTAGTGTAGGTCGGGTTAGTGTAGGTAGGGTCAGTGTAGGGTAGGTAGGGTTAGTGTAGGGGTAGGTAGGGTTAGTGTAGGTAGGGTTAGTGTAGGGTAGGTAGGGTTAGTGTAGGGTAGGTAGGGTCAGTGTAGTGGTAGGTAGGGTTAGTGTAGTGTAGGTAGGGGTAGAGTAGGGTAGGTAGGGGTAGTGTAGGGGTAGGTAGGGTAGGTAGGGTTGGTGTAGTGGTAGGTAGGGTTAGTGTAGAGTAGGTAGGGTTAGTGTAGGGTATGTAGTGTTAGTGTAGGGGTAGGTAGGGTTAGTGTAGAGTAGGTAGGGTTAGTGTAGGGTAGGTAGGGTTAGTGTAGAGTAGGTAGGGTTAGTGTAGGGTATGTAGGGTTAGTTTAGGGGTAGGTAGAGTTAGTGTAGGGTCGGTAGGGTTAGTGTAGGGTAGGTAGGGTTAGTGTAGGGGTAGGTAGGGGTAGGTAGGGTTAGTGTATGGGTAGGTGGGGTAGGTAATGTTAGTGTAGGGGTAGGTAGGATTACTGTAGAGTAGGTAGGGTTAGTGTGGGGTAGGTAGGGTTAGTGTAGGGTAGGTAGGGTTAGTGTTGGGTAGGTAGGGTTAGTGTAGGGTAGGTTGGGTTAGTGTAGGGTAGGTAGGGTTAGTGTAGGGTAGGTAGGGGTAGTGTAGGGTAGGTGGGGTTAGTTTAGGGGTATGTAGGGTTAGTGTAGTGTAGGTAGGTTTAGTGTAGGGGTAGGTAGGGTTAGTGTAGGGTAGGTAGAGTTAGTGTAGGGGTAGGTAGGGTTAGTGTAGGGGTAGGTAGGGGTGGGTTAGTGTAGGTCGGGTTAGTGTAGGTAGGGTCAGTGTAGGGTAGGTAGGGTTAGTGTAGGGGTAGGTAGGGTTAGTGTAGGTAGGGTTAGTGTAGGGTAGGTAGGGTTAGTGTAGGGTAGGTAGGGTTAGTGTAGGGTAGGTAGGGTCAGTGTAGTGGTAGGTAGGGTTAGTGTAGTGTAGGTAGGGGTAGAGTTAGTGTAGGGGTAGGTATGGTTAGTGTGGGGGTAGGTAGGGTTAGTGTAGTATAGGTAGGGGTAGTGTAGGGTAGGTAGGGGTAGGTAGGGTTAGTGTAGGTTAGGTAAGGTTAGTGTAGGGGTAGGTAGGGTTAGTGTAGGGTAGGTAGGGTTAGTGTAGGGTAGGTAGGGTTAGTGTAGGGTAGGTAGGGTTAGTGTTGGGGTAGATAGGGTTAGTGTAGGGGTAGGTAGGGTTAGTGTTGGGGTAGGTAGGGTTAGTGTAGGGGTAGGTAGGGTTAGTATAGGGGTAGGTAGGGTTAGTGTAGGGGTAGGTAGGGTTAGTATAGGGGTAGGTAGGGTTATTGTAGGGTAGGTAAGGTTAGTGTAGGGGTAGGTAGGGTTAGTGTAGGGGTAGGTAGGGTTAGTGTAGGGGTAGGTAGGTTTAGTGTAGGGTCGGTAGGATTAGTGTAGGGTAGGTAGTGTTAGTGTATGGGTAGGTAGGGGTAGGTAGGGTTAGTGTATCGGTAGGTAGGGGTAGGTAGGGTTAGTGTAGGGGTAAGTAGGGTTAGTGTAGGGTATGTAGGGTTAGTGTAGGGGTAGGTAGGGTTAGTGTAGGGTCGGTAGGGTTAGTGTAGGGTAGATAGGGTTAGTGTAAGGGTAGGTAGGGGTAGGTAGGGTTAGTGTATGGGTAGGTGGGGTTAGTGTAGGGTAGGTAGGGTTAGTGTAGGGTAGGTGGGTGAGTGTAGGGGTAGGTAGGGTTAGTATAGCGTAGTTGGGGTTAGTATAGGGTAGTTGGGGTTAGTGTAGGGGTAGGTAGGGTTAGTGTAGGGTAGGTAAGGTTAGTGTAGGGGTAGGTATGGGTAGTGAGGGTTAGTGTAAGGGTAGGTAGGATTACTGTAGGGTAGGTATTGTTAGTGTAGGGGTAGGTTGGGGTAGGTAATGTTAGTGTAGGGCTAGGTAGGATTACTGTAGGGTAGTTAGGGTTAGTGTAGGGGTAGGTAGGGTTAGTGTAGGGTAGGTAGGGTTAGTGTAGGGGTAGGTAGGGTTAGTGTAGGGGTCGGTAGGGGTGGGTTAGTGTAGGTCGGGTTAGTGTAGGTGGGGTCAGTGTAGGGTAGGTAGGGTTAGTGTAGGGTTAGGTAGGGTTAGTGTAGTGGTAGTTAGGGTTAGTGTAGGGGTAGGTAGGGTTAGTGTAGTGTAGGTAGGGGTAGTGTAGGGTAGGTAGGTTTAGTGTAGTGGTAGTTAGGGTTAGTGTAGGTGTAGGTAGGGTTAGTGTAGTGTAGGTAGGTGTAGTGTAGGGTAGGTAGGGGTAGTGTAGGGGTAGTGTAGGGTAGGTAGGGTTAGTGTCGGGGTAGGTAGGGTTAGTGTAGGGTAGGTAGGGTTAGTGTAGGGTAGGTGGGGTTAGTGTAGGGTAGGTAGGGTTAGTGTAGGGTAGGTAGGGTTAGTGTAGGGTAGGTAAGGTTAGTGTAGGGTAGGTATGGTTAGTGTAGGGTAGGTAGGGTTAGTGTAGGGTAGGTAGGGTTAGTGTAGGGTAGGTAGGGTGAGTGTAGGGGTAGATAGGGTTAGTATAGGGTAATTGGGGTTAGTATAGGGTAGTTGGGGTTAGTGTAGGGGTAGGTAGGGTTAGTGTAGGATAGGTAGGGTTAGTGTAGGGGTAGGTAGGGTTAGTGTAGGGGTAGGTAGGGTTAGTGTAGGGTAGGTAGGGTTAGTGTAGGGGTATGTAGGGTTAGCGTAGGGGTAGGTAGGGTTAGTGTAGGGGTAGGTAGGGTTAGTATATGGGTAGGTAGGGTTAGTGTAGGGGTAGGTAGGGTTAGTATAGGGGTAGGTAGGGTTATTGTAGGGTAGGTAGGGTTAGTGTAGGGGTAGTGTCGTGTCTTTGGCTATGCCGGATTAAGTGATATGACATGCTAACTTATACAATTATTTTTCTGTAATTAATATTACCTGATTAAGCTAATCATGTAAATGTAATTAACTAGAAAGTCGGGGCACCACAGAAGAACGTTTATAGAGCTGTTATCTTCTGAATAAACTCTTAAAATACTTAGTAATATTTTACATCGATAGCAGTCAATCTTATCTTATTTTCAGTCTCATCATGAAAGTTATAAATTCTTGGTTATCTTCACGAACCCTGGCTAACAAGTTGAATCAGCAATACAAAATTGGGTTTAATTATTTATTTACTAAATACCTAACTAATCACACAGAATTACAAATACACAGAATACATATGATGTCATACAGAAAACGTCCTGGTGGACTGAGCCTGTATCATGGCTGGTTACACAAAGGAAGGGGGTTGGGCTTGAATGAAAGAGCGGGAAGATTTAGGAACACAGAAACAGCAGCTATGCTATCGTAAATACATTATCTTATGCATTCTAAATTACCGCCCATTTGGAAAAGGAAAATGCAATAAATATTTACTCTGAGCTGCGCTTCGGTAGATTGGTCGTAGATGCTGGCCGTGGTTGGCCAACAGATCTTCCTGTAGTGGTAATGGATACGTGGTGGTATCTTCGTCTGGTTGTTAGACTGGATCCGTCGTCCGTCCTTTCCTAGCCCACGTTAGCAGCGGCTAACTCAACGGCTAGGAAGTATCACTTCTGTAGTGAAGAAGCTCAAAGTTCATACCAGTTCATACCATAGCTCACGCCGAGGTTGGCTTAGTTCTGTTCTTGATATGTGTCTGTCCTTATAACGTAGAGGCTGCAGTCCTCACGTACTGGAACACGTGAATGTCTTTTCGTCAAAGACTTATATAGTGGAGAGGGGGGAAGGAGGCGCCCCATCGTTTATAACCCCATGTCTCTACAAAGGGTTGTGCCACTGATCGGCAGAGCACTTTCCTTATGAAAACCCAATTCTCTCATTTGGAAGCTAAAATTACAATTAATCTTCTAACAAACAATTTCAATATCAAACATTTCAATTGCATAACAATTCCATGTGACTCTGATAACTAGAGGGTGTATACTTTCTCAGGTAAAGTTTATGTCGTCCTGTCATCAATCATAATGTCTCAGATAACAATGAACTGACATACATACTCATTACGTTATCAAGCATATTTCCAACTGGTTTTATTATCAAAAGATGGTTCCTTTCCCCATTTGTTTGATGTTCCCAGACTCTCTATATTTAACACAGGCTATTCAAGTCCTTCAGTAGGGTCAGAGAGAGAGGGGAAGGGAGAAGGTATTTATGGGGGGGTCATAAACCTTACCCACAGGCCAACGTCATGACAGTAGGTAGGGTTAGTGTAGGGGTAGGTAGGGTTAGTGTAGGGTAGGTAGGGTTAGTGTAGGGGCAGGTAGGGTTAGTGTAGGGGTAGGTAGGGTTAGTGTAGGGTAGGTAGGGTTAGTGTAGGGTAGGTAGGGTGAGTGTAGGGTAGGTAGGGTTAGTGTAGGGGTAGGTAGGGTTAGTGTAGGGGAAGGTAGGGTTAGTGTAGGGTAGACCATTTAAAAATATATACTTAAAATGTGTTTTAGAAAACAATAGAAAACATGAAAAATAGACAGAATAAAACCTTTACTAGTAATCATTCACATTAGACACATTTCTATAAAACACAAAGGCCATATTCTACTTGCTGTTGCAATAAGAAATTGATTTCACATAAAGTTAAAGAAAAGAGTTCTTAACAGGTGTGATACCACATCTGAGAGAGCCTGGTTCACTTCAGCACCGAGGACAGTTACCAGCTGATTATGAGGCTGTGATGATGAAGACCCTTATGGTCCACATTCTGGTCAACACCACTGACACCCATCTACAAAAGGACCTGGTTGATGAATCTTATGATATCCCCTATCAGGTAACCATCAAACTTTAGTAGACAAACATCGGCCAATAGCTGGAACTCCCGCTACTGGAACTCCCGCTACTGGAACTCCCTCTACTGGAACTTCCACTATTGGAACTCCCACTATTGGAACTCCCACTATTGGAACTCCCGCTACTGGAACTCCCGCTACTGGAACTCACACTATTGGAAGTATCATGCTCACCAAAAAACTTCCCCATGTACCGAATGTGGAAGTCAACCAGATGACTAAGCCTAAATCATCTGGATTGTATTCATGATATTTAACGCCCCCAGTCCTGATCTTTTGGATTAGGTCAGTTATTTCCTCAGAATTATCAGGAAAGTAAGTACAGCATTCAGCACCAATAACAGCACATGTACCCCCTTGTGCGGACAGAAGATAATCAAGTGCCAAATGATTTTGCGTCGCCACAGTCCGAATGGCAGCCATCTCAGCTGTAATTACCTCAAGACTCTCAACTGCACTATTAGCTACCACTTCCAAAGAGTGAACCATATTAATAACTTCCCGTGCTATTTTAGAAATACCATAATTGTAAGGGGTGCGTAACTGGTAGCAGGAGAGAAGAACTTGGTGAATAGCCGGAGCAGTTTAATATATATAAAACTAACGGCATACAAAACAACAAACACATGGGAACAAAACCCGTAGCGCACCAGTAACACATAGCACGAGTACTTACAAAATAAACAATTCCCGACAAGGACATGGGAGAAACAGAGGGAAAATACACAACATGTAATTAGGGAATTGAAACCAGGCAGAAGTCTTGACAATAAGATTAAATGCAATTTCAAAGAATCTCTCCGTTTCTGTAATCACACGTTTATGATGGTGTGAAAAAGGAGAATTCACAGAATGTCTTACATGGGGTACAACATATCCCAAATAACACTCTTAATAACACGACCCTAACAACATGACCCTTGCCACAACTTTGGTAACCAGGAATAGACATAGGATCCACAGATAAGGTAAGTCCCATTAGGAGCTATCATACCATTATTGATGATATTACCGAGAGTCAATTCAACAGACATTAGACATTCCACAACCTTAGTACTGTCCCAGACAGATGGGTCTGTTGTCTACTCACACTTACTCTGTCCTACTTTGACAAACGCGTCCTGGTGCAGTTGAGACAGATCCCGAGAGAGTGACATATTAAAACATACCCACCAGAGGAAGGCCCTAAAAAATGGTAGGCCTTGAGCCACCCTAGTCATAGACTGTTCTCTCTGCTACCGCAAGGCAAGCGGTACTAAAAGGCCCCTTAACAGTAAAACTATTAGACTGCTGAACAGCTAATCAAATGGCTACCTGGACTATTTACACTGACCTCCTTTTACCAACTAACTATCTAGTACAGGCTCCACCCACGCTACGCCGGACTCTACCCCCGCGCTACGCCGGACTCTACCCCCGCGCTACGCCGGATAGTGCCCACTCACAGACGCCGCGCCCGACTCTACCCGCGCTACACCGGACAATACCCGCGCTACACCGGACAATACCCACGCTACACTGGACTCTACTCACATTATACTGGACTATTTCCACACACTACGCCGGATTCTACCCATACACTACACTCTACCCACGCGCCACGCCGGACTCTACCCACGCGCCACACCGGACTCTACCCATGCACCACGCCGGACTCTACCCACGCGCCACGCCGGACTCTATCCATGCGCCACGCCGGACTCTACCCACGCGCCACACCGGACTCTACCCACGCGCCACACCGGACTCTACCCACGCGCCATGCCGGACCCTACCCACACTACACTGGACAATACCCACACGCTACAGCTTACTCCACCCACACTACACGGACTCTACTCACACTACACTGGACTCACACAATCATACACACCAACTACTCCGCACCGGACTCAGGCGCCCAAAGACTCCGCACCGGACCCTACCCACGCGCCACACCGGACCCTACCCACGCGCCACACCGGACCCTACCCACGCGCCACACCGGACTCTACCCACGCGCCACACCGGACCCTACCCACGCGCCACACCGGACCCTACCCACGCGCCACACCGGACCCTACCCACGCGCCACACCGGACTCTACCCTCGCGCCACACCGGACCCTACCCTCGCGCCACACCGGACCCTACCCACGCGCCACACCGGACTCTACCCTCGCGCCACACCGGACCCTACCCTCGCGCCACACCGAACCCTATTGAATATAGATAAATGTTACTATTATAGAACAGGTGATGAATATAGATAAATGTTACTATTATAGAACAGGTGATGAATATAGAGAAATGTTACTATTATAGAACAGGTGATGAATATAGATAAATGTACTCACCTCCACCTTGTCCGAGGCTACAGTATACCAGTGTACTCAACAGCACTGAAACACACAGAGAGAACTATCACTATGGTACATGATGTAAACACTGAAACACACAGAGAGAACTATCACTATGGTACATGATGTAAACACTGAAACACACAGAGAGAACTATCACTATGGTACATGATGTAAACACTGAAACACACAGAGAGAACTATCACTATGGTACATGATGTAAACACTGAAACACACAGAGAGAACTATCACTATGGTACATGATGTAAACACTGAAACACACAGAGAGAACTATCACTATGGTACATGATGTAAACACTGAAACACACAGAGAGAACTATCACTATGGTACATGATGTAAACACTGAAACACACAGAGAGAACTATCACTATGGTGCATGATGTAAACATGATGTAAACACAGGCTGTACAACAGATACTAACACAGATAATAATGTCCTTAAGAGTCTATTGACGCATGTATGTGTCAATCTAACTAACATATTACAAAAATCGCAAACAAACCCTCCAGTTTAAGAGAGATCTGTTTTTCAATCCACATCCACCAATGTCTTCCGCATCTGTGGTGGAAAGTACGTTTTTCTCCACAAGTGTCAAGGGACTATTCTGAAGTTAACCCATACAAATGAATGGAAGTATGGAGATATATATAGATATTAAACCTTCATTTGAAGGTAACCCATACAAATTAATGGAAGTAGGGAGGTAGTTTTGGGCCAACAAAAAAGGGGGTTAAATATGTTTCCAAAAAACCTAAATGTGTAACGCCCTGGCCATAGAGAGGGTTTTTGTTCTCTATTTTGGTTAGGCCAGGGTGTGACTAGGGTAGGCGTTCTGTTTCCTTTTCTATGTTGGGGTTATTACTTTGGTTCGGCAGTGTGTGGCTCTCAATCAGGAACAGCTGTAGAGCAGCCTGTTTTTCCTTTGGGGTTTGTGTTTTCTGTTTAGTTTGTTCCTGATAGAACTGTTACTGGTCGTTTTTTTGGTTATTTTGGTATAGTGTTCATTCAGGCCAGGGGGCAGTATTGAGAATTTCGAAAAAAATACGTGCCCATTTTGAACTGCCTCCTGCACAAGCCCAGAAGCTAGGATATGCATATTATTGTTATCTTTGGATAGAAAACACCCTAAAGTTTCTAAAACTGTTTGAATGGTGTCGGTACGTATAACAGAACTCATATGGCAGTCAAAACCCTGAGACAAATGCGAACAGGAAGTGGAAAACTGACGTGTGGATCCACTTTGAAAGCTATGCCATTAAAACACACAGGGGCTTATTAATCATTGAGCACTTTCTATGGCTTCCACTAGATGTCAACAGTCTTTACAAAGTGGTTTGAGTGTTCTCCCTTGAAAACTGACCGAACAAGAGGCTTTGAAAGTTGGTCATAGGGGGAAGTCCACTCTGTCTATGACGCGCCTGGTCATGGGTGTACTCTATATTCCGAAACGTTTTGTAAGACAATGCAATCGTGCGGTTGGAATTTTATTGAAGTTCTGATTGAAGAAGGCCCTACAGATTTATGCTTTACAATGTTTGACATGTTTGAACGAACCTACATTTTTTTTAAAAAGCACTTTTCGTGAAGCCAACTCCCGCACGCCAGGGACATTTTGTGTAGCCAACAGAACGCGCGAAACATAAGGAGCTTTTGGGACATAAATTATTAACTTTTTCGAACAAAACTACATTTGTTGTGGATCTGGGATTCCTGGAAGTGCCTTCTGATGAAGATTATCAAAGGTAAGGGAAAATTTAAAATATTATATATGATTTTAGATGACTATAACATCGCGCTAACCTATTTCGCCTAGCCTATTTTGCTAAGTATAGCACCTCGTTTATTACAAAGTGTGATTTCCCAGTAATGTTATTTTTAAATCTGGCAAAGCGTTTGCATTTACGAGATGTTAATCTATAAATCTTTGAATGACAATATAATATTTTAGAAATGTTTTCTACTGGTAATTTAGTAAATTGTAGCGCTGATTCACCGGAAGTAATCTTGTGAAAATATTTTATGAACATCACGCGCCACTGTAAAATGCTGTTTTTATATATAAATATGAACTTTATCGAACAAAAGAATGCATGTATTGTGTAACATGATGTCCTAGGAGTGTCATCTGATGAAGATTGTCAAAGGTTAGTGCCTCATTTCGCTGTGTCGTGGTTATTTGTGTTTGTCCGGAAAATGGCGGTGTGGCTATTTTTTGGCAATTTTTTCGATGTACTCTCCTAACATAATGTAATGTTTTGCTTTCGCTGTAAAACCTTTTTGAAATCGGACATCGTGGTTCGATTCAGGAGAAGTGTAACTATAAAACGGTGTAAGAGTCCTATGTTTGAGAAGTAGAAATTATTAGATTTGTGGTTTTGAATACGGCGCTCTGATTTCTAACGAAAATGATCCCACTAATGGGATCGTAGCGTCAAGAGGTTTTAAACTATACAGGTATTAAACCATATAGATATGAAACCGTATAGATATTAAACTATACAGATATTAAACTATACAGATATTAAATTATACAGATATTTAACTGTTTTCGATATTAAACTATACAGATATTAAACCATATAGATATTAAACGATATATGTTTTAAACCCGTCACGACTTCTGCCGAAGTGTCATAATCCGTGTATGTAGGTGGCAGGGAAGTCAGGTGCAGGAGAAACCAGAGTGGTTTAAAAAAAATGGAGTAATTATTTACAAAAACTAACTCCAAAACCAACGTAGGAAAATAATCCGGGTAAACAAATAACCCGTCGCACACCGATACATAAACAACACGTACATAACATAACAAACAATCACCGACAAGGATATGAGGGGAAACAGAGGGTTAAATACACAACATGTAATTACTGGGATAAGAAACAGGTGTGTAAGGGGACCAGACAAAACCAATGGAAAATGAAAAACTGATCAATGGTGGCTAGAAGACCGGTGACGTCGATCGCACCACCCGAACAAGGAAGGGCATCAACTTCGGTAGAAGTCGTGACACGAAGTCTCCTTGTTCGGGCGGCGTTCGGCGATCGACGTCACCGGCGATCGACGTCACTTGGCATGCTTCTGGCTGGTTTGCGCCGGTTTTATTTGTACCCTGCTTTGTGGCAGCTGGTACTTTGTTGTTGTTCTTTGTGCTGCCTCACTATTTTATTTTATTTTACTACTATATTTTGGCATTTATTTGTGTGACGCGGTTGCGTTCTGTTCATATTTATTGCCTCAGTAAATTTCTTCATCTCTGCTCTCCTGCACCAGCTACACCCACCGCTTGACAAAACCTTACAAATATTAAACTATACAGATATCAAACAGTATAGTTATTAAACCATATACATATTAAACTGTCTCGATATTAATCCATACAGATAATAAATGTATACATATATTAAACCATATAGATATTAAACTATATAGATATTAAACCATATAGATATTAAACCATATTCATAATAGACTATATAGATATGAAACTATATAGATATTAAACTATATTGATATTAAACTATACAGATATTAAACTATATAGATATTAAACTATACAGATATTAAACCATTAATATATTAAACTGTATAGATATTAAATTATATATATATTAAATGATATGTATATACATTTTACCTTTATTTAACTAGGCAGTATTTACGAACAGTGGGTTAACAGCCTTGTTTAGGGGCCGAACGACAGATTTTTTACCTTGTCAGCTCGGGGATTTGATCAAGCAAACTTTCGGTTACTGGCCCAAAGATCTAAACTCTAGGCTACCTGCTGCCCCGATATATATATATATTATAAACCTTATATATCTGTAAGGTTTAATATCTATGTAGTCAACTATATAGATATTAAACTTTACAGATATTAAACTATATAGATATTAAACCTTACAGATATTAAACTATATAGATATTAAACTATATATATATATATTAAAATATACAGATATTAAAGCATATAGATATTAAACTATATAGATATTAAACCTTACAGATATTAAACTATATAGATATTAAACCTTACAGATATTAAACTATATAGATATTAAACTATATATATATATATTAAAATATACAGATATTAAACCATATAGATATTAAACTATATAGATATGAAACTATACAGATATTAAACCATTTAGAGAGCAGAGTGCACTTACAGAGCTGCCAGTAGAGTGGTGTGAGTTCCATCCTGTCTTGATGCTGAGTGAGACTCTGTGATCTCCAGTTATAGACCCTCCTCCTCCCCCTTCCTGTTCTGACACACTGAGACCCTGACCCCCCTAGAGGAGGAAACAGAAGACTACCAACAGAGTAGTCAGTAGAGTGGTGTCAGTTCTGAGTGAGACTCTGTGATCTCCAGTTATAGACCCTCCTCCCCCTTCCTGTTCTGACCACACACACAAGGCCCTGCTGACGACGTGATGAAACAGAGGAAGAGAGAGTAGATTATTTTGTCTATACTTCCTCTACCACAGTTTTATTCTGAGAGTATTGACCTCTAACTATCAGCCACTACTGTAGATCTGAGAGGATTGACCTCTAACCCCTACTATCAGTCACTACTGTAGATCTGAGAGGATTGACCTCTAACCCCTACTATCAGTCACTACTGTAGATCTGAGAGGATTGACCCCTAACCCCTACTATCAGTCACTACTGTAGATCTGAGAGGGTTGACCTCTAACCTCTACTATTAGTCAGTACTGTAGATCTGAGAGGGTTGACCTCTAACCCCTACTATCAGTCACTACTATCAGTCACTACTGTAGATCTGAGAGGATTGACCTCTAACCTCTACTATTAGTCAGTACTGTAGATCTGAGAGGATTGACCTCTAAGCCCTACTATCAGTCACTACTGTAGATCTGAAAGGATTGACCTCTAACCCCTACTATCAGTCACTACTGTAGATCTGAGAGGATTGACCTCTAACCCCTACTATCAGCCACTACTGTAGATCTGAAAGGATTGACCTCTAACCCCTACTATCAGCCACTACTGTAGATCTGAAAGGATTGACCTCTAACCCCTACTATCAGTCACTACTGTAGATCTGAGAGGATTGACCTCTAACCCCTACTATCAGTCACTACTGTAGATCTGAGAGGATTGACCTCTAACCCCTACTATCAGTCACTACTGTAGATCTGAGAGGATTGACCTCTAACCCCTACTATCAGCCACTTCTGTAGATCTGAGAGGATTGACCTCTAACCCCTACTATCAGCCACTTCTATAGGGAGGAGGAGCTAAAGGCTCGAGAGTAGGGTCTAGGGAGTAGGGTCTATGGAGTAGGGTCTAGGGAGTAGGGTCTAGGGAGTAGGGTCTAGGGAGTAGAGGCAAAGGGTTGGTTTGGACCATGGCGATTTTCTTAATTGGACACAACTCTGCTAAATGGCTCCCTCTTCTGTTCAGCTCAGGCAGCTTTGCCTAGTTCACATCTTACTAGTTTGCAGCCTGATCTATAGCTGTAATACCACAGAGAACCAGAGAGGAACCAATATAATGTTGTTCACTACACTACCTTGTTCCTGTCCTCTGTAGCTGTAATACCATGGAGAACCAGAGAGGAACCAATACAATGTTGTTCACTACACTACCTTGTTCCTGTCCTCTGTAGCTGTAATACCATGGAGAACCAGAGAGGAACCAATATAATGTTGTTCACTACACTACCTTGTTCCTGTCCTCTGTAGCTGTAATACCATGGAGAACCAGAGAGGAACCAATACAATGTTGTTCACTACACTACCTTGTTCCTGTCCTCTGTAGCTGTAATACCACAGAGAACCAGAGAGGAACCAATATAATGTTGTTCACTACACTACCTTGTTCCTGTCCTCTGTAGCTGTAATACCACAGTAAACCACAGGGGGTGTTGATATCTCCCCTGACATTATTATTATTATCATATATTTTTCAAATGTATTTTTTGTTATAGAATATTAAAACATACAATCTACTTGCTGCTCAACATTTACATTACATTAGTCATCTAACAGACTCCCATCTAGAGAGACCCTCAGAACCATTTACATTACATTAGTCATCTAACAGACTCCCATCTAGAGAGACCCACAGAACCATTTACATTACATTAGTCATCTAACAGACTCCCATCTAGAGCAACCCAGAGAAGCAACTAGGGTCAACGCCCTGCCCAAGGGCACGTCAACCGATCTCCCAACAAGTCAAAACGGAGACCCAAACCAATGACCTATCAGCCACCAGCCACCAGCCCAACCTGAACCAACGACCTATCAGCCACCAGCCAGTTCTGGCGCCGTGGCATCAGAGTCAGACCGAGGCTCCTGCGGTGGACAACTGGTTCAGGCGCGCGGAGGAGACATGGGAAGCTGTCCGTGTTCACCTTCAGCGGGCCGTGACATGCCAAAAGGAGAACGCAAACTGCCACTACAGTGAGGCCCCAGTGTTCACACCTGGGGACCGGGTCTGGCTGTCGACCCTAAGCCTGCCCTTTCGCCTGCCCTGCCAGAAGCTAGGTCCGCGGTTTGTGGGGCCATTTAAAGTCCTGAGGAGAGTGAACGAGGTTTGTTATAGGTTACAGCTTCCCCCCGATTACCGCATTAACCCCTCGTTCCATGTGACTCTCCTCAGGCCGGTGGTGGCTGGTCAGCTCCAGGAGTCTGAGGTGCGGGAGGTTCCTCCACCTCCTCTGGACATAAGGGGGGGCCCTGGCGTACTCCGTGTGCTCCATCCTGAATTTGAGGCGTCGGGCGAGGGGCCTTCAGTGAGGGATACGGTCCGGTGGAGAGGTGTTGGGTTCCGGTCGAGGACGTGTTGGACCCTTCAACGCTGCAGGAGTTCCACCGTCTTCATCCAGATCGCCCTGCGCCTCGTCCTCCGGGTCGTCCCCGAGGCCGGTGTCGACGCGCAGCTGGAGCCGCGTGTCAGGACTTCCGCCGAAGTTGTCCTTCTCCTTGTTCGGGCGGCGTTCGGCGTTCGACATCACTGGCCTTCTAGCCATTGTCGATCCACCATTCATTTTCCATTGGTTTTGTCTTGTCTTCCTCACCTGGTTCCAATTCCATCAATTACATGTTGTGTATTTAACCCACTGTTTCCCTCCATGTCCTTGTCCGGAATTATTTTCTTGTAGTGCTTTTACACGTTATGCTGGGGGTTTTGTTTGACCCATTATTATATTGTTCTGTCTACGGTGGGTTTTATGTGTATTAACCTCTACGGGCTAGGGGGCAGCATTGAGAATTTTGGAAAAAATATGTTCCCATTTTTAACTGCCTCCTACACCAACTCAGAAGCTAGAATATGCATATTATTGTTCAGGTTTGGATAGAAAACACTCTGAATTTTCTAAAACTGTTTGAATGGTGTCTGTGAGTATAACAGAACTCCTATGGCAGGCAAAAACCTGACAAGGTTTCAAGCAGGAAGTACCCTGTCTGACAAGGAGTCGTGCGTCTTGCATCTTTTTATTGAAAAGTAAGGATCTTAGCTGTAACGTGACAATTCCCAGGGCTCCGATAGGCTCTCAGAGCCCGGGAAATAACTGAAGGTTTACGAGGGAGCCTCAGGCTGAAACACATTATCACCTTTTGTAAGTGGCTGCTCCGAGGACCTTTGAATGAGGCGCGTGCACGAGTCGCTCCTGAGGAGAAATTTTATTCGGCTGTTTAGGCTCAATGCATACTCCCGGTCGGAATATTATCACTTATCTACGAGTTAAATGGCATAAAAATTGGTTTTAAACAGCGGTTGACATGCTTCGAAGTACGGTAATGGAATATTTAGACATTTTTGACAGGCCAATGCGCCATGCGCGGGACCGTGAAGAAGCATTCTGATAGTGTCTAGAACTCACGAACAAAACGTCGCTGTTTGGATATAACGATGGATTATTTGGGACCAAACCTACATTTGTTATTGAAGTAGAAGTCCTGGCAGTGTATTCTGATGAAGAACAAGCAAGGTAAGAACATTTTTCTTATAGGAAATGTGATTTTGGTGGAGGCTGACCTGGGTGGGTATCTAAATAGCTAGCCCTGTAATGCCGGGCTATGTACTTAGATTATTGCAAAATGTGCTTCATCCGAAAAGCTATTTTAAAATCGGACATATCGAGTGCATAGAGGAGTAATGTATCTATAATTCTTAAAATAATTGTTATGCTTTTTGTGAACGTTTATCGTGAGTAATTTAGCAAACTGTTAGTAAATTCCCCGGAAGTTTGCGGGGGTTATGCTTTTTCTGAACGTCACATGCTAATGCAAAAAGCTGTTTTTTGATATAAATATGAACTTGATTGAACAGACATGCATGTATTGTATAACACAATGTCCTAGGTGTGTCATCTGATGAAGATCATCAAAGGTTAGTGCTGCATTTAGCTGTGGTTTGGGTTTATGTGACATGATATGCTAGCTTGAAAAATGGGTGTCTGATTTTTTCTGGCTGGGCACTCTGCTGACATAATCTAATGTTTTGCTTTCGTTGTAATGCCTTTTTGAAATCGGACAGTGGGGTTAGATTAACGAGATTCTTGTCTTTAAATAGCTGTAAAATAGTCATATGTTTGAGAAATTGAAGTAATAGTATTTCTAACGATTCAAAAATCGCGCAACTGGAATTTCAGTGGCTGTTACGTAGGTGGGACGAGTTCGTCCCACATACCCCAGAGAGGTTAAACGATTTTTTTTTTGTAAATCAGTTTTAGCTCTCCTGCGCCTGAATTCTCTGCCGCCAGTACGCACCACGCTACAAAAAGACCCAAAGTCATCAAGCCAAATGTCCTTACAACTGACAGCAGTAAAAATAGAGGCTGATTCCCCCTCGCCCACCACAAATATAAACATAGAGACTTATCAGAGCAGGAGATCTGTGTCTGTTTGAGGTTATAGCTGTATGTGAACAACATCACCCAGCCCTCTGTCCCTCTGTCACACATCTTACAGGTATTTTTATATGTTTTGGCCATTTAGCGACTTACTGTAGTGAGTCATTTAGCAGACGCTCTTGTCATGTACCTTGTTCCTTCCATCTGCCCCCCCCTCCCCTTTGTTGACTGCTGCAGCAGGGTCTATTTTAGTCTCCATGGGAACCTACGTATTCTGTATGATGTACATTCAGAGTTCTAAACACTTAAAACACCAGTCAAACACCTGGTTGAATCAGTTATTATAATTGGGCTGTATGTTAGGGTGTATAAATGTATCTAACTACACATTAAACACTGAGACCTGTTGGGGTGTATAAATGTATCTAACTACACATTAAACACTGAGACCTGTTGGGGTGTATAAATGTATCTAACTACACATTAAACACTGAGACCTGTTGGGGTGTATAAATGTATCTAACTACACATTAAACACTGAGACCTGTTGGGGCGTATAAATGTATCTAACTACACATTAAACACTGAGACCTGTTGGGGTGTATAAATGTATCTAACTACACATTAAACACTGAGACCTGTTGGGGAGTATAACTGTTCCAGTGGTGTTGGAGGTCTTCACTGTAGTAGACTGGATCAGCTCCTCTGTCCCTCACTCATCTCTCTCTCCTCTCTCTTTACCTAGTGACCCTGTTCATCAGAACGTCATGGTGGGTGGAAAAAGATGCTCTCTTCAGCAGCGGTGAACAACCACAACCCTGTCAGTCCATCTCTTTACTTCTCCTTTCTCTTATCTTCTCTCTCCCCCCTTCCCTTTTCACACCAACACACTTATCTTTAGACGCTGAAGCCTTGACCTCAATCAACAGCATCAGCAACAGAGAGGTGTGAAGTTTCCACAACAGAGTTAAAGTCAGTTTATCATGTACTTCTCTTTAGACGCTGCAGCCTTGACCTCCATCAACAGAGTTAGAGTTAGTTTATCATGAGAACATACAGACACCACTGACTGGAACTATCAACAACAAGAGTTAGTTTATCATGAGAACATACAGACACCACTGACTGGAACTATCAACAACAAGAGTTAGTTTATCATGAGAACATACAGACACCACTGACTGGAACCAGCTGACAGTATCAGTTGTAAAGGCTTCATTACTACTAACAGAAGGAAAGTTGTAGTGTTATGTCCATGATGAATGATGTAAAGGCTTCATTACTACGAACAGAAGGAAAGTTGTAGTGTTATGTCCATGATGAATGATGTTAACGCTTCATTACTACTAACAGAAGGAAAATTGTAGTGTTATGTCCATGATGAATGATGTAAAGGCTTCAATGTGTTTTTATATTGAGCTGCTTTGTTAAATTCTGCTTGTTCATGTGAAATTGAAAATTGTATTTTTCAACAATGTCATTGCGTGTGTTTACCTTGAGCAACACCATTGTATGGTTAATAACTTGCCAAATAAAGCTTCCTAAAATGTGTCAGTTTGTCACTTTCATGAGTTTAGAGTAAGAACATGTTCCACTACTGAAGACATTGTCTCTAATCTAGGTTGGGCCTTCAGATTTCTAGAACATGAACAACTAAGGAAGAATGTTTCACTTCTCTCAGTGACTTCTCTAACCCCAAACCCCGGCCTGGTCTCATTGGTCTGTTTCACAAGCATTCCCCGAAGTCTGGCGATATTCTGCCTCTGGGTTTAAAAATGTCTGGTGGATTTTAGCACCATCTGAGAAGGTTTGAATCCTTAGCAACCTGCCAACACATTGTTTGAAGTACAATAGACCAACATAGCTACCGTAGTAGGTGAAATCTGTGTGCTGGAAAACCTTGGTAGAGCATGGGTGTAGAAGGCATGGTGGTGCTCACATGAATTTCCTTTCTTTGACGTTACGCTCACAATGCAAATAGTCCGGGAAGCCATTTGATTACATGTTCAGGAGTCTTAAAGCTTGGGGGTAAAAACTGTTGAGAAGCCTTTTTGTCCTAGACTTGGCACTCCGGTACTGCTTGCCATGCGGTAATAGAGAGAACGGTCTATGACTGGGGTGGCTGGGGTCTCTGACAATTTTTAGGGCCTTCCTGTTGCTACCTACCCTCACCACCTTGGGGCGGCCCATCAGGAAGTCCAGGGTCCAGTTGCAGAGGAAGGTGTTTAGTCCCAGGATCCTTAGCTTAGTGATGAGCTTTGAGGGTACTATGGTATTGAACGCTGAGCTGTTGTCAATGAATAGCATTCTTACATAAGTGTTCCTTTTGTCCAGGTGGGAAAGGTCATTGTGGAGTGCAATAGAGATTGCATCATCTGTGGATCTGTTTGGGCGGTATGCAAATTGGAGTGGGTCTAGGGTTTCTGGGATAATGGTGTTGACGTGAGCCATTACCAACCTTTCAAAGCACTTCATGTCTACGGACCTGAGTGCTACGGGTCTGTAGTGATTTAGGCAGGATGCCTTTGTGTTCTTGGGCACAGGGTTAAGGTGGTCTGCTTGAAACATGTTGGTATTACAGACTCAATCAGGGACATGTTGAAAATGTCAGTGAAGGCACATGCCAGTTGGTCAGCACATGCCTGGAGCACACGTCCTGGTAATCCGTCTGGCCCCGCAGCCTTGAGGATGTTGACCTGTAACCTCTTACATCTAGACGTTCCGCTAGCGGAACACCGCTCCAATATCCAATGACAGGGCGTGGCACGAAATACAAACTCCTCGAAAATCCGAAAACTTCCATTTTCAAACATATGACTATTTTAAACCATTTTAAAGACAAGACTCTCCTTTATCTAACCACACTGTCCGATTTCAAAAAGGCTTTACAACGAAAGCAAAACATTAGATTATGTCAGCAGAGTACCCAGCCAGAAATAATCAGACACACATTTTTCAAGCTAGCATATAATGTCACAAAAAACAAAACCACAGCTAAATGCAGCACTAACCTTTGATGATCTTCATCAGATGACACTCCTAGGACATTATGTTATACAATACATGCATGTTTTGTTCAATCAAGTTCATATTTATATCAAAAACCAGCTTTTTACATTAGCATGTGATGTTCAGAACTAGCATTGCCACCGAACACTTCCGATGAATTTACTAAATTACTCACGATAAACGTTCACAAAAAACATAACAATTATTTTAAGAATTAAGAATATTTAGAATTATAGATACAGACACTGCGTTAACCTAGGGTATGAAATCGTCCCGCACTATTCAACAGCCAGTGACACATCAGAGCGCCAAATTTAAAACCACAAAATGTCATAATTCAAAGTTCTCAAACATAGGACTATTTTACACCATTTGAAAGATAAGACTCTTGTTAATCTAACCACACTGTTCGATTTCAAAAAGGCTCTACAGCAAAAGCAAAACATTAGATTATGTTAGGAGAGTAACCAGCCAGAAATAACCACACAGCCATTTTTCAAGCAAGCATATATGTCAAGAAAACCAAAAACACAGCTTATTGCAGCACTAACCTTTGATGATCTTCATCAGATGACACTCCTAGGACATTATGTTTTGTTCAATCAAGTTCATATTTATATCAAAAAACAGCTTTTTACATTAGCATGTGATGTTCAGAACTAGCATACCCACCGAAAACTTCCGGTGAATTTACTAAATTACTCACGATGAACCTTCACAAAATACATAAATTATTTTAAGAATAATAGATACAGAACTCCTTTATGCAATCGCGGTGTCCGATTTTAAAATAGCTTTTCGGTGAAAGCACATTTTGCAATATTCTGAGTAGATAGCCCGGCCATCACAGGATTACCTTTGCTGTTCTTCATCAGAATGCACTCCCAGGACATCTACTTCAACAACAAATGTTGTTTTGGTCCCAAATAATCCATAGTTATATTCAAATAGCTCCGTTTTGTTCGTGCGTTCAGGTAACTATCCGAAGGGTGACACGCGGGCACATTTTATGACAAAAAAATTCCAAATGTTCCTTTACCGTACTTAGAAGCATGTCAAACGCTGTTTAAAATCAATTTTTATGCGATTTTCCTCGTAAAATAGCAATAATATTCCAACCGGCTGATGTTGTATTCATTCAAACAGGTGAAGAAAAACATGGAGTCTCGCGCCCGCACATCTCCAGGCTCTGAGCCACTAGGCTGACCACTCACAAACAGAGCTCCTAAACCTTGCCCAGAGACAGCAGAGATCACATTCCACTTTCTGGCGCCTTCAGAGAGCCTATGGAAGCCTTAGAAATTGTCATGTTACAGCAGAGATACTGTATTTTTGATAGAGAGGCAACAGAAGGACCAGAAATTGTCAGACAGGCCACTTCCTGTATGGAATCTTCTCAGGTTTTGGCCTGCCATATGAGTTATGTTATACTCACAGACACCATTCAAACAGTTTTAGAAACGTCTGAGTGTTTTCTATCCAAATCCACTAATAATATGCATATTCTATTTCCTGGGCAAGAGTAGTAACCAGTTTAAATTGGGTACGTTTTTCATCCGGCCGTGAAAATACTGCCCCCTATCCTAAACAGGTTTTAAGATGGTGGACTTTGTGGCTTTTATGGCTATGGTGATTAATGGCACTGCCAAGGTGGAGAGAAGGTCCAGGAAAAATGTTTATCATAGTGGATATGGCGGAGCGGTTCCTGGGGCTGAAAGATTTCTCAGCGAAGGAGTTGCATAGAATATTGGCACAAGCCATTTCACCCTCTCAGGCCCTAGAGCCGTACCACCCTCTCAGGTCCTAGAGCCGTTCCACCCTCTCAGGCCCTAGAGCCGTACCACCCTCTCAGGCCCTAGAGCCGTACCTCCCTCTCAGGTCCTAGAGTCGTACCACCCTCTCAGGCCCTGGAGCCTGAAAATGGAGATTTGGAAAATAAGGAAGAAGTGGGAGTTTGTTTGTTTTGGCAGTGTACTATTTTCATTAGGGTGGATTAAGTTAGTTTCACTATTACGTATGGATTTTACATTTTGGGGTTTCAAACCGTCAAGTTGGTGGCGGCAATACACATTGGGGACATGACTAGAACTCTGGAAGGGGAAAATGGAGTCCCTAGAGAAAGCAAGTCCAAGATGGGTATCGGGGATGGAGCAGCAGTATTAACATAAGGAGACGTGAACGTGGAGAAACGAAGAAGATAAGGAGGGAAAAAGAGAGAGAGAAGAGGTCTAAGAGAGTGAGGGAAGAAGAGGGGGAGCTTGAGTCGTATAAAAATGGTGGATAAAAGGGAGATGGTTTGTTAAAGAAGAATGGTAGGAAGTGTAAGCAGAGGGAGCTGAAGACAGGAGGAGAAATGGAAGTGAATGAGGGTGAAGTATCGGAGGTGGTAGGTGTAGTAAAGTTATCAGAGACCGAGGTATGACCAAGGATCAGGAAAAAGATGAGTCTGTGACAGTAGGAGTGAAGTTTATGGAAAAAGTGGACTCTTGTCTTTTGGCTGATCCATTTGTGGTTTCACGGTGGGTGAAAAAAAGAGTTGGGTCATGTGGAGTCGGTGAGGGTAACTAGAAGTGGTCTAGTGATAATTGTTTGTGTTTCTGTTTGGCAGAGGAAGAATGCGCTCGAAGTAAAATTAATGAGGGCAAGAAATGTGAATTGTTTCTTTCTCAAGAAAAGGGCACCAATGAAAGGAGTGATAACTGGGGTAGCAGTAAATAGAAAAGTTGACCAGCTGAGGGGAAAGAGGCCCGGTGTATGTGATGCTCGTCATTTGATGCAACGCAGACAGGGTGGGGAGAGTGGGGAAACAGAAGAGTCATTATCTGTTATTTTGAGTTTTGAAGTTGAGTCTCTGCCTGACAAGGTGAAGTTAGGATATATAAGTTATCCTGTTCGATCGTATGTTCCGAATACATTACTATGTTACAGGTGTCCAGCTGATGGGCAGGTGGCAGCAGTGTGTAGGAGGGAGGGTCTAGGAAACATTAGAATCATTAAGACTGTGATTACCTTGGGAAGGAGTCTGTGTTTTCTGTTGACCACCTGGAGAATGGTTTTGGATTTGGGTGGTCTCTAATAACTCTCCCTGAGGACAAGAACAGATAGTCAGTCAGATAGACATAATAGATAGAATAGATAGATAGTCAGTCAGACAGAACCTCAGAAGAAGAAGATTGTTGGGAACGTCATTAGACGGAAGAGGAAATAAAGGGGTGTTTGAAACTAAAATCGCTAGTAGCAACCAGCATCAAACGTAACATTGCTTGTCAAATGGATATCATTTCTCGTTATGGTTTGTAGTTATGCTGGTTTATGTAGCTAACGTTAACTAGTTAACTGGGTCAGCATGTCATTACGTTAACTAGTTAACTGGGTCAGCATGTCATTACGTTAACTAGTAATGTTGACATTATGGTCAACTGTGGCTCCCGAGTGGTGCAGCGGTCTAAGGCACTGCATTTCAGTGCGTCACTACAGACCCTGGTTCGATTCCAGGCTGTATCACATCTGGCCGTGTTGTACTCCAGGCTAGTAGGTGGCGGTAATGCAACAAATTGGATGCCAACCGCCGTTAAACCTCAGAAGAAGAAGATTGTTGGTAACGTCATTAGACTGAAGAGGAAGGAAAGTGTGTTTGAAACTAAAATCGCTAGTAACAACCAGCATCAAACGTAACATTTCTTGTCAAATGGATATAATTTCTCGTTATGGTTTGTAGTTATGCTGGCTTTGCTTCTGCTGTCTTTCTACAACATCCGAAGGTGGGTTGTTCACACCATCGCTTAGCTAGCTTCAGAAAGCTCAGCTACCTAGCTAGCTAAGTTAGCTAGTAAACAAAATGTAAGCTGGCTAGTGTTAATGTTGCGACAGTTCGTTTCTGGTAACAGAACAAAATAGTCAGCACATAGTAACTTCTGATTTAGCTGTACTTTAATTAATGCAAACACGTGCGTGGTATATGTGTGGTTCGTATATACGGTCTCGCTGTTTTACCTCGCAGGGCAAAACAGAGAAGAGGGCGGCACATCCTATTGTTCTCTTTTATACTGAGAGATATTTCCTGCTCAATGCTGGCCTGTCCGAGGGAGGAGGAGCGTGGTTTAAACTTGCTCCTCCTGTCGTCGGCGTGTAGTCCCAGCCTAGTGACGCACTTCCTGTTGCCGGTTGTAGTTCTTCTTGTCTTCAACATTGTAACATAGCTTCCCCGGTATATTATATAAGTTATGCATATAAATAGCCAGTTCAACCCTAACAACTTCTAGGAAACCTGCTGTTAATTGCATGTTGTTCAGTGATTATGTTTTATTGATCAACGAACGTGAAATACAATGTATCAAGTGTATGAGTGTGTCCTCATTGCACATCTGTTATTTGATGTCGCACCTCAAATGATGAGCTCGTGGACTGAGATCAGATGGGGGGTGAAATAGGTGGTGACATGACATTGTGTTATCAGAGGACTGAGACCAGATGGGGGGTGTAATAGGTGGTGACATGACAGTGTGTTATCAGAGGACTGAGACCAGATGGGGGTGTAATAGGTGGTAACATGACAGTGTGTTATCAGAGGACTGAGACCAGATGGGGGGTGTAATAGGTGGTGACATGACAGTGTGTTATCAGAGGCCTGAGACCAGATGGGGGGGTGTAATAGGGGGTGACATGACAGTGTGTTATCAGAGGACTGAGACCAGATGGGGGGGTGAAATAGGTGGTGACATGAGGGGGGGGTATAATTTGTGGAACTCTCCAACAGGAATCCGTTCCAAAAACTTTGTAAATATCAAGGTTGCCAACAAACAACGCAAACAAAGTCGTATAACGGTAGAATGAGATACCGGGTAGAGAGTGAGCTATGTAATAACGTTTTTCACTCACCACATTTATTTGGAAAAATGTCTCTTCGTTCTGGTCGCCTCCACCATTCCTCGTTCGTTGGTTTAGTTATTATTTCCGGTGTTCCTGCATTCGCCAGGTGAACTCTGTTGCGCCTCAATTAGGGAATCGCTATGGTTGAAATGTAACTAATGACTGCCAGTCCCAGTATTTTATTAGCTAGGTGGATTGGACACAATTGTTACCGATGATACTGTATACACCAGCCTACTCGTACTACAGAAACATACATTGTATTTTACCAAGTTCTCTCTGTGTTAATCCTGTTTCCCAAATATACCAGCTAACTTGTGTCTGTGTCGATGTTGTTTAGTTCAACTTGCCTAGTTAAATAAAGATTAAATAAATTAGAACATATAAAATATGCTTTGACCTATTCCAGGTAACCTAAAGATGCTTGATTCACTACAGCTGCTTTTGAAGAACTTTCCAGTCGTTTTTGCTTTACATTCTGACTTTTGAACGTCTGTTTATTGGACATATATATTAGTGTCTAATAAAACAGAGCAACGTATGTAAAGCATCCCATCTGTTTTAAGGTAATAGTTTGTGTGATGTCGTTCCTCTTGATGTCCACTAGGTGTCAGCACAGTTTCAATAATGTCACACCAGGTTCACATCATGTTTTCATGTTGTGTATACTACATGTGTAGACCTTACAGTGAAATGCTGACTTACAAGCCCTTAACCAACAATTTAGTTTTAAGAAAAATATGTGTTAAGTAAAAAATAAGAAATAAAAGTAAAAAATAATTAAAGAGCAGCAGTAAAATCAAAATAGCGAGGCTCTATACATGGGGTACCGGTTGGTCGAGGTAATTGAGGTGTTCCTTTCAAGTCCAGTGGTGTAAATTACTTAATAAAAATGTATTTAAACTACTCCACTACATTTCGTTTATATATCTGGTTATTTTGTATCTGTACTTTTACTCTTTCTGTTTCTTTACAACTTTACATTTTACTTCACTACATTTCTAAATAAAATAATGTATTTTTTACTCCATACAGTTTCCCTGGCACACAAACGTACTTGTTTCATTTTGAATGCTAAGCCGGACAGGAAAATGGTCCAATTCACACACTGATCAAGAGAACATCCCTGGTCATCCCTACTGCCTCTGATCTGGAGGACTCACTAAACAGAGAACATCCCTGGTCATCCCTACTGCCTCTGATCTGGAGGACTCACTAAACAGATAACATCCCTGGTCATCCATACTGCCTCTGATCTGGAGGACTCACTAAACAGAGAACATCCCTGGTCATCCCTACTGCCTCTGATCTGGAGGACTCACTAAACAGAAAACATCCCTGGTCGTCCCTACTGCCTCTGATCTGGAGGACTCACTAAACAGAGAACATCCCTGGTCATCCCTACTGCCTCTGATCTGGAGGACTCACTAAACAGATAACATCCCTGGTCATCCATACTGCCTCTGATCTGGAGGACTCACTAAACAGAGAACATCCCTGGTCGTCCCTACTGCCTCTGATCTGGAGGACTCAATAAACAGAGAACATCCCTGTTCATCCCTACTGCCTCTGATCTGGAGGACTCACTAAACAGAGAACATCCCTGGTCATCCCTACTGCCTCTGATCTGGAGGACTCACTAAACAGAGAACATCCCTGGTCATCCCTACTGCCTCTGATCTGGAGGACTCACGAAACAGAGAACATCCCTGGTCATCCCTACTGTCTCTGATCTGGAGGACTCACTAAACAGAGAACATCCCTGGTCATCCCTACTGCCTCTGATCTGGAGGACTCATTAAACAGAGAACATCCCTGGTCATCCCTACTGCCTCTGATCTGGAGGACTCACGAAACAGAGAACATCCCTGGTCATCCCTACTGTCTCTGATCTGGAGGACTCACTAAACAGAGAACATCCCTGGTCATCCCTACTGCCTCTGATCTGGAGGACTCACTAAACAGAGAACATCCCTGGTCATCCCTACTGCCTCTGATCTGGAGGACTCACTAAACACATGCTTCATTTGTAAATGATGTCTGATTGTTGGAGTGTTCCCCTGGTTATTTCTATAATAAAATAACAACAGAATCGTGCTGTCTGGTTTGCTTAATATATGGAAGGTCAAATCATTTATACTTTTACCACTGATACTGAAGAATATTTTAGCAATGACGTTTACTTAGTATTTTACTGGGGGACTTTCACTTTTACTTGAGTCATTTTCTATTAACATCTTATTATTGTACCTTTTTCCCTTCATTTGCCTACTACTGTCTATAAGCTGTCATAACATGTGGGTTTTTTCATGGGGACCAAGTATCGGAACGCCTTTGAAGGGTCTACAAAGCCCCCAGGTAAAAGTTGGCTTTTGCAGACAAGGATTGTATTGTTACTCCATGACATAATATGTTATCACAACTCTATTAAAAGGACATTCTACACAAGGTGTCACTTCATTCCTTCTATTTGATGGGAACTCCTGTTTAGGAATGGGGAACGAGTGCTCTCTCTCTTGGGGGAAAAAACATGTTTATACCTATGCAGTACCTTTAGCAATAATAATAATAAACCTCTACTTTTGTAAAGAAAACAATTATGACAGGTGTGTTGTAATAAAAATGAGTGGTGTCCACTGACTAAATGCAGTCTTTCTGGAAAACCCAGATATTCACTAAGTGTTTGATGAATGACACGTTGTTTCTTCATGCAAAATAGATTTGGCCTTTAAAATTCAATTAAGCTGCTTTATTTTCAAGGTTTAGTGAAGGTGGGTCATTTTTTACCCTTGGGACAATGGGAGTAAACAGACTGTTAAGACTACACAAGGGTTAAGTCAAGTATTTACAAGGTGTCTAGTCATTTCTGGTCGTTAATGTCTAATTGACCACACATTAGTGCAAGTTGAAGTGTTGTCAGTGCTACACAGGTGTCTGTAGTCTAGGTGCTCGTTATAAGTGCTTGAAATCATAGATTGCCGTGTTCCAGAGCATCAAGACTGTGATCGAAGGGTGAAATGTGACTGAATTACTGAGCTACAAATAATATTAAGTAGTTATTTATAAGTCAAGGTTACTCTAAATCACTCTCGACTCGCCTTAAAAGTCATCTGCAATGTGGAACCTCCAACAATTCATTGACACAGTTGTGACTGGTAGGTTTATTTGTTATAGCATCACATTTTACACAAGACATGCCAAAATTCATATAAAGATAATTTTAACATACACATGCCATTGTCATGTCTCATTGTGCCTCCTCCAGACTCCTTCATAGCCGTCGGCCAGCTCTTTCACATCCACCATCTAATTGAGGTGAAAGGACGTGACCCTCCAATCTAAAATGTAAAACTTCACATTTCAAAAGTAGTGTAATGAAAACATTTCACCAAATTATATTTCAGTGTCATGTCCCTTAAATTACATTTCTGGAATTAGAAAATTCTGTGGTAAAGGAGGTTATTGGGGGGCCTTGAGGCACAAGAGGAATTGAAATAGGATTTTTATAATGCTGTAATATTATAATGTTATAATGCTATAATGCTGTAATGTTATAATGCTATAATGCTATAATGCTGTAATGCTAAGTCCAGTCCTGTGTTTGAATTGATATTAGATGACCCACTGTTGACAAAGTGTTTGAAGAAGGGTTGTTGCAGTCAGTCAGTCATCCATGCTATATGAAACGATAGGGTGGTGACCACCGTAGGGGTCATCCATGCTATATGAAACGATAGGGTGGTGACCACCGTAGGGGTCATCCATGCTATATGAAACGATAGGGTGGTGACCACCGTAGGGGTCATCCATGCTATATGAAACGATAGGGTGGTGACCACCGTAGGGGTCATCCATGCTATATGAAACGATAGGGTGGTGACCACCGTAGGGGTCATCCATGCTATATGAAACAATAGGGTGATGACCACCGTAGGGGTCATCAGGAATTTAGAATGATCAAAGGGTCAACGGTCCAATTCCTGATCTTTAGGCCCAGAATGGCACTAGTAACACATGCAGGTGAAATACCCTGTAATTGACCAGAATGACTGATTGCGTTATCAGACAGACAAGCATGGATGCATTACCCTAATAATGTTTTGAAATATACAGAAATGTTGAAAGTGTGTTTTCTGCAGCACCAGTAAGGACCGTTCTCCTATGATGTAGTCGACCCTATCAGAAAACAGTTACTAACTTTTTGCTTTTATACATAAAACATGCCATTTCTCCATTTTGGTGAAAAGTGGGCCATTAGCTAAACCACAACCTTCCTGTCCAAAGACCTTCATGAACTACTGAAACTATATCTGACAGTTTGGGGAGGAATTCATTCTAACGGGTGAAAATGAACCAGGTCTTTTCTGTGTATGTGCCGGTCTTTAAGCATAAATGTAAATATATAAAATATACTAATAATGCATCCAGTCTCTGGTTATTGGTGATACTTCCCATTCTGCCTAATTGTGACCCTTGACCCCTTGCACATGTCCTTACATTTCCACATTCTGGATGACATCCTGCCAAACTTTGTTGGTATTTCACTGTTTGATCTAGCATGTGACTGTTTTTCCCCAGCACTTGTCTCATGTTGGCTGGCCCACTATGCAGTTAAATGGAAAGGTTTTTCCCCAGCACTTGTCCCATGTTGGCTGGCCTACTATGCAGTTAATTAACAGCTAAAATCGCCACTGGACAACAAGTAGGCTGTAGTATATGTTTCAATTTATAACAACTTGGGATGTGCCAAGAACATTGATCGTATAAAAGAAATGTGACTTCCACTGTCAGTTGCTGGCTAGATAGTTGTGAGCAGTATGGCAGAAATGACTAAGGGCTGTAGGGGGAACCTGGAATGGATCATTTAGAAGATACTCAAGGCCCTGGGGGCTGTAGGGGAAACCTGGAATGGAGTATTTAGAAGATACTCAAGGCCCTGGGGGCTGTAGGGGGAACCTGGAATGGAGCATTTAGAAGATACTCAAGGCCCTGGGGGCTGTAGGGGAAACCTGGAATGGAGTATTTAGAAGATACTCAAGGCCCTGGGGGCTGTAGGGGAAACCTGGAATGGAGTATTTAGAAGATACTCAAGGCCCTGGGGGCTGTAAGGGGAACCTGGAATGGAGCATTTAGAAGATACTCAAGGCCCTGGGGGCTGTAGGGGAAACCTGGAATGGAGCATTTAGAAGATACTCAAGGCCCTGGGGGCTGTAAGGGGGAACCTGGAATGGAGCATTTAGAAGATACTCAAGGCCCTGGGGGCTGTAGGGGGAACCTGGAATGGAGTATTTAGAAGATACTCAAGGCCCTGGGGGCTGTAGGGGGAACCTGGAATGGAGCATTTAGAAGATACTCAAGGCCCTGGGGGCTGTAGGGGGAATCTGGAATGGAGTATTTAGAAGATACATAAAGGGAAGTGAATGAAATTAAAAACTGAGTGGTTGTGATGTCATTCAGAACAAATTAAAAAACAGGCTACATGATTGATGTTGGTGTAAAATAGTCATATGTTTGAGAAATTTAAGTTACCGGTATAGCATTTTTAAGGTTTTTTAATTTTCGCGCCACGCTCTACGATTGGACGTTCCGCTAGCAGAACGTCTGTCCACAACAGGTTAAGACATGACTCGGTCAGAGCTAGTTATCAAAACTTTACAACATGACTCAGTCAGAGCTACAGTTATCAACACTTTAATGTCAGTGACAGAAACTGTACCACAGAAGTATCTTTTGAATACTCAAATATCTGGGCTCACAGCACTTCAGAGTAGTTGATTAGAGAGACTACCATACTCATGGGAAACAATATCCCAGATGAGCCCCACTTTTGTTATGTTCCCCAGCAAGAAAACCAAAAATGTTGATCCAACAGAAAGGGGAACTAACAAAGAGTCACTGACAACCACCAAAAGGAAACAGGTGGTTTTAGGAGGGGTTCTGAAGGACACTCATGGGGGTGTCCACAGAAAATTTATTAGCAACAACAGGGACATCTCCTCTGTCCAGACCCCCAGTATCCTAACCCTAAACAATGACTACATCTCCTCTGTCCAGACCCACATGTTCACTCCTCCATCCCTAGTGGCTGCATTATTGTCTGCCACTTGGCCTTAAATTGTACCACTTTGTTTTTCTCGGTCGCCCATGCTATTTCAATATTTCAATAATAAATCACTAGATTGTTCCGTTGTGTTAATGGATTGATTTACAGGTTTTACCTTTTTCCAGAAAATCATCCATTGGTTATCTTTTATTTCCTTTTTTATTCAACCTTTTTTTAAACTCCTCAGTTAAGATCAAATTCTTATATACAATGACGGCCGACACCGGCCAAACCCAGACAATGCTGGGCCAATTGTGCACCACCCTATGGGACTCCCAACCACATCCGGTTGTGAAACAGCTGGAGTCAAACCAGGGTGTCTGTAGTGACGCGTCTAGCACTGAGATGCAGTGCCTTAGACCGCTGTGATACAGCCTGGAATTGAACCAGGGTCTGTAGTGACTCCTCTACCACTGAGATGCAGTGCCTTAGACCGCTGTGATACAGCCTGGAATGGAACCAGGGTCTGTAGTGACTCCTCTACCACTGAGATGCAGTGCCTTAGACCACTGTGATACAGCCTGGAATTGAACCAGGGTCTGTAGTGACTCCTCTAGCACTGAGATGCAGTGCCTTAGACCGCTGTGATACAGCCTGGAATTGAACCAGGGTCTGTAGTGACTCCTCTAGCACTGAGATGCAGTGCCTTAGACCGCTGTGATACAGCCTGGAATTGAACCAGGGTCTGTAGTGACTCCTCTACCACTGAGATGCAGTGCCTTAGACTGCTGCGCCACTCGGGAGCCTATGTATCTCACTACACCCCCATATGCCATGTCTTGAAATATGCAAACAGACGGATTAAAAGTATGTTTACATTGTAATACTTCTGACAGCCAACTGTCTAGCTCCGCCCACAACTTCCAGACTTCATAACATTCCCAGAAAATCGTGGATTATTGAGTCATTACTAGTTTTACACTTAAGACATGACTCTGCCTTTGAAGGATTTGTGAATATTGTCTCTGCCGTAAATACATAGTTATTGTTTACATTACACATTAAATACATAGTTATTGTGTACATTACACATTAATACATAGTTATTGTATACATTACACATTAAATACATAGTTATTGTACACATTACACATTAAATACATAGTTATTGTACACATTACACATTAATACATAGTTATTGTACACATTACACATTAAATACATAGTTATTGTACACATTACACATTATTAAATACATAGTTATTGTATACATTACACATTATTAAATACATAGTTATTGTATACATTATACATTAAATACATAGTTATTGTTCACATTAAATACATAGTTATTGTATACATTACACATTACACATTAATACATAGTTATTGTATACATTACACATTAAATATATAGTTATTGTACACATTACACATTAAATACATAGTTATTGTACACATTACACATTATTAAATACATAGTTATTGTATACATTACACATTATTAAATACATAGTTATTGTATACATTATACATTAAATACATAGTTATTGTTCACATTAAATACATAGTTATTGTATACATTACACATTATTAAATACATAGTTATTGTTTACATTATACATTAAATACATAGTTATTGTTCACATTAAATACGTAGTTATTGTTTACATTACACATTATTACATACATAGTTATTGTACACATTACACATTAAATACATAGTTATTGTATACATTAAATACATAGTTATTGTATACATTACACAGTAAATACAGTATAAAGTCCTTCATTGCTCTTCGAGGCTCTTTGCCTTTTAACCTCCAGCTCCAAAAGTCTGTGGATAATGTCACTGTAAACACATTGGAGAAAGACTGCCATTTAAATACTGTGGTCAGTTTGTAATACCTTGTAAATTAAATTATAGTGGCTGGTGGGTGTCGACCTGGGGAGAGTACCTGGGGGTCTACCTGGGGAGAGTACCTGGGGAGAGTACCTGGGGAGAGTACCTGGGGGTCTACCTGGGGAGAGTACCTGGGGAGAGTACCTGGGGAGAGTACATGGGGGTCTACCTGGGGAGAGTACCTGGGGAGAGTACCTGGGGGTCTACCTGGGGAGAGTACCTGGGGAGAGTACCTGGGGGTCTACCTGGGGAGAGTACCTGGGGAGAGTACCTGGGGAGAGTACCTGGGGAGAGTTCCTGGGGAGAGTACCTGGGGAGAGTACCTGGGGAGAGTACCTGGGGAGAGAACCTGGGGAGAGAACCTGGGGAGAGTACCTGGGGAGAGTACCTGGGGAGAGTACCTGATGAGAGTACCTGGGGAGAGTACCTGATGAGAGTACCTGGGGAGAGTACCTGGGGAGAGTACCTAGGGAGAGTACCTGATGAGAGTACCTGGGGAGAGTACCTGGGGAGAGTACCTGAGGAGAGTACCTGGGGAGAGTACCTGGGCGTCTACCTGGAGAGAGTACCTGGGGAGAGTACCTGGGGAGAGTACCTGGGCGTCTACCTGGAGAGAGTTCCTGGGGAGAGTACCTGGGGAGAGTACCTGGGGGTCTACCTGGGGAGAGTACCTGGGGTCTACCTGGGGAGAGTACCTGGGGAGAGTACCTGGGGTCTACCTGGGGAGAGTACCTGGGGAGAGTACCGGGGAGAGTACCTGGGGAGAGTACCTGGGGAGAGTACCTGGGGGTCTACCTGGGGAGAGTACCTGGGGAGAGTACCTGGGGGTCTACCTGGGGAGAGTACCTGGGGTCTACCTGGGGAGAGTACCTGGGGTCTACCTGGGGAGAGTACCTGGGGAGAGTACCTGGGGTCTACCTGGGGAGAGTACCTGGGGAGAGTACCGGGGAGAGTACCTGGGGAGAGTACCTGGGGGTCTACCTGGGGAGAGTACCTGGGGGTCTACCTGGGGAGAGTACCTGGGGAGAGTACCTGAGGAGAGTACCTAGGGAGAGTAACTGGGGAGAGTACCTGTGGGTCTACCAGGGGAGAGTACCTGGGGAGAGTACCTGGGGAGAGTACCTGGGGGTCTACCTGGGGAAAGTACCTGGGGAGAGTACCTGGGGAGAGTACCTGGGGAGAGAACCTGGGGAGAGTAACTGGGGAGAGTACCTGTGGGTCTACCAGGGGAGAGTACCTGGGGAGAGTACCTGGGGGTCTACCTGGGGAGAGTACCTGGGGAGAGTACCTGAGGAGAGTACCTGGGGAGAGCACCTGGGAGAGTACCTGGGGAGAGTACCTGGGGAGAGTACCTGGGGGTCTACCTGGGGAGAGTACCTGAGGAGAGTACCTGGGAGAGTACCTGGGGAGAATACCTGGGATAGTACCTGGGGAGAGTACCTGGGGAGAGTACCTTGGGAGAATACCTGGGATAGTACCTGGGGAGAGTACCTGGGGAGAGTGGGTCCACCGAGACTGAATTGAGTTGAGCGGAGGTCCCACACACACCTCAGAGTAGTGTCTCATGTCCTCCCAGTCTCAATCCCCCAGATAGAGACCCTCTCACCTCAGAGTAGTGTCTGATACCCTCCCAGTCTCCCAGTCTCAATCCCCCAGATAGAGTCCCTCACCTCAGAGTAGTGTCTGATACCCTCCCAGTCTCAATTCCCCAGATAGAGTCCCTCTCACCTCAGAGTAGTGTCTGATACCCTCCCAGTCTCAATCCCCCAGATAGAGTCCCTCACCTCAGAGTAGTGTCTGATACCCTCCCAGTCTCAATCCCCCAGATAGAGTCCCTCACCTCAGAGTAGTGTCTGATACCCTCCCAGTCTCAATCCCTCAGATAGAGTCTGTCACCTCAGAGTAGTGACTGATGTCCTCCCAGTCTCAATCCCTGTTACAAGAATTATGTTCTCAATGTTAACTTCAATTAAAATACTCAGTCTGCAACCCAGAATTTGTAAGATTCTAGTTAAATAACACAGTGTCCCAGGTTACAAGAGTCAGAGCTGTTTATTCACGAGAACGTTCTGAAGTCCATTGTACAGAGACATCATTATATACCAGGCTCCGTATTTACGCACACACATGCACACGAACATTAAGGACCCAGATCTCTTAACACTGAATATCATTACCCAGCCGACAGTTTCATTCCTCTGAGATTAGGGAAACCTTGAGGGGTACTCCCTCCCATATCTTAAACCCTCAGAGTTCTAGCTAGGTCAGGTCAACCACAGTTTAATAACAGTTCTTGGTGTTTACTTAAACACACACACACATTCCTCTCTTATTCTAGTCCAACCTCGTTGGAGATTTGTTTAACACTTTAGTTACTCATTGTACAAGCTACATAGACCAAATCACTAATAGTTAAGATTCAGGGTAGAATTATTTAATCATTACATTCAAATATATAAATCCCTTAACCTGTCTATGATAGGGGGCAGTATTTTCACGGCCGGATGAAAAACGTACCCAAATTAAACGGCCTACTTCTCGGGCCCAAAGTAAAATATTTGCATATTATTATTCGATTTGGATAGAAAACACTTTAAAGTTTCTAAAACTGTTTGAATGGTGTCTGTGAGTATAACAGAACTCATATAGCAGGCAAAAAACTGAGAAGATGACAACCAGGAAGTGAACTGTCATCCAATTCCTTGTCCTTGTTTCACCTCTCTATCAAATTTACACCATCTTATCTGTCACGTTACACTTTCCAATGCTTCTATTGGCTATCAAAAGGTACCAGAAAGTGGATTGAAGCGTCTGCTATCTCTGGTCAGCTCACAGGAGCTCTCTTTGTGAGTGGTCAGCCTAGTGGCTCAGAGACAGGAGAGGCGCGCGCACTGAGGACTCCATGATTTTCTTCACCTGTTTGAATGAACACAAGATTATCCGGTTGGAATATTATCGCTATTTTATTTTATGAGGAACATCGCATAAAAAAAATATTTTAACCTGTTATGGATAGGGGGCAGTATTTTCACAGCCGGATAAAAAACGTACCCGATTTAATCTGATTATTACTCCTGCCCAGAAACTAGAATATGCATATAATTATTAGCTTTGGATAGAAAATACTCCAAAGTTTCTAAAACTGTTTGAATGGTGTCTGTGAGTATAACAGAACTCATTTGGCAGGCCAAAACCTGAGCAGATTCCAAACAGGAAGCGCCCTCTCTGACCATATTTTGCCCTTCTTGATTATCTCTATCCATTACAGGGGATCTCTGCTGTTACGTGACACTTCCTACGGCTCCCATGGGCTCTCAGAAGGCGGCAAAAAGCTGAATGACGTAATTCCAAGCCCTGGCTGAAACACACGAGCGCTTTTGCTAAGTGGTCTATCAGCGGACAAAGGGACTCATGCTCGTGCACGAGACGACACCATGTTTTTATTCTATCATCTTTGAACAGATTCAACGACTCCCGGTCGGAATATTATCGCAGGTCATCAGTCTGTTATCCTGTTGGGGGTAGGGGGCAGTATTGACACGGCCGGATAAAAAACGCACCCGATTTAATCTGGTTACTACTCCTGCCCAGTAACTAGAATATGCATATAATTATTGGCTTTGGATAGAAAACACCCTAAAGTTTCTAAAACTGTTTGAATGGTGTCTGTGAGTATAACAGAACTCATATGGCAGGCAAAAACCTGAGAGGATTCTGAACAGGAAGTGGCCTGTCTGACAAGTTGTTGTTCATCTTGGCTCTTTTTATTGAAGACTGAGGATCTTTGCTGTAACGTGACACTTCCTACGGCTCCCATAGGCTCTCAGAGCCCGGGAAAAAGCTGAACGATATCGAGGCAGCCCCAGGCTGAAACACATTATCGCTTTTGGCAAGTGGCCGATCAGAGGACAATGGGCTTAGGCGCGTGCCCGAGTCGACCCCATGCTTTATTTTCTTTCGTCTGTTTACCTAAATGCAGATTCCCGGTCGGAATATTATCGCTTTTTTACAAGAAAAATGGCATAAAAATGGATTTTAAACAGCATTTGACATGCTTCTAAGTACGGTAAAGGAACATTTAAAAAAAAAATGTCACGATATGCGTAGGCGCGTCACCCCTCGGATAGTGACTTGAACCCACGAACAAAACGGAGCTATTTGAATATAACTATGGATTATTTGGGACCAAAACAACATTTGTTGTTGAAGTAGAAGTCCTGGGAGTGCATTCTGACGAAGAACAGCAAAGGTAATCCAAATGTTCTTATAGTAATTCTGAGTTTAGTGAGCTCCAAACTTGGTGGGTGTCTGATTAGCTAGCCTGTGATGGCCGGGCTATCTACTCAGAATATTGCAAAATGTGCTTTCGCCGAAAGGCTATTTTAAAATCTGACACCGGGATTGCATAGAGGAGTTCTGTATCTATAATTCTTTAAATAATTGTTATGTTTTTTGTGAACGTTTATCGTGAGTAAATTAGTAAATTCACCGGAAGTTTTCGGTGGGAATGCTAGTACTGAATGTCACATGCTAATGTAAAAAGCTGTTTTTTGATATAAATATGAACTTGATTGAACAAAACATGCATGTATTGTATAACATAATGTCCTAGGAGTGTCATCTGATGAACATCATCAAAGGTTAGTGCTTCATTTAGCTGTGTTTTGAGTTTCTGTGACACATATGCTTGCTTGGAAAATGGCTGTGTGATTATTTGTGGCTATGTACTCTCCTAACATAATCTAATGTTTTGCTTTCGCTGTAAAGCCTTTTTAAAATCAGACAATGTGGTTAGATTAACGAGAGTCTTATCTTTCAAATGGTGTAAAATAGTCATATGTTTGAAAAATTGAAATTATTGCATTTTTGAGGTTTTGTATTTCGCGCCACTGGCTGTTGAATAGAGTGGGATGCTCACGTCCATAGAGGTTAACCAGTCCTTCATACAAACTTGCTGAATTCTTGATGCACAATCGAACATGCTGCCATATGCTGCCATATTCTGCCAGCAGCCCACAAGCGAGTCACAATTTACCGCTATCTAGTGTAGACAGGCATCACCCTCTATCTAGTGTAGACAGGCATCACCCTCTATCTAGTGTAGACAGGCATCACCCTCTATCTAGTGTAGACAGGCATCACCCTCTATCTAGTGTAGACCAGGCATCACCCTCTATCTAGTGTAGACAGGCATCACCCTCTATCTAGTGTAGACAGGCATCACCCTCTATCTAGTGTAGACAGGCATCACCCTCTATCTAGTGTAGACCAGGCATCACCCTCTATCTAGTGTAGACCAGGCATCACCCTCTATCTAGTGTAGACCAGGCATCACCCTCTATCAAGTGTAGACAGGCATCACCCTCTTCGACTCTCCGGTTGAAAACTCAACACCAGACACTTTGCTGATTCCTGCCGTGAGTCGTTACTATGGCGATTTATAATGCCACTGACCATAGCTCAAATAAACCTTGTCGACGATCAAAATACTAAATGTAGAGATGTTTTATTGTTAAATGAACATGGTTAGTATTAGTGGATTAAATACATCAAGGCCTACTGCTTGGAACTGGATATACTGACGGGTTATTTTATTATTGACCCCGTAGCGTTTGATTTAAAAACCAGGTCAGTTATCCAATAGTAATACATGCATCAATCCACTGAACCTGTTGACCAATCATCATCAATCCACTGAACCTGTTGACCAATCATCATCAATCCACTGAACATGTTGACCAATCAGCATCAACCTGAACCTGAGGTTGGCCTATCCATCATCTCAGCTCTATATAACAGGCTGATGACCTGTCTCCATAGCTCTATATAACAGACTGATGACCTGTCTCCATAGCTCTATATAACAGACTGATGACCTGTCTCCATAGCTCTATATAACAGACTGATTACCTGTCTCCAGATGACCTGTCTCCATAGCTCTATATAACAGACTGATGACCTGTCTCCAGATGACCTGTCTCCATAGCTCTCTATAACAGACTGATGAACTGTCTCCATAGCTCTATATAACAGGCTGATGACCTGTCTCCATAGCTCTATATAACAGACTGATGACCTGTCTCCGTAGCTCTATATAACAGACTGATGACCTGTCTCCGTAGCTCTATATAACAGACTGATGACCTGTCTCCGTAGCTCTATATAACAGACTGATGACCTGTCTCCGTAGCTCTATATAACAGACTGATGACCTGTCTCCGTAGCTCTATATAACAGACTGATGACCTGTCTCCGTAGCTCTATATAACAGACTGATGACCTGTCTCCGTAGCTCTATATAACAGACTGATGACCTGTCTCCGTAGCTCTATATAACAGACTGATGACCTGTCTCCGTAGCTCTATATAACAGACTGATGACCTGTCTCCGTAGCTCTATATAACAGACTGATGACCTGTCTCCGTAGCTCTATATAACAGACTGATGACCTGTCTCCATAGCTCTATATAACAGACTGATGACCTGTCTCCATAGCTCTATATAACAGACTGATGACCTGTCTCCATAGCTCTATATAACAGACTGATGACCTGTCTCCATAGCTCTATATAACAGACTGATGACCTGTCTCCATACCTGTCTCTACCACAGGTCACCAAGGAAACAGTAAGGTAACACTACCTACTGACATTCAATAATGTTAAAATATTACACTGGAGTCACGTTCTCACACAATGATGTCATAGTTTATTAAAACAAGAAATCATCAATACATGGAAAATACCATTCAACTGCATATACATGATCAATATATAACATACAGTGGGTCTGGAATTATTGACACCCTCGATAAAGATAATAATGACTGTATAAAATACATCAGTATATAATATACAGTGGGTCTGGAATTATTGACACCCTTGATAAATATGAGCAATTATGACTAAAATAAATAATTTAAATACTGAGCTATATCATCTGCTCAACAAAATGAGTCAATTGTTTTATTTTATACAATTATAAATACAATTGAGCTGAGAAAAATATTTTGTTTTACAAGTAATATTTATTTTCTCAAAAAGGTCGGGGTCTAAATTATTGACCCCCCTGAAGATTCTAATAATTAAAGTAGTCAAAAGTATTTGGTCCCATATTCATACAAAAACACATTTTCTCAACGACACGCGCCGATGTAAAATGCTGTTTTTGGATATAAATATGAACTTGATAGAACAAAAATGCATGTATTGTCTAACATAATGTCCTAGGAGTGTCATCTGATGAAGATTGTCAAAGGTTAGTGCATAATTTTTGCTGGTTTTCTGCTTTTGGTGACGCCTGTCCTTGAATTGAAAATGGATGTTTGTACTTTTTTGGCTATGTACTCTCCTAACATAATCTAACTTTATGCTTTCGCCGTAAAGCCTCTTTGAAAATCGGACAATGTGGTTAGATTAAGGAGATGTTTATCTTTTAAATGGTGTAAAATAGTTGATTGTTTGAGAAATTGAAATTATTAGATTTTTGATGTTTTGAATTTCCCGCCTTGCTCCCCTCGATCCCTAACAGGGATTAGGGGATACCCTCGATCCCCAACAGGGATTAGGTTACCCTCGATCCCCAACAGGGATTAGGTTACCCTCGATCCCCAACAGGGATTAGGTTACCCTCGATCCCCAACAGGTTAAGATTCTGAAGATTTAGGGGTGTACATTTATTTGAAAAATAAACAATTGTATTAGTTTAAAATAATATAGTTTACAATTTATTTTGAGCACACAATAGGTCAGTATTTTATTTATTTATTTAATATAGTCATTATTGCTAATCTTTAGCAAGGATGTTAATAATTTCCCTCTGTATAGTCTGAACACTAAAAAAGTAGAGCAAAGAAATAAACACAGCATAAAAATACACTTAAAAAAGTTAAATAAAAACACATTGACATGTTGAAGATAAAATATAACATTTCAACAAATGGTTTTATCAGTCTTGTTGAAGATCAAATAGAAACATTTCAATAACAAAATGAAGCTACAATAGAAGCTGACAGGTTGAAGCTACAATAGAAGCTGACAGGTTGAAGCTACAATAGAAGCTGACAGGTTGAAGCTACAATAGAAGCTGACAGGTTGAAGCTACAATAGAAGCTGACAGGTTGAAGCTACAATAGAAGCTGACAGGTTGAAGCTACAATAGAAGCTGACAGGTTGAAGCTACAATAGAAGCTGACAGGTTGAAGCTACAATAGAAGCTGACAGGTTGAAGCTACAATAGAAGCCGACAGGTTGAAGCTAAAACAGAAATATAAACATTTCAACAAAATGGTTTTATCAGTCTTGTTCACAGGAGGCTGCTGAGGGGAGGAGCCTCATTATAACGGCTGGAACGGAGCCAATGGAACGGCATCAAACATGGAAACCATGGAAACCACATGTTTGATGTATTTGATACCATTCCACTGATTCCTCTTCAGCCATTACCACGAGCCCCTCCTCCCTAATTAAGGTGCCACCAGCCTCCTGTGGTCCTGTTGATATACCTGTGATTATCAGGTACTGGACATAAGAGGGTCTGTAACAGATTCTAACAGGAGACCTGAGTCCATCATTCCATTCAATTCAACACTATCAATTCCTGAGGGGGATTAGAAAGACATTGTTTATGGGGAACACATATATAGAATAACCAGGAAATGGATATAAACCCATAATACAAACATGGGTAGTAAAACTTCAAAAAGTAAAGAACTAACTAGTGGAAGTGGATTATAGAGTAGTGACCAACACGTTGATCAGAGGACTCTGTCTCACCAAGATTCATATCACTCAGTTATATACTCAGAAACTCAGCTTTGTTAGGAGGGACAGGTCTCTATAGAAAGTTACTGTCTCTCTATAGTAACTCAGCTCTATAGTTATAGTCTCTCTATAGTAACTCAGCTCTATAGTTATAGTCTCTCTATAGTACCTCAGCTCTATAGTTATAGTCTCTCTATAGTAACTCAGCTCTATAGTTATAGTCTCTCTATAGTTATAGTCTCTCTATAGTTATAGTCTCTCTATAGTTATAGTCTCTCTATAGTAACTCAGCTCTATAGTTATAGTCTCTCTATAGTAACTCAGCTCTATAGTTATAGTCTCTCTATAGTTATAGTCTCTCTATAGTTATAGTCTCTCTATAGTAACTCAGCTCTATAGTTATAGTCTCTCTATAGTAACTCAGCTCTATAGTTATAGTCTCTCTATAGTAACTCAGCTCTATAGTTATAGTCTCTCTATAGTTATAGAGTTGAAATTCTGTTACTATATATATTTTAGCAGGGGCTCTGTTTTCGGCTGGCGGTGAGGCAGCGCTAGTGTGAAATGCATGTACGTTCATGGACA
Source organism: Salmo trutta (assembly GCF_901001165.1). NCBI lineage: Eukaryota > Metazoa > Chordata > Actinopteri > Salmoniformes > Salmonidae > Salmo > Salmo trutta. The sequence continues at coordinate 64,832,373 of NC_042961.1, forward strand.
ACTTTGATCTACTAAAGCCAGCGCTCTGCTGTTTTCAAACTTTTGCTCAAGGATTGATCATTTACCTGTCTCATATCAGCTCGCTTGCGCTCAGATGGGAGGGTGGAAATATTTGAGGTGTCCTTAAAATCGTGATAAGTGCTAATTTCAGCCAGCGCTGGTGGGGATATGTAATACCAACCAGAAGCTGGTTTTAGCAGCTGGTTTTAGCAGTGAACTGCTGTTTAAAGGGGAACTGCTGTTTAAAGGGGAACTGCTGTTTAAAGGTGACCTGCTGTTTAAAGGTGAACTGCTGTTTAAAGGTGAACTGCTGTTTAAAGAGGACCTGCTGTTTAAAGGGGAACTGCTGTTTAAAGGTGAACTGCTGTTTAAAGGTGACCTGCTGTTTAAAGGTGACCTGCTGTTTAAGGGTGACCTGCTGTTTAAAGGGGACCTGCTGTTTAAGGGTGACCTGCTGTTTAAAGGTGAACTGCTGTTTAAGGGTGAATAGTTTGAAGGGACTTCTGGAGTTGAAATTCTGTGATGTCATCACAGCAGCAGATATCTCTACATGGCTTTTCAGAAGCTACTTAGAAATCAACCACAATAGTGACAATCAAGTAAACTAAAATGAAGCATTACAGTATCAGTCTACAAACAAACACTTTACAAAGTTGTAAAGGTTCAACCAGTCCCACAACGGTGAATTCACACCCCAGAGGATATTATTCCTCAGGTTGAAATAGAACGACACAGGCTCTGCTCGCCCCCTTCTGGTGAGGTTTGACCAGTAGGCCTTTGGAAATCAGGAAGCCAAAAGAATGGCTCTCAAAGAAAGATTGAACGGCTCATCCCCACTAGTGTTCTTGATAGCAGTATGGACAGACTGTGCTTAAAGTCACGGCAGGGAACATAACATATGGTCCTGGGTATGAGAGCAGGGTATCCGTGTCCATGGACGGTTATGGTTCTTGTTGGTGTAACATACTGCCACCTAGTGTTAGCAATAAGAACACACGTCCAGCCTTTATTCTCCCAACCAGGAACACTACAGCTGCTTGTCGAAATCAAACCCTTTTTCACCTTAAACTAGCAGACTAATCCTGCTATCATTACCCATATCAACCATGTCCCTGTACCCAACCAGGAACACTACAGCTGCTTGTCAAAATCAAACCCTTTTTCACCTTAAACTAGCAGACTAATCCTACTAGCATTACCCATATCAACCATGTCCCTGTGCCCTCATTGCCCCATTCTTATAATATCATAATATCATAGCTCACACTATAATGGTAGACATTATATCATTATATTGCTGTGGTACAGAAATGATCTGACAGTTCTAAGTTTATTCAAGTAATTGAATTAATTTTATTCAAGTAGCATATTTGCCATTTGCAAGTATTCATAGTAATACATACATTGGAATTCTTCGTTGGAGCTCTCTCACATATAGTACAATGTACACAGAGGTATATAGTAAAAACAGTCACAAATAGAACATTCATAAATATCATCAATAGAACAACAATTGAAAGTGCAGAGTGGTAAAGACTAGAATAAAAGTCCAGTCATAAATGATAAAGTGGTAAAAACAGCAGTCAGCTATGTAGATGTGCAGGGGGTGAAGTTGGGATCTAGTCTATCCCACAGTGCCTGTAGAGAGACACTGATGAAGTTTGTGTGAACAAACACTGACATGCCAGTGTTTGTTCCTGAGGGGATGTGTTTTCTTGGTCTTGGATCCACAGAGTGACAGCAGAATGTTCCATTTATTCTATGGTTCTTTCCTTCCCTTCTTATTTCTGCCACCATGGAACGATCCAGAGCAGGGGGGGGGGTAACTGGGTCATTCAACATCACTGTTATAGTGATAGGAAGAGACACGGAGGATTTTGCAACAAGAGCAAGTAGGAAAACAGTCATGACACTTTTCCCCTTCATAATCAAGGCAGTTCGTTGTTCAGGAGGCCAAGGTAGTTCTCTTTGGCAATGCTCAAGAACTCAATCTGGCTTCTGGCTACTTTCTTGTTGTTGGCAGCGTCCTTCTGGCTTCTTTGTACTTCTTTGTACTCAGCACACATCTGAGCACAGTTATATATCTATATCAGTTATATATCTATAGCGTCTCCTCCCACTTAATAACTTTTCCTGACGAATTGGACTGCTTCTTCCTGTGGGCAAGAAATGATAGCGGAACTGCTCAGCGGCCTCACTGGCTGGGTGCTCGTGATCTATGGCAGCCGTGCTCCTGCCGCTGTCTTTCCGTCTTCCTCACACAGCCCAGCCGTTCTTCTCCCGACAGTACAGCTGCCAGTCAGAGGCACACCGCTTTTTCAGTGTCAAACCAGCGGACTAATCCTGCTAGCATTAGAACTATCCATGTCAACCATGACCCTGTGACCTCAGTGCGCTTTCCTATAAATCATTATATATTATACACAATATCATTATGTACATTGTTCTATCATTATATTCCTGTGGTACAGAAATTATATGATAGTTTCTAAACTCAATCAGAAGCTGTTTATAAGTTTATTCAAGTAGTTTAATCAAATTTTATTCAAGTAGTGTCACGTCCTAACCAGCAGAGGGAGTATTGTATTAGTTTTGGTCAGGGTTTGTGTGTTGTATGTATTTCTAGGTTCTTTCTAGTTTAGTTTTTCTATGTTTAGGTTAATGGGGGGTTGGACTCTCAATTGGAGGCAGGTGCTTTCTCGTTGCCTCTGATTGAGAGTCCTATATATGGGTATGTGTTTGGGTTTTGTATTTTGTGGGTAGTTGTGTTTTAGCACTACTGTTATGTGTATAGCCTGCTAAACTGTTTCCTGTCATCTTTTCTGTGTTCAGTCTAATAAATATTATGTTGAGCACTCAACCCGCTGCGCCTTGGTCCCCTTCTATCTTCCACGACAGCCGTGACAAGTAGTATATTTTCCATTTGCGATTATTAATAGTTATACATACATTGGAATTCTTTGTTGGAGATCTCTCACATATACTACAAAGAACACAGAGGTATATAGTAAAACAGTCCTAAACAGAATATAAATATCATAAATAGAACAACAATTAAAAGACTTGTTGCACCCTCGACAACTACTATGATTATTATTATTTGACCATGCTGGTAATTTATGAACATTTGAACATCTTGGCCATGTTCTGTCATAATCTCCTCCCCGGCACAGCCAGAAGAGGACTGGCCGCCCCTCATAGCCTGGTTCCTCTCTAGGTTTCTTCCTAGGTTTTGGCCTTTCTAGGGAGTTTTCCTAGCCACCGTGCTTCTACACCTGCATTGCTTGCTGTTTGGGGTTTTAGGCTGGGTTTCTGTACAGCACTTTGAGAATATCAGCTGATGTAAGAAGGGCTATATAAATACATTTGATTTGATTTGAAAGTGCAGAGTGGTAAGATGATAAAACAGCACAGTCATAAATGCTAAAGTGTTAAAAACATCAGTCAGATAAAAGCTATTCTTGAACCTGGTAGTGGAGGTGCTCCTGTCTTTCCTCCTTCCTGCCCAACTGTCCTGTACCTCCCTCTGGATGGCAGCAGTGGCAGAGTAGAGAGAGAAACCGATGAAGTGTGTAAGTCATGCTGGTGGCTGGTAGCGGAGTCGAGTAGAGAGAGACAGGATGGTGCTGTAGGACATGCTGGTGCTCTATTGTTCCTAAGCGGATGTTTTCTTGGTCTTGGATACACAGCAGGACCTGTGTAGGTCCCGAAAGTCCTGTAGGCTAGACAATAGAGAGGCAGTGAGAGAGACTGGTCCGTTGCCAGTCAGAGAACAGTGCACCAGTGTCCTCTGTTCAGCAAAGTTGTTCTCTCCCACACCGGATCCAATTTCAACTCGCGGCTCAGAGGCCGCATACACAAATTCTATTAATTTATGGATCTCTGAAATCTCGCTGACCTTAAGACATTGTCCGATCCGTTGCGGGGCAAGACAGAGTGAAAATTATAGACTGCCAACAAATCAGGTGCATGTCGATGCTGAATGTGGGCAATGGAGGTGGGAGTGGCAGCGCAGTGCCCATTGAAGTGGGTGAGTCATGATGGTGGCTGGTATCCGAGTAGAGAGACACGACTGTTGCAGCACAGTGTGTGTGTAGTTGGGGCGGATGCATAGTGTGTGTGTAGTTGGGGCGGATGCATAGTGTGTGTGTAGTCGGGGCGGATGCATAGTGTGTGTGTAGTCGGGGCGGATGCATAGTGTGTGTGTAGTTGGGGCGGATGCATAGTGTGTGTGTAGTCGGGGCGGATGCATAGTACGTGTAGTTGGGGTGGATGCATAGTGTGTGTGTAGTTGGGGTGGATGCAGTGTGTGTGTGTAGTCGGGGCGGATGCATAGTGTGTGTGTAGTCGGGGCGGATGCATAGTGTGTGTGTAGTCGAGGCGAATGCATAGTGTGTGTGTAGTCGGGGCGGATGCATAGTCTGTGTGTAGTCGGGGCGGATGCATAGTGTGTGTGTAGTCGGGGCGGATGCATAGTGTGTGTGTAGTCGGGGCGGATGCATAGTGCGCGTAGTTGGGGCGGATGCATAGTGTGTGTAGTTGGGGCGGCCTTCTGACACTGAGGAAGTGAAAGACTCTCGGCCGCCGAGCCAAAACGAGCAACACCCCAGATAGCAGAGCTGCTCAGCGGCTTCACTGGCAGGGTACTCACAATATGCTCAAAGTCCAACCGTTCTCCTCCTGACCGACACCACTACAGCTATATATATTTTCAAGCTAGCATATAATGTCACATAAACCAAAACCACAGCTAAATGCAGCACTAACCTTTGATGATCTTCATCAGATGACACTCCTAGGACATTATGTTATACAATACATGCATGTTTTGTTCAATCAAGTTCATATTTATATCAAAAACCAGCTTTTTACATTAGCATGTGACGTTCAGGACTAGCAAACATACCGAAAACTTCCGGTGAATTTACTAAATTACTCACGATAAACGTTCACAAAAAACATAACAATTATTTTAAGAATTATAGATACAGAACTCCTTTATGCAATCGCGGTGTCCGATTTTAAAATAGCTTTTCGGCAAAAGCACATTTTGCAATATTCTGAGTAGATAGCTCGCCATCACGGGCTAGCTAATTTGACACCCACCAAGTTTGGCGTTCACTAAACTCAGAATTACTATAAGAAAAATTGGATTACCTTTGCTGTTCTTCGTCAGAATGCACTCCCAGGACTTCTACTTCAACCACAAATGATGTTTTGGTTCAAAATAATCCATAGTTATGTTCAAATATCCTCTCTTTTGTCCGTGCGTTCAGGTCCCTATCCGAACGGTGACGCGCGGACGCATGTCGTGACAAAAAAATTATAAATATTCATTACCGTACTTCGAAGCATGTCAAACGCTGTTTAAAATCAATATTTATGCGATTTTTCTCGTAAAATAGCGATAATATTCCGACCGGGAGACTTGTTTTCGTTCAAAGACTCAAAGAAGAAAATGGACTCTTCACGTGCACGCGCCCCCGTCTCATTGTTCTCAGATCGACCACTATCCAAATGCACTACTGTTTTTCAGCCAGGGACTGCAGAGTCATCATTCAACGTTCTGGCGCCTTCTGAGAGCCTATGGGAGCCTTAGAAAGTGTCACGTTACAGCAGAGATCCTCTGTTTTCGATAAAGAGGGTATAGAAGGCCAAGAAATGGTCAGAGAGGGCACTTCCTGTTTGGAATCTTCTCAGGTTTTGGCCTGCCATATGAGTTCAGTTATACTCACAGACACCATTCAAACAGTTTTAGAAACTTTAGGGTGTTTTCTATCCAAATCAAACAATTATATGCATATTCTAGTTTCTGGGCAGTAGTAATAACCAGATTAAATCGGGTACGTTTTTTATCCGGATGTGAAAATACTGCCCCCTACCCTAGAGAGGTTAATGAAGTTGTCCCTTACTGTGAGGTATAAAAGGCTATGTGCATTGTATGATTTTTAGAGCTCTCTGAATAAAGAACTAATCTTTTGCAGAAATTCTGGGACTTTGTCAAATTCTTCTATTAACCGGGGCCTTACAACCCCTTAAGTATTTAATGAAGTTGTCCCTTACTGGTTTTCTTCCAGTAACACTTGTTTCAGACGGATTGGTGCTTGTGACTCTTATAAACTTGGTCTCTGCTGCCCACTCAATCAAGTGCCAGAAGGCCATCAGGTGGGTGTAGCTTGCAGATCTAAAGACTGAACCAGAGTATTTGAATACCAAAAATGCTCATTACTATTATTGCCCATCTTCTCTAAGCATCAAGTAGCACTAGACATGACCTAGCTGCTATTGTTGCCTGTTTTCTTGTTACTATGCAGCTTGTGTTGTCATACTGTATCTACCTCAAATACCTCGTACCTCTGCACATTGCTCTGGTACCCTTTGTATAGAATTCCGTTTTTGTGTATTTTATTTTATTCCTCTTGTGTTTTTTTAATTGTGTATTATTATAACTATGCATCATTGGGAAAGTTTATTTCACAAGCATTGCGCTGTAAAGTCTACAACAGTTGTATTCGGCACATGTGATAAATAGTAATTGACATTACTGTGAGTAAACGGGGCCACTGTCAGTCCATAAACATCTCTGCCCACTGAGTACAGATGTAAATTCAACATCTTTACCAAGTTGGTTCAACTTAATATCATTGAAATGACGTGGGAACAACGTTGACTCGACTAGTGTTTTCCCAGTGGGTCCCGACCTGACATGGACAGCCAACACAAACCTACTGGGTGGAGGTACAGGACGGTCGGGCAGGCTGACTGGGTGGAGGAAGGACAGGAGCACCTCCACTACCAGCATGACTCACACTCTTCATCGCTTTCTCTCTCTACTCTGCCACCGCTGCCATCCAGAGGGAGGTACAGGATGGTCGGGCAGGCTTAATGGGTGGAGGTACAGGAGTTTTTTTCACACGAACATCAATATTCATTTTTCATGAAACCACTAAACTCGGCACCCATGCAGGGGATCCATTCAGGCAGTCATCATAACTTGGTACATTTGGGTATTGGTGGAGAAGGGGCATCAGCAATCTTCACAATTTCACGGGTCTTTGGCTGTGGAAGTTGATAGGACAGCACACTGCCAGCTTGCACTGGCCCGAAGGCGGACTCAACCAGGGCCACGTCAACTGACATTTCCATTGTTGTCACAAGAGGGGCAGTAAGTGGAGTAAAGTTGGCATACGTTTCTGAGACGTGGAGAATGTCAGGCATGTATCCATTGAGTGCGTTGTAGAGAGAACTTCTGCAAAACATGTTAAAACCTTGACATCAGGTTGGAGAGATTACTATGACAAAGACTCATGTAACTTTTCCAGAAACAGCACAAGTTCAAATAAAATGAATGAAAATATATACATTTATAGACTATATATTTCCCCCTAGTCTTTGTCATTACATTGTAAAGACGCCACTGTTTAGGCTTATCATCTGGATACAAAAACAATCACAAGAAAATGTTTTCTAAAATGTTTCCAGTCTAGAAACCTCCAACTTACCTTATTCTATCAGCACACGAGTTAGTAGGTTTATAGAACTCTATCCCATCAACCGGACCTGGTTTCACACCCTAATTAAGTTAGTAGGTTTATAGAACTCTATCCCATCAACCGGACCTGGTTTCACACCCTAATTAAGTTAGTATGTTTACGGAACTCTATCCCACCAACCAGACCTGGTTTCACACCCTAATTAAGTTAGTATGTTTACGGAACTCTATCCCATCAACCAGACCTGGTTTCACACCCTAATTAAGTTAGTAGGTTTATAGAACTCTATCCCATCAACCGGACCTGGTTTCACACCCTAATTAAGTTAGTATGTTTACGGAACTCTATCCCACCAACCAGACCTGGTTTCACACCCTAATTAAGTTAGTATGTTTACGGAACTCTATCCCATCAACCAGACCTGGTTTCACACCCTAATTAAGTTAGTATGTTTACAGAACTCTATCCCATCAACCAGACCTGGTTTCACACCCTAATTAAGTTAGTATGTTTACAGAACTCTATCCCATCAACCAGACCTGGTTTCACACCCTAATTAAGTTAGTAGGTTTACAGAACTCTATCCCATCAACCGGACCTGGTTTCACACCCTAATTAAGTTAGTATGCTTACAGAACTTAATCCCATTAACCGGACCTGGTTTCACACCCTAATTAAGTTAGTAGGTCTACAGAACTCTATCCCATCAACCGGACCTGGTTTCACACCCTAATTAAGTTAGTATGTTTATGGAACTCTATCCCATCAACCGGACCTGGTTTCACACCCTAATTAAGTTAGTATGTTTATGGAACTCTATCCCATCAACCGGACCTGGCTTCACACCCTAATTAACAAGGATTTACTGTTACATAGGCTGAATACTTTTCAGGTGCATTTTTTTATGGATATTGATAGACTCACAAGTGTTCTTGGCTTGTGCCAGCTCTTGTTCTGTGTCTGTGCAGATGTGAACTGGTGGTGCAGCAGGAATGTTTAGTTGAGAGTAGTGCGCTGTCTGGTAAAGAACGGCCACTAGATGATTGCACAGAGCACTTCCTGCAACACAGGAGCAGTGGCTTTGGACCACGACCACTGGTACGGAGTGCTTTAACACCATCTGTGAAGATACGTGTGATGAAAGACTGAAGTGAGAAACAAGAATGATGCGGCTCATAAATAACAATAAACATAGTAGTTTCTAGTCTTCTTAACTAGGGGCTCATTTAACTATACAGGAATAGATTGTGTCTCATTGAACACAATTACCAAACACTGCATCAACAGATCTTTAACAATTAATTTTCACTATTCCTGATGGACCTGTGACAGGCAGCCATCAGGTTGAACTCCCCTGTCAGATACTCCCCTATCAGATACTCCCCTGTCAGATACTCCCCTGTCAGATACTCCCCTATCAGATACTCCCCTATCAGATACTCCCCTATCAGATACTCCCCTGTCAGATACTCCCCTGTTAGATACTCCCCTGTCAGATACTCCCCCGTTAGATACTGTGTAGAAGACATGAATAACAATTATTTTTAGCTAGCAAATATAGCTACCAAGCATAACTTAACCAAGCTAACAAAAATACACACATTCTCAGGTAGATTCTGTCAACATCATTTTACGAAGTAACTAGCTAGCTACAGTTAATAGTTAAATTAGATAATATGATTGTAGCTAGCTACAGTGAATAGTTAAATTAACTAATCTGATTGTAGCTAGCTACAGTAAATAGTTAAATTAGCTAATATGATTGTAACTAGCTACAGTTAATAGTTAAATTAGCTAATGTGATTGTAGCTAGCTAGCGTAATATCTGTCACTGAATTGGTACTCACCTTCATAGTTGTCTATGTAGCTTCCTATATACGTCTTGAACCCCTTTTCATTCTTACTAGCTGGAATCTCGGAGGCTGACTTAACAATTCAATGTACATCGTTAATATTAATTTGAGTCCTGAAGATACCTAGTAAAAAACTGGGACATCGTGGTAGTAACGCTATATCGTCGATAACAACTAGACTGACCGGAAATTTCCACGCCGGTAGGAAGTGTGTTTAAAACGTTCGACCATGGAACGTGCATGAGGGCTATTCAGAAATTCAAACCAACGGGTGAAATATTAACCGGGTCTTTTCTGTGTATGTGCCGGTCTTTAAAAGAGCCTGTTTGGGTTTTGTGCAGACATCAGGATTCTAACATTGCTTGACAATATTTACCTAAGACAAATGGCGAGATGTTCAGCTGGACAAATAGCTCTCCGAAATGTTGTATCTTTCCATTGCAATGCAAGGTTCCATCCTGCACAGCAGGTCGTCGAACTGGTCTTTATCAAGCCTGAGATATCCCTGGAACGGCACATCACAAACCACAGCTCCTGTACCAGATGATGGTACTCTATATACCGGCTGTGGAACATCACAAACCACAGCTCCTGTACCAGATGATGGTACTCTATATACCGGCTGTGGAACATCACAAACCACAGCTCCTGTACCAGATGATGGTACTCTATATACCGGCTGTGGAACATCACAAACCACAGCTCCTGTACCAGATGATGGTTCTCTATATACCGGCTGTGGAACATCACAAACCACAGCTCCTGTACCAGATGATGGTTCTCTATATACCGGCTGCGGGTCATCAGGACGGGGTGAACCCACATGGAGCGCTGTCGCTGCGTTGATAGATCGTCGCAATAGCCAAGAATTTCCTCAGTTTGCAATTCATGATGGAAATACAGGTATGAAGATGACATCACTATTTATAGTCTAATACACTCCCTCCAAAAATCTAAATATTAGCGGGAAGACATTTAATTCGGTGTCAATAAAGTTGTCTTTAAAAAAATGTGCCTATTATATGCAAATAAACAATTAAATATATTTCAGATTTTAAACACTGTTTTTTTTCTTTAGGCTAGTTGGCAGTATTTTGAAGTTTGGTTGACAAACGTGTCCAGAGTAAACAGCATGGCCACCAGTCCACCTGGCCATGCTGCTGCTCCAGTTTCAACTGTTCTGCCTGCGGCTACGGAACCCTGACCTGTTCACCGGACGTGCTTGTTGCACCCTCGACAACTACTCTATTATTATTTGACCATGCTGGTCATTTATGAACATTTTAACATCTTGACCATGTTCTGTTATAATATCCACCCGGCACAGCCAGAAGAGGACTGGCCACCCCTCATAGCCTGGTTCCTCTGTAGGTTTCTTCCTAGGTTTTTGGCCTTTCTAGGGAGTTTTTCCTAGGGAGTTTTTCCTAGCCACCGTGCTTCTTTCACATGCATTGCTTGCTGTTTGGGGTTTTAGGCTGGGTTTCTGTACATCACTTTGAGATTTCAGCTGATATACGAAGGGCTATATAAATAAATTTGATTTGATTTGTTACTCAGGCCCAGAAGCTAGGATATGCATATAATTGGTAGATTTGGATAGAAAACACTCTGAAGGTTCTAAAACTGTTACAATAATGTCTGTGAGTATAACAGAACTGATATGGCAGGCAAAAACCTGAGGAAAATCCATTATTTTTGATGTGAGTAGTTTTCCATTGAAAGCGTGACTGTATGCACGCTCTTCGTTGTTTATCCTTTTTATTGAATACGCTGTTATCAGGATGAAATATTATCGATTATTTAGATAATTGACAACCTGAGGATTAATTATAAACATCGTTTGACATGTTGAGCCAGTGGATTACTGAACAAAACGCGCCAACAAAACAGAGTTTTTGGGATATAAAGAGGGACTTAATCGAACAAATGACCACTTATTGTGTAGCTGGGACCCTTGTGATTGCAACCAGATGAAGATCTTCAAAGGTAAGTGATTCATTTGATCGCTATTTGACTTTTGTGACCCCTCTACTTGGTTGGAAAATGTTTGTATGCTTTTGTAAGCGGGGTGCTGTCCTCAGACAATCGCATGGTATGCTTTTGCCGTAAAGCCTTTTTGAAATCTGACAAAGAGGCTGGATTAACAAGAAGTTAATCTTTTAACCGGCACTTGTATTTTCATGAATGTTTATTATTACTATTTCTGTAATTTGAATTTGGCGCTCTGCAATTTCACCGGATGTTGTCGAGGTGGAACGCTAGCGTCCCAATGATCCGAAATAAGTTTTAATCATTTAAAAAAGCTTCAATGACTATTTACCCGTGAATACATTCATGAAATGGAGAATGGATTCAACTATTTTCCCATTTAAATACATAGTTATTGTTTACATTACACATTACACATTAATACATAGTTATTGTATACATTACACATTAAATACATAGTCATTGTATACATTACACATTAATACATGGTTATTGTATACATTACACATTAATACATAGTTATTGTATACATTACACATTAATACATAGTTATTGTATACATTACACATTAATACATAGTTGTTGTATACATTACACATTAATACATAGTTATTGTATACATTACACATTAATACATAGTTATTGTATACATTACACATTAATACATAGTTATTGTATACATTACACATTAATACATAGTTATTGTGTACATTACACATTAATACATAGTTATTGTATACATTACACATTAATACATAGTTGTTGTATACATTACACATTAATACATAGTTATTGTATACATTACACAGTAAATACAGTATAAAGTCCTTCTTTGCTCTTTGAGGCTCTTTGCCTTTTAACCTCCAGCTCCAAAAGTCTGTGGATGATGTCACTGTAAATACATTGGAGAAAGATCGCCACTTAAATACTGTGGTCAGTTTGTAATACCTTGTAAATTAAATAATAGTGGCTGGTGGGGGTCTACCTGGGGAGAGTACCTGGGGAGAGTACCTGGGAGAGTACCTGGGGAGAGTACCTGGGGAGAGTACCTGGGAAGAGTACCTGGGGTCTACCTGGGGAGAGTACCTGGGGAGAGAACCTGGGGAGAGTACCTGGGGAGAGTACCTGGGGAGAGTACTTGGGGTCTACATGGGGAGAGTACCTGGGGAGAGTACCTGAGGAGAGTACCTGGGAGAGTACCTGGGGAGAGTACCTGGGGAGAGTACCTGAGGAGAGTACCTGGGGAGAGTACCTGAGGAGAGTACCTGGGGAGAGTACCTGAGGAGAGTACCTGGGGAGAGTACCTGAGGAGAGTACCTGGGGAGAGTACCTGGGGAGAGTACCTGGGGGTCTACCTGGGGAGAGTACCTGGGGAGAGTACCTGGGGAGAGTACCTGGGGAGAATACCTGGGGAGAATACCTGGGGAGAGTACCTGGGGAGAATACCTGGGGGTCTACCTGGGGAGAGTACCTGGGGGGTCTACCTGGGGAGAGGACCCGGGGAGAGTACCTGGGGGTCTACCTGGGGAGAGGACCTGGGGGTCTACCTGGGGAGAGGACCTGGGGGTCTACCTGGGGAGAAGACAGACAGGAACATCGACAGACAGACAGACAGACAGACAGACAGACAGACAGACAGACAGACAGACAGACAGACAGACAGACAGACAGACAGACAGACAGACAGACAGACAGGAACAGACAGACAGGAACAGACACAGATTTACCAGAAATAATCTGTGACTGTAAAAAATAAAAAACAGATAGTTTTAGTGTCAACATGTCTTCTAACTATCATCTAACCCTGCTGGTACCTCCTCAGAGCCTGGTTCCTCTCTACCCAGTACAGCCAGTAGAGGACTGGTCACCCCTCAGAGCCTGGTTCCTCTGGTCTACACAGTACAGCCAGTAGAGGACTGGCCACCCCTCAGAGCCTGGTTCCTCTGGTCTACCCAGTACAGCCAGTAGAGGACTGGTCACCCCTCAGAGCCTGGATCCTCTGGTCTACCCAGTACAGTCAGTAGAGGACTGGTCACCCCTCAGAGCCTGGTTTCTCTCTACCCAGTACAGCAAGTAGAGGACTGGTCACCCCTCAGAGCCTGGTTCCTCTGGTCTACCCAGTACAGCCAGTAGAGGACTGGTCACCCCTCAGAGCCTGGTTCCTCTGGTCTACCCAGTACAGCCAGTAGAGGACTGGTCACCCCTCAGAGCCTGGTTCCTCTCTACCCAGTACAGCCAGTAGAGGACTGGTTACCGCTCAGAGCCTGGTTCCTCTCTACCCAGTACAGCCAGTAGAGGACTGGTCACCCCTCAGAGCCTGGTTCCTCTGGTCTACCCAGTACAGCCAGTAGAGGACTGGTCACCACTCAGAGCCTGGTTCCTCTCTACCCAGTACAGCCAGTAGAGGACTGGTCACCTCTCAGAGCCTGGTTCCTCTGGTCTACCCAGTACAGCCAGTAGAGGACTGAGGTCTGTGATTAACAGTTGACCCATCAGTATTATAGTAATAAACCATGAGGTCTGTGATTAACAGTTGACCCATCAGTATTAGAGTAATAAACCATGAGGTCTGTGGTTAACAGTTGACCCATCAGTATTATAGTAATAAACCATGAGGTCTGTGATTAACAGTTGACCCATCAGTATTATAGTAATAAACCATGAGGTCTGTGATTAACAGTTGACCCATCAGTATTATAGTAATAAACCATGAGGTCTGTGATTAACAGTTGACCCATCAGTATTATAGTAATAAACCATGAGGTCTGTGATTAACAGTTGACCCATCAGTATTATAGTAATAAACCATGAGGTCTGTGATTAACAGTTGACCCATCAGTATTATAGTAATAAACCATGAGGTCTGTGATTAACAGTTGACCCATCAGTATTATAGTAATAAACCATGAGGTCTGTGATTAACAGTTGACCCATCAGTATTATAGTAATAAACCATGAGGTCTGTGATTAACAGTTGACCCATCAGTATTATAGTAATAAACCATGAGGTCTGTGATTAACAGTTGACCCATCAGTATTATAGTAATAAACCATGAGGTCTGTGATTAACAGTTGACCCATCAGTATTATAGTAATAAACCATGAGGTCTGTGATTAACAGTTGACCCATCAGTATTATAGTAATAAACCATGAGGTCTGTGATTAACAGTTGACCCATCAGTATTATAGTAATAATCATAATCTCTATATGTGAAACTCTAATAAGACAACAGCCCACTTACCTTGTTGTCTTAATTCATTTCCCACTGTAGACAAAAGTTATTCCCATCTCTAAGCTTCTTCTCTGTAGACAAAAGAAAACAAATGTATAAAAGCATTACAATAATAATCATTAAAAGCCTGGATGTCTGCTCTCGCGATGTAATCTAATTAATTCCTGTAATTAGCATAATCTTCAACCAAAATCTGTGACTTTAAGACTTTACTTCCACAGCAGTGTCATGTTTGGCTGTTTCAGAATCGGACACCTCGGTGTGCAAATTATTGTTTAATGTCTGTACCATCAGCACTGTTTGAGCTAGAAACTATTTGGACCCAGAAGTAAAAAGGTCAAACTCTCCTGAACACTGAATCCGTTTGCTCTACAACAAGATTCACAGGACTGGTCTGAAGGTAACCTGGTATAAATGAATAGAGTCTAATGGACAGGATATGGGTCATTCCTAGTTATATCCTGATCTAATACAGGACTGGTCTGAAGGTAACCTGGTATATTGATTTGTGTTATATACATCTACACATGAGACATCAAGGTCCAGTCAGAGATCAAGGTTAAACTCACCTTTATGTAGAAAGTAAACACCAACTGAAGCTGTAAGAATTCCAACAGCTGCAATTAGTAGACCAACAATCATCGAGTAGATTACAATCAGCCTTACTTGTGATTTAGGAAACACGTCATCTGAAACAAAGAAGCCGTGTCAAACCATTACAACAACACTACATATATACTGTACAGGAAGTAAAGCATAATTTATAAATACTACTGAAAACAGACCAATAAGGTCATTCCTTAGAGCCTGGTTCCTCTCTACCCAGTACAGCCAGTAGAGGACGGGTCACCCCTCAGAACCTGGTTCCTCTGATCTACCCAGTACAGCCAGTAGAGGACTGGTCACCCCTCAGAGCCTGGTTCCTCTGGTCTACCAAGTACAGCCAGTAGAGGACTGGTCACCCCTCAGAGCCTGGTTCCTCTCTACCCAGTTGTAAAAGGAATTTTATATCTTTGATGATAATAATCAAGAATCAATTCGCCTTGACTAATGCCCAAGGTTTGTAAGACAATGGGTTAAAATAATTAGGCAAGGACTCAGCTTTCTGCAAAAGGTATCTGTAGCTTTATTCAGAGAACGTTCTCCCGTCCGGATAACAAAACAGTCATTATATAGTTCTTGCTTTCTTACGCACATGCATTTACACACACTGTTGGTGACCTGTCTCCCCCACAAACTTCTCACACTCTTTATCACTCCCCTGATCTCGCCTGTTTCTTTCCCTCAAGATAAGAAATGCTTTGAAGCTTCCACTCCCAGGAACATATGTCTCCTGGTGTCCCTCGTAATTGCATATACACATTCCTTTTCCTATCACATGGTTCCTGAACTTTCTAGAACTAATCAAACTTATCTATCCCTACATTGATCATTACATTTATTATTCATTAACCATTCTGTATGACTAATAATTTATCATGGTCTATTGATTCATTTACCTTTAATAGATAATTCTCTTATCACCAGTACAGCCAGTAGAGGACTGGTCACCCCTCAGAGCCTGGTTCCTCTCTACCCAGTACAGCCAGTAGAGGACTGGTCACCCCTCAGAGCCTGGTTCCTCTCTACCCAGTACAGCCAGTAGAGGACTGGTCACCCCTCAGAGCCTGGTTCCCCTCTACCCAGTACAGCCAGTAGATGACTGGTCACCCCTCAGAGCCTGGTTCCTCTGGTCTACCCAGTACAGCCAGTAGAGGACTGGTCACCCCTCAGAGCCTGGTTCCTCTCTACCCAGTACAGTCAGTAGAGGACTGGTCACCCCTCAGAGCCTGGTTCCTCTGGTCTACCCAGTACAGCCAGTAGAGGACTGGTCACCCCTCAGAGCCTGGTTCCTCTCTACCCAGTACAGACAGTAGAGGACTGGTCACCCCTCAGAGCCTGGTTCATCTCTACCCAGTACAGCCAGTAGAGGACTCTTAATGATGAGACATCAAGGACCAGTCAGATATCAAGGTTAAACTCACCTTCAGTATGTTTAATATCTCTGACTGAGGGACTCTTAATGATGAGACATCAAGGACCAGTCAGAGATTAGGTTAAACTCACCTTCAGTATGTTTAATATCTCTGACTGAGGGACTCTTAATGATGAGACATCAAGGACCAGTCAGAGATCAGGTTAAACTCACCTTCAGTATGTTTAATATCTCTGACTGAGGGACTCTTAATGATGAGACATTAACTCACCTTCAGTATGTTTTCTCCACCAGTAGACACCACCTGAAGCTGTAAGAACTACAACAGCTGCTGCTATTAGACCAACAATCATCCAGAAGGGTAATATAGGAAACACGTCATCTGAAACAGAGAAGCCATGTCAAACCATTACAACAACACTACATATATACTGTACAGGAAGTAAAGCATCATTTATAAATACAGTACTACTGAAAACAGATCAGTAAGGTCATCCCCTAGGAAACCGTCCTCCACTAAATAGTCTAACTAACTAGGGGTCTCAGGTATTTGGGTTAACCAATGAAGACCTCACCTCACATGGTAGAGTGTCTAGTGTTGGTTACCAATCTAACAGCAGCATGGTAGAGTGTCTAGTGTTGGTTACCAATCTAACAGCAGCATGGTAGAGTGTCTAGTGTTGGTTACCAATCTAACAGCAGCATGGTAGAGTGTTGGTTACCAATCTAACAGCAGCATGGTAGAGTGTCTAGTGTTGGTTACCAATCTAACAGCAGCATGGTAGAGTGTCTAGTGTTGGTTACCAGTCTAACAGCAGCATAGTAGAGTGTCTAGTGTTGGTTACCAATCTAACAGCAGCATGGTAGAGTGTCTAGTGTTGGTTACCAATCTTACAGCAGCATGGTAGAGTGTCTAGTGTTGGTTACCAATATAACAGCAGCATGGTAGAGTGTCTAGTGTTGGTTACCAATCTAACAGCAGCATGGTAGAGGGTCTAGTGCTGGTTACCAGTCTAACAGCAGCATGGTAGAGTGTCTAGTGTTGGTTACCAGTCTAACAGCAGCATGGTAGAGTGTCTAGTGTTGGTTACCAATCTAACAGCAGCATGGTAGAGGGTCTAGTGTTGGTTACAAATCTAACAGCAGCATGGTAGAGTGTCTAGTGTTGGTTACCAATCTAACAGCAGCATGGTAGAGTGTCTAGTGTTGGTTAGCAATCTAACAGCAGCATGGTAGAGTGTTTAGTGTTGGTTACCAGTCTAACAACAGCATGGTAGAGTGTCTAGTGTTGGTTACCAATCTAACAGCAGCATGGTAGAGGTTCTAGTGTTGGTTACCAGTCTAACAGCAGCATGGTAGAGTGTCTAGTGTTGGTTACCAATCTAACAGCAGCATGGTAGAGTGGTAACCAATCTAACAGCAGCTTGGTAGAGTGTCTAGTGTTGGTTACCAATCTAACAGCAGCACGGTAGAGTGTCTAGTGTTGGTTACCAATCTAACAGCAGCACGGTAGAGTGTCTAGTGTTGGTTACCAATCTAACAACAGCACGGTAGAGTGTCTAGTGTTGGTTACCAATCTAACAACAGCACGGTAGAGTGTCTAGTGTTGGTTACCAATCTAACAGCAGCACGGTAGAGTGTCTAGTGTTGGTTACCAATCTAACAGCAGCATGGTAGAGTGTCTAGTGTTGCTTACCAGTCTAACAGCAGCATGGTAGAGTGTCTAGTGTTGGTTACCAATCTAACAGCAGCACGGTAGAGTGTCTAGTGTTGGTTACAAATCTAACAGCAGCATGATAGAGTGTCTAGTGTTGGTTACCAATCTAACAGCAGCATGGTAGAGTGTCTAGTGTTGGTTACCAATCTAACAGCAGCACGGTAGAGTGTCTAGTGTTGGTTACTAATCTAACAGCAGCACGGTAGAGTGTCTAGTGTTGGTTACCAATCTAACAGCAGCACGGTAGAGTGTCTAGTGTTGGTTACCAATCTAACAGCAGCACGGTAGAGTGTCTAGTGTTGGTTACCAGTCTAACAGCAGCATGGTAGAGTGGTAACCAATCTAGCAGCAGCTTGGTAGAGTGTCTAGTGTTGGTTACCAATCTAACAGCAGCACGGTAGAGTGTCTAGTGTTGGTTACCAATCTAACAGCAGCATGGTAGGGTGTCTAGTGTTGGTTACCAATCTAACAGCAGCATGGTAGAGTGGTAACCAATCTAACAGCAGCATGGTAGAGTGTCTAGTGTAGGTTACCAATCTAACAGCATCACGGTAGAGTGTCTAGTGTTGGTTACCAGTCTAACAGCAGCATGGTAGAGTGTCTAGTGTTGGTTACCAATCTAACAGCAGCATGGTAGAGTGGTAACCAATCTAACAGAAGCTTGGTAGAGTGTCTAGTGTTGGTTACCAATCTAACAGCAGCATGGTAGAGTGTCTAGTGTTGGTTACCAATCTAACAACAGCACGGTAGAGTGTCTAGTGTTGGTTACCAATCTAACAACAGCACGGTAGAGTGTCTAGTGTTGGTTACCAATCTAACAACAGCATGGTAGAGTGGTAACCAATCTAACAGCAGCTTGGTAGAGTGTCTAGTGTTGGTTACCAATCTAACAGCAGCATGGTAGAGTGTCTAGTGTTGGTTACCAATCTAACAGCAGCACGGTAGAGTGTCTAGTGTTGGTTACCAATCTAACAGCAGCATGGTAGAGTGTCTAGTGTTGGTTACCAGTCTAACAGCAGCATGGTAGAGTGTCTAGTGTTGGTTACCAATCTAACAGCAGCATGGTAGAGTGTCTAGTGTTGGTTACCAATCTAACAGCAGCATGGTAGAGTGTCTAGTGTTGGTTACCAATCTAACAGCAGCACGGTAGAGTGTCTAGTGTTGGTTACCAATCTAACAGCAGCACGGTAGAGTGTCTAGTGTTGGTTACTAATCTAACAGCAGCACGGTAGAGTGTCTAGTGTTGGTTACCAATCTAACAACAGCATGGTACTGTCTAGTGTTGGTTACCAATATAACAGCAGCACGGTAGAGTGTCTAGTGTTGGTTACCAATCTAACAGCAGCACGGTAGAGTGTCTAGTGTTGGTTACCAATCTAACAGCAGCACGGTAGAGTGTCTAGTGTTGGTTACCAATCTAACAGCAGCACGGTAGAGTGTGTAGTGTTGGTTACCAATCTAACAGCAACATGGTAGAGTGTCTAGTGTTGGTTACCAATCTAACAGCAGCATGGTAGAGTATCTAGTGTTGGTTACCAATCTAACAGCAGCATGGTAGAGTGTCTAGTGTTGGTTACCAATCTAACTGCAGCATGGTAGAGTGTCTAGTGTTGGTTACCAGTCTAACAGCAGCATAGTAGAGTGTCTAGTGTTGGTTACCAATCTAACAGCAGCATGGTAGAGTGTCTAGTGTTGGTTACCAATATAACAGCAGCATGGTAGAGGGTCTAGTGTTGGTTACCAGTCTAACAGCAGCCTGGTAGAGTGTCTAGTGTTGATTACCAATCTAACAGCAGCATGGTAGAGTGTCTAGTGTTGGTTACCAATCTAACAGCAGCATGGTAGAGGGTCTAGTGCTGGTTACCAGTCTAACAGCAGCATGGTAGAGTGTCTAGTGTTGGTTACCAGTCTAACAGCAGCATGGTAGAGTGTCTAGTGTTGGTTACCAATCTAACAGCAGCATGGTAGAGTGTCTAGTGTTGGTTACCAATCTAACAGCAGCATGGTAGAGTGTTTAATGTTGGTTACCAATCTAACAGCAGCATGGTAGAGGGTCTAGTGTTGGTTACCAATCTAACAGCAGCATGGTAGAGTGTCTAGTGTTGGTTACCAATCTAACAGCAGCATGGTAGAGTGTCTAGTGTTGGTTACCAATCTAACAGCAGCATGGTAGAGTGTTTAGTGTTGGTTACCAGTCTAACAGCAGCATGGTAGATTGTCTAGTGTTGGTTACCAATCTAACAGCAGCATGGTAGAGGGTCTAGTGTTGGTTACCAGTCTAACAGCAGCATGGTAGAGTGTCTAGTGTTGGTTACCAATCTAACAGCAGCATGGTAGAGTGGTAACCAATCTAACAGCAGCTTGGTAGAGTGTCTAGTGTTGGTTACCAATCTAACAGCAGCACGGTAGAGTGTCTAGTGTTGGTTACCAATCTAACAGCAGCACGGTAGAGTGTCTAGTGTTGGTTACCAATCTAACAACAGCACGGTAGAGTGTCTAGTGTTGGTTACCAATCTAACAACAGCACGGTAGAGTGTCTAGTGTTGGTTACCAATCTAACAGCAGCACGGTAGAGTGTCTAGTGTTGGTTACCAATCTAACAGCAGCATGGTAGAGTGTCTAGTGTTGCTTACCAGTCTAACAGCAGCATGGTAGAGTGTCTAGTGTTGGTTACCAATCTAACAGCAGCACGGTAGAGTGTCTAGTGTTGGTTACAAATCTAACAGCAGCATGATAGAGTGTCTAGTGTTGGTTACCAATCTAACAGCAGCATGGTAGAGTGTCTAGTGTTGGTTACCAATCTAACAGCAGCACGGTAGAGTGTCTAGTGTTGGTTACTAATCTAACAGCAGCACGGTAGAGTGTCTAGTGTTGGTTACCAATCTAACAGCAGCACGGTAGAGTGTCTAGTGTTGGTTACCAATCTAACAGCAGCACGGTAGAGTGTCTAGTGTTGGTTACCAGTCTAACAGCAGCATGGTAGAGTGGTAACCAATCTAACAGCAGCTTGGTAGAGTGTCTAGTGTTGGTTACCAATCTAACAGCAGCATGGTAGAGTGTCTAGTGTTGGTTACCAATCTAACAGCAGCATGGTAGAGTGTCTAGTGTTGGTTACCAATCTAACAGCAGCATGGTAGAGTGGTAACCAATCTAACAGCAGCTTGGTAGAGTGTCTAGTGTTGGTTACCAATCTAACAGCAGCACGGTAGTGTGTCTAGTGTTGGTTACCAGTCTAACAGCAGCATGGTAGAGTGTCTAGTGTTGGTTACCAATCTAACAGCAGCATGGTAGAGTGGTAACCAATCTAACAGAAGCTTGGTAGAGTGTCTAGTGTTGGTTACCAATCTAACAGCAGCATGGTAGAGTGTCTAGTGTTGGTTACCAATCTAACAACAGCACGGTAGAGTGTCTAGTGTTGGTTACCAATCTAACAACAGCACGGTAGAGTGTCTAGTGTTGGTTACCAATCTAACAACAGCATGGTAGAGTGGTAACCAATCTAACAGCAGCTTGGTAGAGTGTCTAGTGTTGGTTACCAATCTAACAGCAGCATGGTAGAGTGTCTAGTGTTGGTTACCAATCTAACAGTAGCACGGTAGAGTGTCTAGTGTTGGTTACCAATCTAACAGCAGCATGGTAGAGTGTCTAGTGTTGGTTACCAGTCTAACAGCAGCATGGTAGAGTGTCTATTGTTGGTTACCAATCTAACAGCAGCATGGTAGAGTGTCTAGTGTTGGTTACCAATCTAACAGCAGCATGGTAGAGTGTCTAGTGTTGGTTACCAATCTAACAGCAGCACGGTAGAGTGTCTAGTGTTGGTTACCAATCTAACAGCAGCACGGTAGAGTGTCTAGTGTTGGTTACTAATCTAACAGCAGCACGGTAGAGTGTCTAGTGTTGGTTACCAATCTAACAACAGCATGGTAGAGTGTCTAGTGTTGGTTACCAATATAACAGCAGCACGGTAGAGTGTCTAGTGTTGGTTACCAATCTAACAGCAGCACGGTAGAGTGTCTAGTGTTGGTTACCAGTCTAACTGCAGCATGGTAGATTGGTAACCAATCTAACAGCAGCTTGGTTGAGTGTCTAGTGTTGGTTACCAATCTAACAGCAGCACGGTAGAGTGTCTAGTGTTGGTTACCAATCTAACAGCAGCACGGTAGAGTGTGTAGTGTTGGTTACCAATCTAACAGCAACATGGTAGAGTGTCTAGTGTTGGTTACCAATCTAACAGCAGCATGGTAGAGTATCTAGTGTTGGTTACCAATCTAACAGCAGCATGGTAGAGTGTCTAGTGTTGGTTACCAATCTAACAGCAGCATGGTAGAGTGTCTAGTGTTGGTTACCAATCTAACAGCAGCATGGTAGAGTGTCTAGTGTTGATATACAGATATACACAGTTATACAGTGGTGTTAAAATCCCAACCCTCCCCTGATACATCCCCTCTGAGTCCACCCCTCTCTTTATTGATGTCAAACACCTTTGGGATGAACTGGAAAGCGAGTCAGGCCTAATCAGTGCCCGACCTTACTAATGCTCTTAGCTGAATGGAAGCAAGTCCAACACCTTGGACAAATCAATTAACAAAGCAGCACAACGCTGTTGACTATACAATACATTCTCAATGGAAGTGTTTCACTATCAGTACATAGTAACTACAGTGAGTCAACAGCAGGTAGTGGGAATATTGGGACACAGCCAGTGTGACAGTGTGGGAGGTTTTGATGTGTGAGGAGTGTGTTGTAAAGGCTGTGTGCTGAGCAGCTGAATACATGATCTATAACAGAGGAAGGAATGATGAGGGAGGAAGACCAGCTGAATACATGATCTATAACAGAGGAAGGACTAATGAGGGAGGAAGACCAGCTGAATACATGACCTATAACAGAGGAAGGACTGATGAGGGAGGAAGACCAGCTGAATACATGATCTATAACAGAGGGAGCAAGACCAGCTGAATACATGATCTATAACAGAGGAATGAAGACCAGCTGAATACATGATCTATAACAGAGGAAGGACTGATGAGGGAGGAAGACCAGCTGATACATGATCTATAACAGAGGAAGGACTAATGAGGGAGGAAGACCAGCAGAATACATGACCTTTAACTTCCCATGGAAAATTTCTGGACATTTACCAGAAAGTTTCTGACCCTTTGCAACACTAGATGGACCTTTGCCTAAATGCCTAATCAACAACATTAAACACTTCCTGCTATTTGAGAAATGTCTTGTCAACAACATTAAACATTTCCTGCTGTTTGAGAAATACCTAATCAACAACATAAAAAATTCCTGCTATTTGAGAAAAACCTAATCAACAACATTAAACACTTCCTGCTATTTGAGAAATACCTAGTCAACAACATTAAACACTTCCTGCTATTTGAGAAATACCTAGTCAACAACATTAAACACTTACTGCTATTTGAGAAATACCTAGTCAACAACATTAAACACTTCCTGCTATTTGAAAAATACCAAGTCAACAACATTAAACACTTCCTGCTATTTGAGAAATACCTAGTCAATAACATTAAACACTTCCTGATATTTGAGAAATACCTAGTCAACAACATTAAACACTTCCTGCTATTTGAGAAATACCTAGTCAACAACATTAAACACTTCCTGCTATTTGAGAAATACCTAGTCAACAACATTAAACACTTCCTGCTATTTGAGAAATACCTAGTCAACAACATTAAACACTTCCTGCTATTTGAGAAAAACCTAATCAACAACATTAAACACTTCCTGCTATTTGAGAAATACCTAGTCAACAACATTAAACACTTCCTGCTATTTGAAAAATACCTAGTCAACAACATTAAACACTTCCTGATCTAGTGTGGGATCAGGGCTATAGATGATGTGTCATAAGCGTCATAAGGGACGGATCAAGGCGCAGCTGATATAGTGCTCATCTTTCTTGTTTATTTAGAAAGAACAATCAAAACAAAATAAACAGACGACGAAACAGTTCCATAAGGCTCACAGAAAACAACCACCCACAAAAACAAAGGAAAAAAGGGCTGCCTAAGTATTGCTTCCAATCAGAGACAACGAAAGACACCTGCCTCTAAACCGGTTATCATTATTAAATAGCATCCCATCATCTCACAAATAGACTATATACAGGGGGTACCGGTACAGAGTCAATGTGGAGACTATATTCAGGGGGTACCGGTACAGAGTCAATGTGGAGGCTATATACAGGGTGGTACCAGTAAAGAGTCAATGTGGAGGCTATATACAGGGGGTACCGGTACAGAGTCAATGTGGAGACTATATACAGGGGGTACCGGTACAGAGTCAATGTGGAGGCTATATACAGGGGGGACCGGTACAGAGTCAATGTGGAGGCTATATACAGGGGGTACCGGTACAGAGTCAATGTGGAGACTATATACAGGGGGTACCGGTACAAAGTCAATGTGGAGGCTATATACAGGGGGTACCGTTACAGAGTCAATGTGGAGACATTCTACAGGGTGTACCAGTACAGAGTCAATGTGGAGACTATCTACAGGGGGTACCAGTACAGAGTCAATGTGGAGACTATAAACAAAGGGTACCGGTACAGAGTCAATGTGCGGGGGCACCAGTTAGTCGAAGTAATTGAGGTAGTATGTACATGTAGTTAGAGTTTTTAAAGTGACTGTGCATAGATAATAACAGAGAGTAGCAGGTGTTATATGAAGTGTTGTACCAGCTGATACAACAGGTGTATTATGAAGTGTTGTTCCAGCTGATACAACAGGTGTATTATGAAGTGTTGTTCCAGCTGATACAACAGGTGTATTATGAAGTGTTGTTCCAGCTGATACAACAGGTGTTATATGAAGTGTTGTACCAGCTGATACAACAGGTGTATTATGAAGTGTTGTACCAGCTGATACAACAGGTGTATTATGAAGTGTTGTACCAGCTGATACAACAGGTGTATTATGAAGTGTTGTTCCAGCTGATACAACAGGTGTATTATGAAGTGTTGTACCAGCTGATACAACAGGTGTATTATGAAGTGTTGTTCCAGCTGATACAACAGGTGTATTATGAAGTGTTGTACCACAGAACCTTGGTAATGGATGCAGTTGACTATTGATAAAGATCCTGCTGTCCATTAAAAGGGCAATCTGCAGTTGCTACATTCATTTCTGTAGTTAATGATCCAGTGTATTCAGACCCCTTGACTTGTTCCACATTTTGTTACGTTACAGCCTTATTCGAAAATGTATTTAAAAAAAACATATTCTCATCAATCTGTACGCAATACCCCATAATGTGCGAGCAGTCGCACTACTCTTCACTCCACAGGTAATATTACACTTCACTACATTACAACGGCTTGATTTGTTTGATCTGAGCAATTTTTTTCTTAGCTAGCTACATAGCCGTCTTTGTATCAAAGATAATCGTGTAGCTTAGAGTAATTATCGAAGTTAGCTATCTTCGTCCTCCTAACGTAGTCATCACTGCTAGCTAGCTAGTCAACACTGCTAGCTAGCCAACCAGCCAACTTCCACCGACTAGCAGCACTGTAGAATCTATTACATTACAACGGAACGACTTGACTAGTGTGGTGTTAGTGAGCCAGCTACATAGTTGTCTTTGCTGTCTTTGCATCTAAGATAATTGTGTAGTTTAGAGTAATTATTAGTAACTAGCCAGCCGCGACGCGACGCCAGACTTAGTCAACACACCTAGTCTTCATTAACCCACTGCTAGCTAGCTAGCCAACCGTTACCGACTAGCAGCGCTGTAGACACTAATACTTTACAACAGAACGACTTGATTAGTGTAGTGTTAGTGAGCCAGCTACATAGTTGTCTTTGCTGTCTTTGCATCTAAGATAATTGTGTAGTTTAGAATAATTATTAGTAACTAGCCAGCCGCGACGCCAGACGTAGTCAACACACCTAGTCATCATTAACCCACTGCTAGCTAGCTAGCCAACAGCTAGCCAACCGTTACCGACTAGCAGCGCTGTAGATACCAATACTTTACAACGGAACGATTTGACTAGTGCATTGTCGGCTAGCTAGCTACATAGTTGTCTTTGTCATAGCTTGATAATTGTGTAGTTTAGTAATTACCGAGGTTAGCTAGCCAGCTATTGCCGTCCCCCGCGACGTCATTTTCCAAACCCAGCCAACTATTACCGACGAGTAACACTGTAGAAACTAAATACATTACAAAGGAACGTCTTGATTAGTGTTATGTTAGCTAGCTACAAAGTTGCTTTTGTATCATGACAAGGTGTAGTACTGAAACTATCGAGGTCACCTAGCCAGCTACACCTAGCCAGCTACACGTTCAAACAAAGTCAACAACGCAGCCACTGCTAGCTAGCCTACTCCACCAGCCAGCAGTACTGTATCATTTTCGTCATTTTAGTCAATAAGATTTTTTGCAACGTAAGCTTAACTTTCTGAACATTCGAGACGTGTAGTCCACTCGTCATTCCAATCTCCTTTGCATTAGCGTAGCCTCTTCTGTAGCTTGTCAACTATGTGTCTGTCTATCCCTGTTCTCTCCCCTCTGCACAGGCCATACAAACGCTCCACACCGCGTGGCCGCTGCCACTCTAACCTGGTGGTCCCAGCGCGCACGACCCACGTGGAGTTCCAGGTCTCCGGCAGCCTCTGGAACTGCCGGTCTGCGGCCAACAAGGCTGAGTTCATCTCAGCCTATGCTTCCCTCCAGTCCCTAGACTTCCTGGTGCTGACGGAAACATGGATCACCACAGATAACACTGCTACTCCTACTGCTCTCTCCTCGTCTGACCACGTGTTCTCGCATACCCCTAGAGCATCGAGCCAGCGGGGTGGTGGCACTGGAATCCTCATCTCTCCCAAGTGGACATTCTCTCTTTCTCCCCTGACCCATCTGTCTATCTCCTCATTTGAATTCCATGCTGTCACAGTTACCAGCCCTTTCAAGGTTAACATCCTCATCATTTATCGCCCTCCAGGTTCCCTTGGAGAGTTCATCAATGAGCTTGACGCCTTGATAAGTTCCTTTCCTGAGGATGGCTCACCTCTCACAGTTCTGGGTGACTTTAACCTCCCCACGTCTACCTTTGACTCATTCCTCTCTGCCTCCTTCTTTCCACTCCTCTCCTATTTTGACCTCACCCTCTCACCTTCCCCCCCTACTCACAAGGCAGGCAATACGCTTGACCTCATCTTTACTAGATGCTGTTCTTCCGCTAATCTCATTGCAACTCCTCTCCAAGTCTCCGACCACTACCTTGTATCCTTTTCACTCTCGCTCTCATCAAAAACTTCTCACTCTGCCTCTACTCGGATGGTATTGCGGCGTCTCAACCTTCGCTCTCTCTCTTCCGCTACTCTCTCCTCTTCCATCCTATCATCTCTTCCCTCTGCTCAAACCTTCTCCAACCTATCTCCTGATTCTGCCTCCTCAACCCTCCTCTCCTCCCTCTCTGCATCCTTTGATTTTCTCTGTCCCCTATCCTCCAGGCCGGCTCGGTCCTCCCCTCCTACTCCGTGGCTCGACGACTCACTGCGAGCTCACAGAACAGGGCTCCGGGCAGCCGAGCGGAAATGGAGGAAAACTCGCCTCCCTGCGGACCTGGCATCCTTTCACTCCCTCCTCTCTACATTTTCCTCTTCTGTTTCAGCTGCTAAAGCCACTTTCTACCACTCTAAATTCCAAGCATCTGCCTCTAACCCTAGGAAGCTTTTTGCTACCTTCTCCTCCCTCCTGAATCCTCCTCCCCCCACCCCCCCTCCTCCCTCACTGCGGATGACTTCGTCAACCATTTTGAAAAGAAGGTTGACGACATCCGATCCTCGTTTGCTAAGTCAAGCGACACCGCTGGTCCTGCTCACACTGCCCTACCCTGTGCTTTGACCTCTTTCTCCCCTCTCTCTCCAGATGAAATCTCGCGTCTTGTGACGGCCGGCCGCCCAACAACCTGCCCACTTGACCCTATCCCCTCCTCTCTTCTCCAGACCATTTCCGGAGACCTTCTCCCCTACCTCACCTCGCTCATCAACTCATCCTTGACCGCTGGCTACGTCCCTTCCGTCTTCAAGAGAGCGAGAGTTGCACCCCTTCTGAAAAAACCTACACTCGATCCCTCCGATGTCAACAACTACAGACCAGTATCCCTTCTTTCTTTTCTCTCCAAAACTCTTGAACGTGCCGTCCTTGGCCAGCTCTCCTGCTATCTCTCTCAGAACGACCTTCTTGATCCTAATCAGTCAGGTTTCAAGACTGGGCATTCAACTGAGACTGCTCTTCTCTGTGTCACGGAGGCTCTCCGCACTGCTAAAGCTAACTCTCTCTCCTCTGCTCTCATCCTTCTAGACCTATCTGCTGCCTTTGATACTGTGAACCATCAGATCCTCCTCTCCACCTTCTCCGAGCTGGGCATCTCCGGCGCGGCCCACGCTTGGATTGCGTCCTACCTGACAGGTCGCTCCTACCAGGTGGCGTGGCGAGAATCTGTCTCCGCACCATGTGCTCTCACCACTGGTGTCCCCCAGGGCTCTGTTCTAGGCCCTCTCCTATTCTCGCTATACACCAAGTCACTTGGCTCTGTCATATCCTCACACGGTCTCTCCTATCATTGCTATGCAGACGACACACATTTAATCTTCTCCTTTCCCCCTTCTGACAACCAGGTGGCGAATTGCATCTCTGCATGCCTGGCAGACATATCAGTGTGGATGACGGATCACCACCTCAAGCTGAACCTCGGCAAGACGGAGCTGCTCTTCCTCCCGGGGAAGGACTGCCCGTTCCATGATCTCGCCATCACGGTTGACAACTCCCTTGTGTCCTCCTCCCAGAGTGCTAAGAACCTTGGCGTGATCCTGGACAACACCCTGTCGTTCTCCACTAACATCAAGGCGGTGACCCGATCCTGTAGGTTCATGCTCTACAACATTCGCAGAGTACGACCCTGCCTCACACAGGAAGCGGCGCAGGTCCTAATCCAGGCACTTGTCATCTCCCGTCTGGATTACTGCAACTCGCTGTTGGCTGGGCTCCCTGCCTGTGCCATCAAACCCCTACAACTCATTCAGAACGCCGCAGCCCGTCTGGTGTTCAACCTTCCCAAGTTCTCTCACGTCACCCCGCTCCTCCGCTCTCTCCACTGGCTTCCAGTTGAGGATATGACAGAGCCAAGTGACTTGGTGTATAGCGTCACTTGAGTAGGTTGAGCCACTGACGTGGTCTTCCTGTCTGGGTTGGCGCCCCCCCTTGGGTTGTGCCGTGGCGGACATCTTTGTGGGCTATACTCGGCCTTGTCTTCGGACGGTAAGTTGGTGGTTGTAGATATCCCTCTAGTGGTGAGGGGGCTGTGCTTTGGCAAAGTGGGTGGGGTTATATCCTGCCTGTTTGGCCCTGTCCGGGGGTATCATCGGATGGGGCCACGGTGTCTTCTGATCCCTCCTGTCTCAGCCTCCAGTATTTATGCTGCAGTAGTTTATGTGTCGGGGGGCTAGGGTCAGTCTGTTACATCTGGAGTATTCTCTTGTCTTATCCGGTGTCCTGTGTGAATGTAAATATGCTCTCTCTAATTCTCTCTTTCTTTCTTTCTTTCTCTCGGAGGACCTGAGCCCTAGGACTACCTGGCATGATGACTCCTTGCTGTCCCCAGTCCACCTGGCCATGCTGCTGCTCCAGTTTCAACTGTTCTGCCTGCGGCTACGGAACCCTGACCTGTTCACCGGACGTGCTTGTTGCACCCTCGACAATTACTATGATTATTATTATTTGACCATGCTGGTCATTTATGAACATTTTAACATCTTGACCATGTTCTGTTATAATATCCACCCGGCACAGCCAGAAGAGGACTGGCCACCCCTCATAGCCTGGTTCCTCTCTAGGTTTCTTCCTAGGTTTTTGGCCTTTCTCAGGAGTTTTTCCTAGGGAGTTTTTCCCAGCCACCGTGCTTCTTTCACATGCATTGCTTGCTGTTTGGGGTTTTAGGCTGGGTTTCTGTACAGCACTTTGAGATTTCAGCTGATGTACGAAGGGCTATATAAATAAATTTGATTTGATTTGATTTGATTTTGAAGCTCGCATCCGCTACAAGACCATGGTGCTTGCCTACGGAGCTGTGAGGGGAACGGCACCTCCGTACCTTCAGGCTCTGATCAGGCCCTACACCCAAACAAGGGCACTGCGTTCATCCACCTCTGGCCTGCTCGCCTCCCTACCTCTGAGGAAGCACAGTTCCCGCTCAGCCCAGTCAAAATCTGTTCGCTGCTCTGGCACCCCAATGGTGGAACAAGCTCCCTCACGATGCCAGGACAGCGGAGTCAATCACCACCTTCCGGAGACACCTGAAACCCCACCTCTTTAAGGAATACCTGGGATAGGATAAAGTCATCCTTCTAACCCCCCCCCCCCCCCTTTAAAAGATTTAGATGCACTATTGTAAAGTGGTTGTTCTACTGGATATTATAGGTGAATGCACCAATTTGTAAGTCGCTCTGGATAAGAGCGTCTGCTAAATGACTTAAATGTAAATGTAAAATTGGAAACCACACTCTGCCACACATAGAAAACGAACATAGAAAATGACAACTAGAACAAATCCCCTCTAAATAAACCAACCCCAAAACACACAAAACTATACAATACCTTCTCTATAGTATGCATCACTATCAGTACATAGTAACTACTGTGAGTCAACAGCAGGAAGTAGGAATATTAGGACACAGCAAGTGAGTCAACAGCAGGTAGTAGGAATATTAGGACACAGACAGTGTGACAGTGTGGGAGGTTTGGATGTGTGAGGAGTGTGTTGTAAAGGATGTGTGCTGAGCAGCTGAAAACATGATCTATAACAGAGGAAGGAAGACCAGCTGAATACATGATCTATAACAGAGGAAGGAGACCAGCTGAATACATGATCTATAACAGAGGAAGGAAGACCAGCTGAATACATGATCTATAACAGAGGAAGGAATGATGAGGGAGGAAGACCAGCTGAATACATGATCTATAACAGAGGAAGGAATGATGAGGGAGGAAGACCAGCTGAATACATGATCTATAACAGAGGAAGGACTAATGAGGGAGGAAGACCAGCTGAATACATGATCTATAACAGAGGAAGGAAGACCAGCTGAATACATGATCTATAACAGAGGAAGGAATTATGAGGGAGGAAGACATGTTGATATTTTAGCAGCCAATCATTTAGCCAGATTTACCAATACAACCTCTGATCACATGTCCAGTATTCATGACTCACCAACAAAGAGTTGAACGGTGGTTTCCTTCTCCTGGCTGGTCAGTGTTGGAATGAAGCACCTGTAGCTTCCAGCATCAGAGAGAGTAACTCTGGTCAGCTTTAAGGAGACGTTGCCGTTCTTCAGTTCTTCATTAAACAATGATGTCCTTCCCCTGTAGGATGGATGCTGATCCTCATTGGAGTTTCGACGGTCACGGTAAAGATGGACGTTTTCTGTTGTCGGGTTCAATCTTTTCCACCTCACTGCCATGTCCTCAGCACTGGCACTGGGTTTCAGGGAACATGGTAGAATGATGTCATCACCAGCTAAGGCAACGACTGGGTCAGCCGGTCCAACAACCTGAACCTCAGACGACCCTGGAGAAAAACAAATGACACCCAGTTAAAGATAGCTGGTAACTTCCTGTTGTTTGATGGATTCTGGCCCATACAACCCCACTCATTCCTATGTGAAGACTCAATAGTGCATTGAAGCCAAATTAACTCGGTTAAAATGGCGTCTCATGTGGGAGATTTATGTAGACAGTTTGAGATACTCCCACTGTAGCTCAGTTGGTAGAGCATGGCGCTTGCAATGCCAGGGTTGTTGGTTCGATTCCCACGGGGGGCCAGTATGTAAAAATGTATGCACTCTACTGTAAGTCGCTCTGGATAAGAGTGTCTGCTAAATGACTAAAATGTAAATGTAATACTCCAGGAAGTGACGTTACAGGCTAGCTCAGTGGTGCCCCCTCTCATTAAGTAACTCAAGTTGAAGGCCAACTGGGGTACTGCAGGCTGCCATTAGACATAACATGCAGGCTAGCTCAGTGCTGCCCCCTCTCATTAAGTAACTCAAGTTGAAGGCCAACCGGGGTACTGCAAGCTGCCATTGAACATAACATGCAGGCTAGCTCAGTGCTGCCCCCTCTCATTATGTAACTCCAGTTGAAGGCCAACCAGGGTACTGCAGGCTGCCATTAGAAACTATACACTGAGTTAACAAAGCATTGTGAACACCTGCTCTTTCTATGACAGACTGACCAGGTGAATCCAGGTTCTCATTTACAACTGCGACCTGGCCAAGATAAAGCAAAGCAGTGCGACAAAAACAACACAGAGTTACACATTGAATAAACAAGCGTACAGTCAATAACACAATAGGTAAAAAGAAAGTCTATATACAGTGTGTGCAAATGGCGTGAGGAGGTAAGGCAATAAATAGGCCAAAGAATTTAAATTAATTTTGTCCCGCTCCCATACAGTCCTCAATGCGCTACACTTCAATTCACAGCAAGTCAAACAGTGATGCATTGTCCCACACACGCCTCATCCCAGACCCCTCATCCCAGACCCCTCATCCCAGACCCCTCATCCCAGACAGTACATTGTCCCAAACACCCCTCATCCCAGACAGTACATTGTCCCACACACCCCTCATCCGAGACAGTACATTGTCCCAAACACCCCTCATCCCAGACAGTACATTGTCCCACACATCCCTCATCCCAGACAGTACATTGCCCCAGCCCCCCCCCCCCCCCCCCACACACACACACACACAAGCCAGCCAGTGTTAACAAACTATAATCTTCCTGTATTCTGTTTCAATCTAAATGCATTCTGCCTAGTGGAGCTGTTGGGTTTGGACTATTCAGACTATTTAAATCTCATTAGAAATTATGTGGTGTTTTGATGTAATGTTATGCTAAGATATTATATTTGATAATGTTATGCTAAGCTATTATATTTGATAATGTTATGCTAAGCTATTATATTTGATAATGTTATGCTAAGCTATTATATTTGATAATGTTATGCTAAGCTATTATATTTGATAATGTTATGCTAAGCTATTATATTTGATAATGTTATGCTAAGCTATTTTTTTTGATAATGTTATGCTAAGCTATTATATTTGATAATGCTATGCTAAGCTATTATATTTGATAATGCTATGCTAAGCTATTATATTTGATAATGTTATGCTAAGCTATTATATTTGATAAAGTTATACTAAGCTATTATATTTGATAATGTTATACTAAGCTATTATATTTGATAATGTTATGCTAAGCTGTTACATTTGATAATGTTATACTAAGCTATTATATTTGATAATGTTAAGCTAAGCTATTATATTTGATAATGTTATGCTAAGCTATTATATTTGATAATGTTGTACTAAGCTATTATATTTGATAATGTTAAGCTAAACTATTATATTTGATAATGTTATGGTAAGCTATTATATTTGTTAATTTTATGCTAAGCTATTATTTTTGATAATGTTGTACTAAGCTATTATATTTGATAATGTTATGCTAAGCTATTATATTTGATAATGTTGTACTAAGCTATTATATTTGATAATGTTATGCATTTGAGACCCGTCATTCAGAGCAGTTTGTTAACAATAAATAAAACGGTCTCTTTTTATCTCCAAAATGCGTTTAAAAAAAATACAAAGAGTAGGGGTTGGTAATATTCTCTAGTTGCGCCGTGAAAAATGTAATTATATATAGATTTTTATATACATTTGCAAAAATAAATAAAAAACTGTTTTCGCTTTGTCATTATTACATTTACATTTAAGTCATTTAGCAGACGCTCTTATCCAGAGCGACTTACAAATTGGTGCATTCACCTTATGATATCCAGTGGAACAACCACTTTACAATAGTGCATCTAAATCTTTTAAAGGGGGGGGGTTAGAAGGATTACTTTATCCTATCCCACGTATTCCTTAAAGAGGTGGGGTTTCAGGTGTCTCCGGAAGGTGGTGATTGACTCCGCTGTCCTGGCGTCGTGAGGGAGCTTGTTCCACCATTGGGGTGCCAGAGCAGCGAACAGTTTTGACTGGGCTGAGCGGGAACTGTGCTTCCTCAGAGGTAGGGAGGCGAGCAGGCCAGAGGTGGATGAACGCAGTGCCCTTGTTTGGGTGTAGGGCCTGATCAGAGCCTGAAGGTACGGAGGTGCCGTTCCCCTCACAGCTCCGTAGGCAAGCACCATGGACTTGTAGCGGATGCGAGCTTCAACTGGAAGCCAGTGGAGAGAGCGGAGGAGCGGGGTGACGTGAGAGAACTTGGGAAGGTTGAACACCAGACGGGCTGCGGCGTTCTGGATGAGTTGTAGGGGTTTAATGGCACAGGCAGGGAGCCCAGCCAACAGCGAGTTGCAGTAATCCAGACGGGAGATGACAAGTGCCTGGACTAGGACCTGCGCCGCTTCCTGTGTGAGGCAGGGTCGTACTCTGCGAATGTTGTAGAGCATGAACCTACAGGATCGGGTCACCGCCTTGATGTTAGTGGAGAACGACAGGGTGTTGTCCAGGGTCACGCCAAGGTTCTTAGCACTCTGGGAGGAGGACACAAGGGAGTTGTCAACCGTGATGGTGAGATCATGGAACGGGCAGTCCTTCCCCGGGAGGAAGAGCAGCTCCGTCTTGCCGAGGTTCAGCTTGAGGTGGTGAGCCGTCATCCACACTGATATGTCTGCCAGACATGCAGAGATGCGATTCGCCACCTGGTTATCAGAAGGGGGAAAGGAGAGAATTAATTTGGTGTCGTCTGCGTAGCAATGATAGGAGAGACCATGTGAGGATATGACCGAGCCAAGTGACTTGGTGTATAGTGAGAATAGGAGAGGGCCTAGAACAGAGCCCTGGGGGACACCAGTGGTGAGAGCACGTGGTGCGGAGACAGATTCTCGCCACGCCACCTGGTAGGAGCGACCTGTCAGGTAGGACGCAATCCAAGCGTGGGCCGCGCCGGAGATGCCCAGCTCGGAGAGGGTGGAGAGGAGGATCTGATGGTTCACAGTATCAAAGGCAGCAGATAGGTCTAGAAGGATGAGAGCAGAGGAGAGAGAGTTAGCTTTAGCAGTGCGGAGAGCCTCCGTGACACAGAGAAGAGCAGTCTCAGTTGAATGCCCAGTCTTGAAACCTGACTGATTAGGATCAAGAAGGTCATTCTGAGAGAGATAGCAGGAGAGCTGGCCAAGGACGGCACGTTCAAGAGTTTTGGAGAGAAAAGAAAGAAGGGATACTGGTCTGTAGTTGTTGATATCGGAGGGATCGAGTGTAGGTTTTTTCAGAAGGGGTGCAACTCTCGCTCTCTTGAAGACGGAAGGGACGTAGCCAGCGGTCAAGGATGAGTTGATGAGCGAGGTGAGGTAGGGGAGAAGGTCTCCGGAAATGGTCTGGAGAAGAGAGGAGGGGATAGGGTCGAGTGGGCAGGTTGTTGGGCGGCCGGCCGTCACGAGACGCGAGATTTCATCTGGAGAGAGAGGGGAGAAAGAGGTCAAAGCACAGGGTAGGGCAGTGTGAGCAGGACCAGCGGTGTCGTTTGGCTTAGCAAACGAGGATCGGATGTCATCAGCCTTCTTTTCAAAATGTTTGACGAAGTCATCCGCAGAGAGAGGAGGGGGGGAGGGGGAGGAGGATTCAGGAGGGAGGAGAAGGTAGCAAAGAGCTTCCTAGGGTTAGAGGCAGATGCTTGGATTTTAGAGTGGTAGAAAGTGGCTTTAGCAGCAGAGACAGAAGAGGAAATTGTAGAGAGGAGGGCGTGAAAGGATGCCAGGTCCGCAGGGAGGCGAGTTTTCCTCCATTTCCGCTCGGCTGCCCGGAGCCTTGTTCTGTGAGCTCGCAGTGAGTCGTCGAGCCACGGCGCAGGAGTGGAGGACCGAGCCGGCCTGGAGGATAGGGGACAGAGAAAATCAAAGGATGCAGAAAGGGAGGAGAGGAGGGTTGAGGAGGCAGAATCAGGAGATAGGTTGGAGAAGGTTTGAGCAGAGGGAAGAGATGATAGGATGGAAGAGGAGAGAGTAGCGGGAGAGAGGAGAGAGTAGCGGGAGAGAGAGAGCGAAGGTTGGGATGGAGCAATACCATCCGAGTAGGGGCAGAGTGAGAAGTGTTGGATGAGAGCGAGAGGGAAAAGGATACAAGGTAGTGGTCGGAGACTTGGAGGGGAGTTGCAATGAGATTAGTGGAAGAACAGCATCTAGTAAAGATGAGGTCAAGCGTATTGGGAAGGTGATAGGGTGAGGTCAAAAGAGGAGAGGAGTGGAAAGAAGGAGGCAGAGAGGAATGAGTCAAAGGTAGACGTGGGGAGGTTAAAGTCACCCAGAACTGTGAGAGGTGAGCCATCCTCAGGGAAGGAACTTATCAAGGCATCAATCTCATTGATGAACTCTCCAAGGGAACCTGGAGGGCGATAAATGATAAGGATGTTAAGCTTGAAAGGGCTGGTAACTGTGACAGCATGGAATTCAAATGAGGAGATAGACAGATGGGTCAGGGGAGAAAGAGAGAATATCCACTTGGGAGAGATGAGGATTCCAGTGCCACCACCCCGCTGGCTCGATGTTCTAGGGGTATGCGAGAACACGTAGGCAGACGAGGAGAGAGCAGTAGGAGTAGCAGTGTTATCTGTGGTAATCCATGTTTCCGTCAGCGCCAGGAAGTCTAGGGACTGGAGGGTAGCATAGGCTGAGATGAACTCAGCCTTGTTGGCCGCAGACCGGCAGTTCCAGAGGCTGCCGGAGACCTGGAACTCCACGTGGCTCGTGCGCACTGGGACCACCAGGTTAGAGTGGCAGCGGCCACGCGGTGTGAAGCGTTTGTATGGCCTGTGCAGAGGGGAGAGAACAGGGATAGACAGACACATAGTTGACAAGCTACAGAAGAGGCTACGCTAATGCAAAGGAGATTGGAATGACAAGTGGACTACACGTCTCGAATGTTCAGAAAGTTAAGCTTATGTTGCGAAAATCTTATTGACTAAAATGACGAAAATGCTAGCTAACTAACACAACACTACACTAATCAAGTCGTTCCATTGTAATGTAATAGTTTCTACAGTGCTGCTAGTCGGTAGAGGTTGGCTATTATACAAAAGCAACTTTGTAGCTAGCGAACATAACATAACACTAATCAAGACGTTCCTTTGTAATGTATTTCGTTTCTACAATGCTGCTCGTCGGTAATAGTTGGCTAGGTATGGAACAATGGCGTCGCGGGGGACGGAAATAGCTGGCTAGCTAACCTAGCTAACCTCGATAATTACTAAACTACACAATTATCAAGCTATGACAAAGACAGCTATGTAGCTAGCTAGCTAACACTGCACTAGTCAAATCGTTCCGTTGTAATGTATTAGTATCTACAGCGCTGCTAGTCGGTAACGGTTGGCTAGCTAGCAGTGTTGACTAGCTAGCAGCTAGCAGTGTTGACTACGTTAGGAGGACGAAAAAATAGCTAGCCTCGGTAATTACTCTAATTACTCTAAACTACACAATTATCTTTGATAGCTAAGAAAAATTGCTCAGATCAAACAAACCAAACTGTTGTAATGTAAAGAAGTGTAATATTACCTGTGGAGCGAAGCGAAGTGCGACTGCTCGCACATTATGGGGTATTGCGTACAGATTGATGAGAATATGTTTTTTTTAAATACATTTTCGAATAAGGCTGTAACGTAACAAAATGTGGAACAAGTCAAGGGGTCTGAATACACTGGATCATTAACTACAGAAATGAATGTAGCAACTGCAGATTGCCCCTTTAATGGACAGCAGGATCTTTATCAATAGTCAACTACATCCATTACCAAGGTGCTGTGGTACAACACTTCATAATACACCTGTTGTATCAGCTGGAACAACACTTCATAATACACCTGTTGTATCAGCTGGAACAACACTTCATAATACACCTGTTGTATCAGCTGGTACAACACTTAATAATACACCTGTTGTATCAGCTGGAACAACACTTCATAATACACCTGTTGTATCAGCTGGAACAACACTTCATAATACACCTGTTGTATCAGCTGGTACACCACTACATAATACACCTGTTGTATCAGCTGGAACAACACTTCATAATACACCTGTTGTATCAGCTGGAACAACACTTCATAATACACCTGTTGTATCAGCTGGAACAACACTTCATAATACAGCTGTTGTATCAGCTGGAACAACACTTCATAATACACCTGTTGTATCAGCTGTAACAACACTTCATAATACACCTGTTGTATCAGCTGGAACAACACTTCATAATACACCTGTTGTATCAGCTGGAACAACACTTCATAATACACCTGTTGTATCAGCTGGAACAACACTTCATAATACACCTGCTACTCTCTGTTATTATCTATGCACAGTCACTTTAAAAACTCTAACTACATGTACATACTACCTCAATTACTTCGACTAACTGGTGCCCCCGCACATTGACTCTGTACCGGTACCCTTTGTATATAGTCTCCACATTGACTCTGTACTGGTACCCCCTGTAGATAGTCTCCACATTGACTCTGTACTGGTACACCCTGTAGAATGTCTCCACATTGACTCTGTA
The DNA here is from genome assembly GCF_901001165.1 of Salmo trutta. Lineage (NCBI taxonomy): Eukaryota > Metazoa > Chordata > Actinopteri > Salmoniformes > Salmonidae > Salmo > Salmo trutta. The sequence continues at coordinate 64,871,237 of NC_042961.1, forward strand.
CCGATACCCCCTGTATATAGCCTCCACATTGACTCTGTACCGGTACCCCCTGTATATAGCCTCCACATTGACTCTGAACCGGTACCCCCTGTATATAGTCTCCACATTGACTCTGTACCGGTACCCCCTGTATATAGCCTCCACATTGACTCTTTACTGGTACCAACCTGTATATAGCCTCCACATTGACTCTGTACCAGTACCCCCTGTATATAGCCTCCACATTGACTCTGTACCGGTACCCCCTGTATATAGTCTATTTGTGAGATGATGGGATGTTATGTAATAATGATAAAGTGAGAAGTGGTGCCGGGACAACAAACTATCCCTCAACGTGATCAAGACAAAGGAGATGATTGTGGACTACAGGAAAAGAGGACCGAGCACGCCCCCATTCTCATCGAATAGGCTGTAGTGGAGCAGGTTGAGAGCTTCAAGTTCCTTGGTGTCCACATCACTAACAAACTAACATGGTCCAAGCACACCAATACAGTCGTGAAGAAGGGCACAACAAAACCTATTCCCCCTCGGGTGACTGAAAAGATTTGGCATGGGTTCTCAATCCTCAAAAGGTTCTACAGCTGCACCATCGAGAGCATCCTGACTGGTTGCATCACTGTCTGGTACGGCAACTGCTCGGCCTCTGACCGCAAGGCTCTACAGAGGGTAGTGCGTACGGCCCAGTACATTACTGAGGCCAAGCTTCCTGCCATCCAGGACCTCTGTACCAGGCGGTTTCAGAGGAAGGCCCTAAAATTGTCAAACTCCAGCCACCCAAGTCATACACTGTTCTCTCTGCTACCGCACGGCAAGCGGTACCGGAATGCCAAGTGTAGGTCCAAGAGGATTCTAAACAGCTTCTACCTCCAAGACATAAGACCCCTGAACATCTAATCAAATGGCTACCGAGACTATTTGCATTGCTCCCCCACCCCTCTTCTACGCTGCTGCTACTCTCTGTTATTATCTATGCACAGCCACTTTAATAACTCTACCTACATGTACATACTACCTCAATTACCTCGACTAACTGGTGCCCCCGCACATTGACTCTGTACCGGTACCCCCTGTACATAGTCTCCACATTGACTCTGTACCGGTACCCCCTGTCATGACGCTGCCCTCTTTGGACACAGCGAGCACAATCTCTCTCTGTCTCCTACACCCAGGCTGCTGTGGTCAGAGAGGTCGTAAATTGCTGGAGGAGATTATCTCCTCATGGCCACAGTATAGAGAGAGTGAGTTTTCATAGAGAGAACAAAGGAATTTCTTCCAGAACTGGAGGTCCGAACAATATTTATGTTCTGGAGAATGTATAAAAGATCGGTGAAGAATCGCAAGTACATCTCTTAAAAGAAGTAGGGGAAATCCAAACGCGGATCACGTTAAGATATCCAGCCAATCGCAATTGACTGTATATCGATGTCTCATTCGATTTACCTAACAAGTGAAATTGCCAGATTTACCTTTTCAAGTGGATCTTTTAAATAATATCCAAATTGATTGGGCTTCTACAATGAGACAAGATGAACTCTTTCCACATTAACTTAGATGAAGCAAAGCTCTCAGGTTAATTTAAAGTTTAATTCCCAGATAGCCTGTACAGGTTTGATTTATCATAAATAGATTAATGAGTAAAATCTGCTTTTACACAATCAATCAGTCCCACCTCCAGCGGGAATCCCACATTCCTCATTTCCTTGTTACTATATCTACTGTTTGTTATGCATTTCTGTGAATTAGTTAGTAAATAAATGATTTTAAGACAATTGATGTATGGATGACTCATAGTGAAGGCTGAGTTCGTGCAGATAACCAACAATTTAAGACGTTTGGAATGAGACTAACGTAAATAATAATTCATTAATTCGAAGACTAATTGATCAGATATTAAAATATCTGAAAGTTATAATTTTCCTAATATAAACTTTGTAATCTGAATATTTTCCTTGGTGCCCTGACTTCCTAGTTAATTACAGTTACATGATTAATTAGTTTAATCGCGTAATAATAATTACAGAGTGTCACGGTTTTCGTTGTGTTGAGGAAAGGAGGACCAAAATGCAGCGGGATTGTGGACACTCATGTTTATTACTGATAAAACATGTAAGGTATCCACTTGAAACGAAACAAAACAATAAACAATGCTCTCAACGGTGACAGTGTGGCAGGCTCAAACAAATGCAGTGCACACAACAATCTCCCACAAAACACGAATACAAACACACCCTCATATATATGGAACTCTCAATCAAAGGCAAATAGACAACACCTGCCTTCAATTGAGAGTCCCAACCCCAATGAACCCAAACATAGAAACAGACACACTAGACTAAACATAGAATACATGAAAATCAAACAGTGCCCAAAAACCCCGGAATACTTAAATCAACTGCCCTAACACAAACACACCACCCCTAACCACATAAAACAAATACCCTCTGCCACGTCCTGACCAAACTACAATACCAATTAACCCTTATACTGGCCAGGACGTGACACAGAGAGTTATTTGATAAATAAGTCTTCAGTTTTAATGATGCCAAAGACACGACACAGTACAGCCAGTAGAGGACTGGTCACCCCTCAGAGCCTGGTTCCTCTCTACCCAGTACAGTCAGTAGAGGACTGGTCACCCCTCAGAGCCTGGTTCCTCTCTTCCCAGTACAGCCAGGAGAGGACAGGTCACCCCTCAGAGCCTGGTTCCCCTCTACCCAGTACAGCCAGTGGAGGACTGGTCACCCCTCAGAGCCTGCTTCCTCTCTACCCAGTACAGTCAGTAGAGGACTGGTCACCCCTCAGAGCCTGGTTCCTCTCTACCCAGTACAGCCAGTGGAGGTTTAATATCTCTGACTGAGGGACTTTTAATGATGAGACATCAAGGACCAGTCAGAGATCAAGGTTAAACTCACCTTTAATATGTTTTATCAACATGTAGACAAAAGCTGCAAGAACATCATTTATAAATACTACTGACAACAGACCAATAAGGTCATCCCCTAAGAAACCGTCCTCCACAAACAAGTCTAACTAACAAGGTGTCTCAGGTATTTGGGTTAACCAATGAAGACCTCACCTGGGACATGAATCTCTGTCTCCTTCATGTGGTTGATCTCCTGCTGTTGAACTCTACAGGTGAACCTGTTGGTGTCAGTCTGGTTCACGGTGACATGTCGTCTCACAGCGTAGAGGCCCTCTGAGTCCCTGTGTCTCTCTGGAGGTCCATCAGCAGGGAGGATGGTTCCAGAACTGTCCAGCCACTCCATCTTAGGTTCAGGAAACCAGCCTCCAGACTCACACTTCAGGACCACCCCCCAGTCTTTGGTTCCATCAATTGATATCACTGGCTGGGATACAGCACCTACAGATACAAGATAAAACAGATCACTGGCTGAGATACAGCACCTAAACAGATACAAGATAAAACAGATCACTGGCTGATTCACATCACCAAAAAACGAACATGGTCCAAACATACCAAGACAGTCATTAAGAGGGCATGACAAAACCTATTCCCCCTCAGGAAACTAAAAAGATTTGGCATGGGTCCTCATATCCTGAAAAGGTTTTACAGCTGCACCATCAAGAGCATCCTGACTGGTTGCATCACTGCCTGGTATGGCAACTGCTCGGCATCTGACCGCAAGGTACTACAGAGGGTACTGCGTACGACCCAGTACGTTACTGGGGCAAAGCTTCCTGCCATCCAGGACCTCTTTACCAGGTGGTGTCAGAGGAAGGCACTAAAAATGGTCAAAGACCCCAGCCACCCCAGTCATAGACTGTTCTCTCTGCTACCGCACGGTAAGCGGTACCAGAGCACCAAGGTCCAAGAGGCTTCTAATCAGCTTCTACCCCCCCAAGCCATAAGACTCCTGAACATTTAATCAAATGGCTACCCAGAATATTTGCATTGTGTGCCCTCCCCACCCCCCCTCTTTTACACCGCTGCTACTCTCTGTTATTATCTATGCACAGTCACTACCTCAATTACCTCAAATAACTGGTGCCCCCGCACATTGACTCGGTATCGGTACCCCCCTGTAGGGCTGGGCAATAAGGCCAAAATCTCATATCCCGATAACGATACATATCACGATACAGCACATTTTATGTAAATTCAATGAATAAATAGTTTATATAAAACAAAACCTATTTCTTATTACATTTGGAATTATACTCCTTTGTGCAAATGTTCAATTAACATATTTGAAGTAACAAAAAATGTAATATTAACGTATAAAATCTAAAAAGGTAAATAGAAAACACTTCAACTATAGTTGCAAACAAAATAAATATAGGCCTAAAAAAAAATATATATATATATAGACAGAACCCTGCAGCACTCCAGTATTAACAGAAAGATGGTCAGAAGTCATGAACAGAACCCTGCAGCACTCCAGTATTAACAGAAAGATGGTCAGAAGTCATGAACAGAACCCTGCAGCACTCCAGTATTAACAGAAAGATGGTCAGAAGTCATGAACAGAACCCTGCAGCACTCCAGTATTAACAGAAAGATGGTCAGAAGTCATGCCATCAACCTGAATACATTGTGATGTAACACTGAGATAATCATTAAACCAGCAACAGCTTTACTTGAATGACATCTATAATTCACTGTGTCAAAAGCCTTGGACAAATCAATTAACAAAGCAGCACAACGCTGTTGACTATACAATACATTCTCTATAGTATGTATTACTATCAGTATATAGTAACTACTGTGAGTCAACAGCAGGTAGTAGGAATATTAGGACACAGACAGTGTGACAGTGTGGGAGGTTTGGATGTGTGAGGAGTGTGTTGTAAAGGCTGTGTGCTGAGCAGCTGAATACATGATCTATAACAGAGGAAGGAAGACCAGCTGAATACATGATCTATAACAGAGGAAGGAAGACCAGCTGAATACATGATCTATAACAGAGGAAGGAATGATGAGGGAGGAAGACCAGCTGAATACATGATCTATAACAGAGGAAGGAAGACCAGCTGAATACATGATCTATAACAGAGGAAGGAAGACCAGCTGAATACATGACCTATAACAGAGGAAGGAAGACCAGCTGAATACATGATCTATAACAGAGGAAGGACTGATGAGGGAAGAAGACCAGCTGAATACATGATCTATAACAGAGGAAGGACTGATGAGGGAGGAAGACCAGCTGAATACATGATCTATAACAGATGAAGGACTGATGAGGGAGGAAGACCAGCTGAATACATGATCTATAACAGAGGAAGGACTGATGAGGGAGGAAGACCAGCTGAATACATGATCTATAACAGAGGAAGGAATTATGAGGGAGGAAGACATGTTGATATTTTAGCAGCCAATCATTTAGCCAGATTTACCAATACAACCTCTGATCACATGTCCAGTATTCATGACTCACCAACAAGGAGTTGGACGGTGGTTTCATTCACCTGGCTGGTCAGTGTTGGAATGAAGCACCTGTAGCTTACAGCATCAGAGAGAGTAACGTTGGTCAGCTTTAAGGAGACGTTGCCGTTCTTCAGTTCTTCATTAAACAATGATGTCCTTCCCCTGTAGGATGGATGCTGATCCTCATTGGAGTCTCGACTGTCAAGGTAAAGATGGACGTTTCCTCTTGTCAGGTTCAATCTTGTCCACTCCACTGTCATGTTCTCAGCACTGACACTGGGTTTCAGGAAACATGGTAGGATGATGTCATCACCAGCTAAGGCAACGACTGGGTCAGCCGGTCCAACAACCTGAACCTCAGACGACCCTGGAGAAAAACAAATGACACACAGTTAAAGATAACTGGTAACTTCCTGTTGTTCCATGGATTCTGGCCCACGTGACCCCATTCATTCCTATGTGAAGACTCAATAGTGCATTGAAGCCAAATTAAGTTGGTTAAAATGGCGTCTCATGTGGGAGATTTATGTAGACAGTTTGAGATACACCAGGAAGTGACATTACAGGCTAGCTCAGTGCTGCCCCCTCTCATTAAGTAACTCAAGTTGAAGGCCACCCGGGGTACTGCAGCCTGCCATGAGACATAACATGCAGGCTAGCTCAGTGCTGCCCCCCTCTCATTAAGTACCTCAAGTTGAAGGCCAACCGGGGTACTGCAGGCTGCCATTAGACATAACATGCAGGCTAGCTCAGAGCTGCCCCCTCTCATTAAGTAACTCAAGTGGAAGGCCAACCGGGGTACTGCAGGCTGCCATTAGACATAACATGCAGGCTAGCTCAGTGCTGCCCCCTCTCATTAAGTAACTCCAGTTGAAGGCCAACCAGGGTACTGCAGGCTGCCGTTAGAAACTATACACTGAGTTAACAAAGCATTATGAACACCTGCTCTTTCCATGACAGACTGACCAGATGAATCCAGGTGAAAGCTATGATCCCGTATTAATGCCACTTATTAAATCCACTTCAAAACAGTGTAGATGATCATGTGTTAAACCCGGCCCGTGATTTGGGTTGTCAATTAATTTGGTCCCGCTCTGATAAAGCCCACAATGAGCTGCAATATAATTCATAGCACATCAAACAGCGGTGCATTGTCCCACACACCCCTCATCCCACACCCCTCATTCCAGACCCCTCATCCCAGACAGTACATTGTCCCACAGACCCCTCATCCCAGACCCCTCATCCCAGACAGTACATTGTCCCACAGACCCCTCATCCCAGACAGTATATTGTCCCAGACCCCTCATCCCAGACAGTACATTGTCCCAGACCCCTCATCCCACACCCCTCATCCCAGACAGTACATTGTCCCAGATCCAGCCACACCAGAGCCAGCCAGTGTGCTGTATCATTATCATCACTAATGGCACTGACCAAATCTTCAACCGGACCAAAAGTTCAAATGTGTTGTGGATAAATGTCCATGCCAAGTTTCAGTTCAAACGGGTCGATGCTGTAGCCTACAGAAAAGGTTGGTGGTCAAAATGTTATGAAATAAAGGATTAAGGAATGACTACAGAAGAGGGAAAGTGTACAGACAAATACATAAACTGAACAAGGTCCACAGACATGTGACTAACAGAAATGGAATAATGTGTCCCTGAAAAAGGGGGGTTGAAAATCAAAAGTAAGTCAGAATCTGGTGTGGCAGCCAGCTGCAATAAGTATTGCAATGCATCTCCTCCTCATGGACTGCACCAGATGTGCCAGTTCTTGCTGTGAGATGTCCACCAAGGCACCTGCAAGTTCCCGGACATTTCTGGGGGGGAATTGGCCCTAGCCCTCACCCTCCGATCCAACAGGTCCCAGGCGTGCTCAATGGGATTGAGATACGGGCTCTTCGCTGGCCATGGCAGAACACTGACATTCCTGTCTTGCAGGAAATCACGCACAGAACGAGCAGTATGGCTGGTGGCATTGTCATGCTGGAGGGTCATGTCAGGATGAGCCTGCAGGAAGGGTACCACATAAGGGAGGAGGATGTCTTCCCTGTAACGCACAGCGTTGAGATTGCCTGCAATGACAACAAGCTCAGTCCGATGATGCTGTGACACATCACCCCAGACCATGACGGACCCTCCACCTCCAAATCGATCCTGCTCCAGAGTACAGGCCTCGTTGTAATGCTCATTCCTTCGATGATAAACGCAAATCCGACCATCATCCCTGGTGAGACAAAACCGCGACTCGTCAGTGAAGAGCACTTTTTGCCAGTCCTGTCTGGTCCAGCGACGGTGGGTTTGTGCCCATAGGCAACGTTGTTGCCGGTGATGTCTGGTGAGGACCTGCCTTACAACAGGCCTACAAGCCCTCAGTCCAGCCTCTCTCAGCCTATTGAGGACAGTCTGAGCACTGATTGGGATTGTGCATTCCTGGTGTACCTCAGGCAGTTGTCGCCATCCTGTACCTGTCATGCAGGTGTGATGTTCGGATGTACCAATCCTGTGCAGGTGATGTTACACGTGGTCTGCCACTGTGAGGACGATCAGCTGTCCATCCTTTCTCCCTGTAGCTCTGTCTTAGGCATCTCATAGTAAGGACATCGCAATGTATTGCCCTGGCCACATCTGCAGTCCTCATGCCTCCTTGCAGCATGCCTGAGGCACGATCACATAGATGAGCAGGGACCCTGGGCATCTTTCTTTTGGTGTTTTTCAGAGTTAGCAGAAAGGCCTCTTTAGTGTCCTAAGTTTTCATAACTGTGACCTTAATTGCCTTCTGTCTGTAAGCTGTTAGTGTCTTAACGACCGTTCCACAGGTGCATGTTCATTAATTGTTTATGGTTCATTGAACAAGCATGGGAAACAGTGTTTAAACCCTTTACAATGAAGATCTGTGAAGTTACTTGGATTTGTACAAATTATCTTTGAAAGACAGAGTCCTGAAAAAGGGACGTTTCTTTTTTTGCTGAGTTTATATACATGCCTTAATCTATTCTGACTAGAATATTCTGACTAGTGATGTTGAGGTTAAACTATATAGCCTTCCTGTATTCTGACTAGATCAGATGGTGTTAAACTATATAGCCTTCCTGTATTCTGACTAGATCAGATGGTGGTAAACTATATAGCCTTCCTGTATTCTGACTAGATCAGATGGTGGTAAACTATATAACCTTCCTGTATTCTGACTAGATCAGATGGTGGTAAACTATATAACCTTCCTGTATTCTGACTAGATCAGATGGTGGTAAACTATATAACCTTCCTGTATTCTGACTAGTGTCTGTAAAATCTCATCAGAAATTAGGTGTTTTGGATGCTATTATATTTGATCATGTTATGCTAAGCTATTATATTTGATAATGTTATGCTAAGCTATTATATTTGATAATGCTATGCTAAGCTATTACATTTGATAATGTTATACTAAGATATAATATTTGATAATGTTATGCTAAGTTATTATATTTGATAATGTTATGCTAAGCTATTATATTTGATAATGTTATGCTAAGCTATTATATTTGATAATGTTATGCTAAGCTATTATATTTGATAATGTTATACTAAGCTATTATATTTGATAATGTTATGCTAAGCTATTATATTTGATAATGTTATGCTAAGCTATTATATTTGATAATGTTATGCTAAGCTATTATATTTGATAATGTTATGCTAAGCTATTATATTTGATAATGTTATGCTAAGCTATTATATTTGATAATGTTAAGCTAAGCTATTATATTTGATAATGTTATGCTAAGCTATTATATTTGATAATGTTATACTAAGCTATTATATTTGATAATGTTATACTAAGCTATTATATTTGATAATGTTATACTAAGCTATTATATTTGATAATGTTAAACTAAGCTATTATATTTGATAATGTTATACTAAGCTATTATATTTGATAATGTTTATACTAAGCTATTTTTTTTGATAATGTTATGCTAAGCTATTATATTTGATAATGTTATACTAAGCTATTATATTTGATAATGTTATGCTAAGCTATTATATTTGATAATGTTATGCTAAGCTATTATATTTGATAATGTTATGCATTTGAGTCCCGTCATTCAGAGCAGTTTGTTAACAATAAATGAAACAGTCTCTTTTTATCTCCAAAATGCATTTCAAAAAAATACAAATAGTAGGGGTTGGTAATACTCTTTAGTTGTGCCGTGAAAAAGGTAATTATATATATATATATATATTTATATACATTTGCAAAAATAAATAAAAACCTGTTTTCGCTTTGTCATTATGGGGTATTGTGTACAGATTGATGAGAATATGTTTATTTTTTAAACACATTTTTGAATAAGGCTGTAACGTAACAAAATGTGGAACAAGTCAAGGGGTCTGAATACACTGGCTCATTAACTACAGAAATTAATGTAGCAACAGCAGATTGCCCCTTTAATGCACAGCAGGTTCTTTATCGCTGCCACAGTCATACCCTTCCAGACTCCCTCTGCCTACCCAAGGACGTCAGAGGACAAAAATCAGTTAACCACCTAACCGAGGAACTCAATTTAACCTTGCGCAATACCCTAGATGCAGTTGCACCCCTAAAAACTAAAAACATTTGTCCTAAGAAACTTGCTCCCTGGTATACAGAAAATACAGAAGCTCTGAAGCAAGCTTCCAGAAAATTGGAACGGAAATGGCGCCACACCAAACTGGAAGTCTTCCGACTAGCTTGGAAAGACAGTACCGTGCAGTATCGAAGAGCCCTCACTGCTGCTCGATCATCCTATTTTTCCAACTTATTTGAGGAAAATAAGAACAATCCGAAATTTCTTTTTGATACTGTCGCAAAGTTAACTAAAAAGCAGCATTCCCCAAGAGAGGATGGCTCTCACTTCAGCAGTAATGAATTCATGAACTTCTTTGAGGAAAAGATCATGATCATTAGAAAGCAAATTACGGACTCCTCTTTAAATCTGCGTATTCCTCCAAAGCTCCGTTGTCCTGAGTCTGCACAACCCTGCCAGGACCTAGGATCAAGGGAGACACTAAAGTGTTTTAGTACTATATCTCTTGACACAATGATGAAAATAATCATGGCCTCTAAACCTTCAAGCTGCATACTGGACCCTATTCCAACTAAACTACTGAAAGAGCTTCTTTCTGTGCTTGGCCCTCCTATGTTGAACATAATAAACGGCTCTCTATCCACCGGATGTGTACCAAACTCACTAAAAGTGGCAGTAATAAAGCCTCTCTTGTAAAACCAAATCTTCACCCAGAAATTATAAAAAACTATCGGCCTATATCGAATCTTCCATTCCTCTCAAAAATTGTAGAAAAAGTTGTTGCGCAGCAACTCACTGCCTTCCTGAAGACAAACAATGTATATGAAATGCTTCAGTCTGGTTTTAGACCCCATCATAGCACTGGGACTGCACTTGTGAAGGTGGTAAATTACCTTTTAATGATGTCAGACCGAGGCTCTGCATCTGTCCTCGTGCTCCTAGATCTTAGTGCTGCTTTTGATACCATCGATCACCACATTCTTTTGGAGAGATTGGAAACCCAAATTGGTCTACATGGACAAGTTCTGGCCTGGTTTAGGTCTTATCTGTCAGAAAGATATCAATTTGTCTCTGTTGAATGGTTTGTCCTCTGACAAATCAACTGTAAATTTCAGTGTTCCTCAAGGTTCCGTTTTAGGACCACTATTGTTTTCACTATATATTTTACCTCTTGGGGATGTCATTCGAAAACATAATGTTAAATTTCACTGCTATGCGGATGACACACAGCTGTACATTTCAATGAAACATGGTGAAGCCCCAAAATTGCCCTCACTAGAAGCCTGAGTCTCAGACATAAGGAAGTGGATGGCTGCAAACTTTCTACTCTTAACCTGTTGTGGACAGGGGGCAGTATTTGCACGGCCGGATAAAAAACGTACCCGATTTAATCTGGTTACTACTCCTGCCCAGTAACTAGAATATGCATATAATTAGAAAACACTCCAAAGTTTCTAAAACTGTATGAATGGTGCTGTGAGTGTAACAGAACTCATTTGGCAGGCCAAAACCTGAGAAGATTCCAAACAGGAAGCGCTCTCCCTGACCATTTCATGGCCTTCTTGAGCATCTCTAACCAAAACAGGGGATCTCTGGCATAATGTGACATTTTCTAACGCTCCCATAGGCTCTCAGAAGGCGCCAGAACGATGAATGGTGGCTTTGCAGGCCATGGCTGAAAAACATTAGCGCATTTTGATAGTGATCGATCTGAGGACAATGAGACTGGAGGCGCATGTACGAGCCGACACCATGTTTACTTTCTCTCTCTTTGAACGAAAACAACGACTCCCGGTCGGAATATTATCGCTTTTTTACGAGAAAAAAAGCATAAAAATTGATTTTAAACAGCGTTTGACATGCTTCGAAGTACGGTAATGGAATATTTTGAATTTTTTTGTCACGAAACGCGTCGGGCGCGTCACCCTTCTTTACCCTTCGGATAGTGTCTTGAACAAAACGCCGCTATTTGGATATAACTATGGAATATTTGGAAACAAACCAACATTTGTTATTGAAGTAGAAGTCCTGGGAGTGCATTCTGATGAAGAACAGCAAAGGTAATCAAACTTTTCTAATAGTAAATCTGAGTTTGGTGAGTACCACACTTGGTGGGTGTCAAAATAGCTAGCCTGTGATGGCCGGGCTATCTACTCAGAATATTGCAAAATGTGCTTTCACCGAAAAGCTATTTTAAAATCGGACGTAGCGAGTGCATAAAGGAGTTCTGTATCTATAATTCTTAAAATAATTGTTATGTTTTTTGTGAACGTTTATCGTGAGTAATTTTGTAAATTCACCGGAAGTGTTCGGTGGGAATGCTAGTCACATGCTAGTCACATGCTAATGTAAAAAGCTGTTTTTTTATATAGATATGAACTTGATTGAACAAAACATGCATGTATTGTATAACATAATGTCCTAGGATTGTCATCTGATGAAGATCATCAAAGGTTAGTGCTGCATTTAGCTGTGGTTTGGGTTTATGTGACATTATATGCTAGCTTGAAAAATGGGTGTCTGATTATTTCTGGCTGGGTACTCTGCTGACATAATCTAATGTCTTGCTTTCGTTGTAAAGCCTTTTTGAAATCGGACAGTGTGGTTAGATTAACGAGAGTCTTGTCTTTAAAATGGTGTAAAATAGTCATATGTTTGAGAAATTGAAGTAATAGCATTTCTAAGGTATTTGAATATCGCGCCACGGGATTACACTGGCTGTTGAGTAGGTGGGACGCAAGCGTCCCACCTAGCCCATAGAGGTTAAACTACAAAACAGAGATGCTTGTTCTAGGTCCCAAGAAACAAAGAGATCTTCTGTTGAATCTGACAATTAATATGGATGGTTGTACAGTCGTCTCAAATAAAACTGTGAAGGACCTCGGCGTTACTCTGGACCCTGATCTCTCTTTTGAAGAACATATCAAGACTGTTTCAAGGAGAGAAAAAATGACGCAGAAAAATTAACCCATGCCTTTGTTACTTCTAGGTTGGACTACTGCAATGCTCTACTTTCCGGCTACCCGGATAAAGCACTAAATAAACTTCAGTTAGTGCTAAATACGGCTGCTAGAATCCTGACTAGAACCAAAAAATGTGATCATATTACTCCAGTGCTAGCCTCCCTACACTGGCTTCCTGTTAAGGCAAGGGCTGATTTCAAGGTTTTACTGCTAACCTACAAAGCATTACATGAGCTTGCTTCTACCTATCTTTCCGATTTGGTCCTGCCGTACATACCTACACGTACGCTATGGTCACAAGACGCGGGCCTCCTAATTGTTCCTAAAATTTCTAAGCAAACAGCTGGAGGCAGGGCTTTCACCTATTGAGCTCCATTTTTATGGAATAGTCTGCCTACCCATGTGAGAGACACAGACTCAGTCTCAACCTTAAAGTCTTTACTGAAGACATATCTCTTCCGTAGGTCCTATGATTAAGTGTAGTCTGGCCCAGGGGGTGAAGGTGAACAGAAAGGCTGGAGCAACGAACCACCCTTGCTGTCTCTGCCTGGCCGGTTTCCCCTCTTTCCACTGGGATTCTCTGCCTCTACCCCTATTACGGGGGCTGAGTCACTGGCTTGCTGGTGTTCTTCCATGCCGTCCCTGGGAGGGGTGCGTCACTTGAGTGGGTTGAGTCACTGACGTGGTCTTCTTGTCTTGTTTGGCGCCCCCCCCTTGGGCTGTGCCGTGGCGGAGATCTTTGTGGGCTATACTCGGCCTTGTCCCGGGATGGTATGTTGGTGGTTGGAGATATCCCTCCAGTGGTGTGGAGGCTGTGCTTTGGCAAAGTGGATGGGGTTATATCCTACCTGTTTGGCCCTGTCCGGGGGTTTCATCGGATGGTGCCACAGTGTCTCCTGACCCCTCCTGTCTCAGCCTCCAGTATTTATGCTGCAGTAGTTTATGTGTCTGGGGGCTAGGGTCAGTCTGGAGTATCTGGAGTATTTCTCTTGTCTTTTCCGGTGTCCTGTGTGAATTTAAATATGCTCTCTCTAATTCTCTCTTTCTCTCTTTCTTTCTCTCTCTCGGAGAACCTGAGCCCTAGGACCATGCCTCAGGACTACCTGGCTTGATGACTCCTTGCTGTCCCCAGTTCACCTGGCCGTGCTGCTGCTCCAGTTCCAACTGTTCTGCCTGCAGCTATGGAACCCTGACATGTTCACCGGACGTGCTGCCTGTCCCAGACCTGCTGTCCTAGACCTGCTGGAACCCTGACCTATTCACCGGATGTGCTACCTGTCCCAGACTTGCTGTTTTCATCTCTCTAGAGACAGCAGGAGCGGTAGAGATACTCTCAAAGATCGGCTATGAAAAATCCAACTGACACTTACTCTTGTGTTACTGACTTGTTGCACCCTCGACAACTACTATGATTATTATTATTTGACCATGCTGGTCATTTATGAACATTTGAACATCTAAGCCATGTGCTGTTGTAATCTCCACCCGGCACAGCCAGAAGAGGACTGGCCACCCCTCATAGCCTGGTTCCTCTCTAGGTTTCTTCCTAGGTTTTGGCCTTTCTAGGGAGTTTTTCCTAGCCACCGTGCTTCTACACCTCCATTGCTTGCTGTTTGGGGTTTTAGGCTGGGTTTCTGTACAGCACTTTGAGATATCAGCTGATGTAAGAAGAGCTATATAAATACATTTGATTTGATTTATCAATAGTCAGCTGCATCCATTACCAAGGTGCTGTGGTACACAACTTCATATAACACCTGTTGTATCAGCTGGTACAACACTTCATATAACACCTGTCAATAGATACATCTTAGAATGTCTGGAAGCATTTCCTTAAAAAGAAACTTTCTGGAGGATCATGGGAAAACTGCTGTCCATTTCCTGGCAAAATGGTCATTTTGACAGGTGCCAATGGCAAGCAAGCCCTGAAATACATGGTGCTGAAAGAGGTCATTTTAGGTAGGTTTTTAATGCATATTTACAAGTAGATTTAAACACAAATGGTATCCAATGTAATTAGTGGTTCAGGGAGAAAAGCTGTGTGAACCCCTATTGTATTGGTTGACATGCATTAGGGGTTCAAGCAGCAAAGCAGGTGAAAGCCTATTGTATTGGTTGGTGTTCATTAGGGGTTCAAGCAGCAAAGCAGGTGAAAGCCTATTGTATTGGTTGCTGTTGGTTATTGGGGGTTAGAACAGAGAAGCTGGTGGAAGCCTATTGTATTTGTTGATGTTGGTTATTGGGGGTTAGAACAGAGAAGCTGGTGAAAGCCTATTGTATTGGTTGATGTTGGTTATTGGGGGTTAGAACAGAGAAGCTGGTGGAAGCCTGTTAGAACAGAGAAGCTGGTGGAAGCCTGTTGTATTGGTTGCTGTTGGTTATTGGGGGTTAGAACAGAGAAGCTGGTGGAAGCCTATTGTATTTCCTCTGATTCATTATTATTATACCGATTCTTCTTGCAAGCACAATTAACATTCAAATGACTATGAGATTGAAAGGCTGAGGAGGGTGCAACTTGACCTGATGGTAAAGACCCATAGTCCACAGCCTTTCATGCCATGTCAATTTGCCACAAGGTGGAGCTATAACAGGCGACTGAAATTGCAAACTTTGAACCCCCACACCCCCCGGGAAATTCTACACATTTTGCCATGGGGTGTAGAGAAACGCTCGCAGTTTTTAATATGATATCTGAGTGAGACCGATTAACAAAATCATTGGGAGTCCACCGGACGGTAATTAGATAACAAGTTTAGATAGCTGGCGCTAAACTAATTTTGCAATCCAAAAAATGTATCCGAAGCCAGTCCCTGACCTACAGTCCTGAAATTCAATGAATAGGTCCCTCTTCTCACAAAGAACATATTTGCCTCAAGGACTCATAAGGTCGGCAATGATGGATTTTCCACCTTTTTAGAATTTAGTGAAAAACACTTAAATGACATCTCCTCCGGAACCACAGAGCTGATCTGGATTAAACTCGATATATGGCATACAGTGGGGGGAAAAAGTATTTAGTCAGCCACCAATTGTGCAAGTTCTCCCACTTAAAAAGATGAGAGAGGCCTGTAATTTTCATCATAGGTACACATCAGCTATGACAGACAAAATGAGAAAATAAATTCCAGAAAATCACATTGTAGGATTTTTAATGAATTTATTTGCAAATTATGGTGGAAAATAAGTATTTGGTCACCTACAAACAAGCAAGATTTCTGGCTCTCACAGACCTGTAACTTATTCTTTAAGAGGCTCCTCTGTCCTCCACTTGTTACCTGTATTAATGGCACCTGTTTGAACTTTTTATCATTATAAAAGACACCTGTCCACAACCTCAAACAGTCACACTCCAAATTCCACTATGGCCAAGACCAAAGAGCTGTCAAAGGACACCAGAAACAAAATTGTAGACCTGCACCAGGCTGGGAAGACTGAATCTGCAATAGGTAAGCAGCTTGGTTTGAAGAAATCAACTGTGGGAGCAATTATTAGGAAATGGAAGACATACAAGACCACTGATAATCTCCCTTGATCTGGGGCTCCACGCAAGATCTCACCCCGTGGGGTCAAAATTATCACAAGAACGGTGAGCAAAAATCCCAGAACCACACGGGGGGACCTAGTGAATGACCTGCAGAGAGCTGGGACCAAAGTAACAAAGCCTACCATCAGTAACACACTACGCCGCCAGGGACTCAAATCCTGCAGTGCCAGACTTGTCCCCCTGCTTAAGCCAGTACATGTCCAGGCCCGTCTGAAGTTTGCTAGAGAGCATTTGGATGATCCAGAAGAGGATTGGGAGAATGTCAGATGAAACCAAAATATAACTTTTTGGTAAAAACTCAACTCGTCGTGTTTGGAGGACAAAGAATGCTGAGTTGCATCCAAAGAACACCATACCTACTGTGAAGCATGGGGGTGGAAACATCATGCTTTTTGGCTGTTTTTCTGCAAAGGGACCAGGACGATTGATCCGTGTAAAGGAAAGAATGAATGGGGCCATGTATCGTGAGATTTTGAGTGAAAACCTCCTTCCATCAGCAAGGGCATTGAAGATGAAACATGGCTGGGTCTTTCAGCATGACAATGATCCCAAACACACCGCCCGGGCAACAAAGGAGTGGCTTCGTAAGAAGCATTTCAAGGTCCTGGAGTGGCCTAGCCAGTCTCCAGATCTCAACCCCATAGAAAATCTTTGGTGGGAGTTGAAAGTCAGTGTTGCCCAGCGACAGCCCCAAAACATGTGTACTTCCGGTCCGGAGCGAGCAGTCGCACTTCACTTCGCTCCACAGGTAATATTACACTTCTTTACATTACAACGGTTTGGTTTGTTTTATCTGAGCAATTTTTCTTAGCTATCAAAGATAATTGTGTAGTTTAGAGTAATTATAGTAATTTTCCAAGGCTAGCTATTTTTTCGTCCTCCTAACGTAGTCAACACTGCTAGCTGCTAGCTAGTCAACACTGCTAGCTAGCCAACTATTACCGACTAGCAGCGCTGTAGATACTAATATATTACAACGGAACGATTTGACTAGTGCAGTGTTAGCTAGCTAGCTACATAGCTGTCTTTGTCATAGCTTGATAATTGTGTAGTTTAGTAATTATCGAGGTTAGCTAGGTTAGCTAGCCAGCTATTTCCGTCCCCCGCGACGCCATTGTTCCATACCTAGCCAACTATTACCGATGAGCAGCATTGTAGAAACTAAATACATTACAAAGGAACGTCTTGATTAGTGTTATGTTAGCTAGCTACAAAGTTGCTTTTGTATAATAGCCAACCTCTACCGACTAGCAGCACTGTAGAAACTATTACATTACAACGGAACGACTTGATTAGTGTAGTGTTGTGTTAGTTAGCTAGCATTTTTGTCATTTTAGTCAATAAGATTTTCGCAACGTAAGCTTAACTTTCTGAACATTCGAGACGTGTAGTCCACTTGTCATTCCAATCTCCTTTGCATTAGCGTAGCCTCTTCTGTAGCTTGTCAACTGTGTCTGTCTATCCCTGTTCTCTCCCCTCTACACAGGCCATACAAACGCTTCACACCACTCTAACCTGGTGGTCCCAGCACGCACGACCCACGTGGAGTTCCAGGTCTCCGGCAGCCTCTGGAACTGCCGGTCTGCTGCCAACAAGGCTGAGTTCATCTCAGCCTATGCTACCCTCCAGTCCCTAGACTTCCTGGCGCTGACGGAAACATGGATTACCACAGATAACACTGCTACTCCTACTGCTCTCTCCTCGTCTGCCTACGTATTCTCGCATACCCCTAGAGCATCGAGCCAGCGGGGTGGTGGCACTGGAATCCTCATCTCTCCCAAGTGGACATTCTCTCTTTCTCCCCTGACCCATCTGTCTATCTCCTCATTTGAATTCCATGCTGTCACAGTTACCAGCCCTTTCAAGCTTAACATCCTTATCATTTATCGCCCTCCAGGTTCCCTTGGAGAGTTCATCAATGAGCTTGATGCCTTGATAAGTTCCTTTCCTGAGGATGGCTCACCTCTCACAGTTCTGACCTGTGTCATTGCCAACAAAGGGTATATAACAAAGTATTGAGATAGACTTTTGTTATTGACCAAATACTTATTTTCCACCATAATTTGCAAATAAATTCATAAAAAATCCTACAATGTGATTTTCTGGATTTTTTTTGTTGTCATTTTGTCTGTCATAGCTGACGTGTACCTATGATGCAAATTACAGGCCTCTCTCATCTTTTTAAGTGGGAGAACTTGCACAATTGGTGGCTGACTAAATACTTTTTTCCCCCACTGTATATATGATATAGCTGCATTTGCGTTTGTTTAAGCCGTTTTCTAATGATATTTATTTGGATACTGAAAAAGCGTGCGCGAGCAAGGAGGCCTACAAACCTGACTCAGTTACACCAGCTCTGGCAGGAGGAATTGGCCAAAATTCACCCAACTTATTGTGGAAGCTTATGGAAGGCTACTCGAAATGTTTGACCCAAGTTAAACAATTTAAAGGCAATGCTACCAAATACTAATTGAGTGTATGTAAACTTCTGACCCACTGGGAATGTGATGAAATAAATAAAAGCTGAAATAAATCACTCTCTCTACTATTATTCTGACATTTCACATTCTTAAAATAAAGTGGTGATCCTAACTGACCTAAAACAGGGAATTTTTACTAAAATTAAATGTCAGGAATTGTGAAAACTGAGTTTAAATATTTGGCTAAGGTGTATGTAAACTTCCGACTTCAACTGTATATACAGTGCATTCAGAAAGTATTCAGACCTCTTGTCACAGCGTCCACAGAAGGTGGCGCCCCTCCCCGGTCGGGCGGTGCTCGGTGGTCGTCGTCGCCGGCCTACTAGCTGCCACCGATCTACGTTTCTGTGTCTTTTGGTTTTGTCTGTCTAGGTCCGCACCTGATCCTTGTTAGTCATTAGTGGGGGGGTATTTAGTTTGTCTTTTTTGTTTGGGAATTCGTGCGGGATTGTTACATGTCATGTTCTGTGTGGTAGCATTTTGCGCTGCTTCAGCATTAGGGTTGCCGGGCTGCGCCCCGTGTGTTTTGATTTTGGAGCTGTCCTCCTGTCTTGTGTTCTGTGCACCCTGCCTTGTGGCGACTTTATTTATCGGTGATTATTAAACATCTGTTCAAACAGACCTCAGTCTCCTGCACTTGACTCTACCCCTTTCCTGCTATCAAGGATATACCTCTTGACTTTTCTACATTTGCTGGGCTGATTCTGTCCCTAAAATGGCAGCTTTGGCTCAGTTCAGGCACAACCGTGTATTGATTTGAAAACCAATAGAATATTATAATGAATTCTAAAACTGACAGGCAGCTACTGCAGAGACCTTAAAACCGGTGTAATGTGTTCTCTGTCTGTTCTATGTCAGTACCCTGCAGCATTCTGTATGTTTTACAGTGCAGAGACCTTAAAACCGGTGTAATGTGTTCTCTCTGTCTGGTCTTGGTCAGTACCCTGCAGCATTCTGTATGTTTTACAGTACAGAGACCTTAAAACCGGTGTAATGTGTTCTCTGTCTGGTCTTAGTCAGTACCCTGCAGCATTCTGTATGTTTTACAGTACAGAGACCTTAAAACCGGCGTAATGTGTTCTCCGTCTGGTCTTGGTCAGTACCCTGCAGCATTCTGTATGTTTTACAGTTGACCAGATGATATAATGTCACAGATATAAAGATGAGTCCTTCATCTCTATAGTCATTACCTAATCTTAACACTCAATAAATTATACTTAACCGTAACATAACGCTTTGTTCCCAAACCAAACCTTAATTATTTCGACTTAGTGAGTCTACTCTTCCTTGGCTTCAGCCATATTTATGACTAAAGAGAAGACGTTTTAAGATCTGAATTCTTTGTCTCTCTTCAACTCAGATGGTAAAACGTCTCCTCTTTTTAGTCATAAACATGGCCATACTTCCTTTAGTCTAACACTTTTCACCACTTTCTACGTATTCCACGGACAGACACTATTTTCACGCCACTTCGATACAGCTACGATTTTCGTAACAAGTTAGCAGAGCATTTTCGCTAACCCTAACCCTTTTCTTAACCTAACCTATATCTTAAGTTCTCCTCTCCTAACTAACTGGCCTACCTGGTTAAATGAAGGTGAAATAAAAATAAAATATAAACCAGGTACGAACAAGTCACTGCCGTATCGAAGTAGCGGGTAAATAGTGTTTGTCTTCCACGGACACCCTACAGCACCACCACACCCCAAACTGTCCTGTGTGATCAGACACCCTACAGCACCACCACACCCCAAACTGTCCTGTCTGATCAGACACCCTACAGCTCCACCACACCCCAAACTGTCCTGTCTGATCAGACACCCTACAGCTCCACCACACCCCAAACTGTCCTGTCTGATCAGACACCCTACAGCACCACCACACCCCAAACTGTCCTGTCTGATCAGACAACACAGCGACGACAAGACATCTACATTTCCTGCATTTCAATTCTCCCCGTTTCTTTCTTGTTAATATTATGTTCAGATAATAAAATATCCTACAGGATAAATAATGAAGGAATAATGTTGTGTCCTACCTGTCGGTGACGATGAAACACTGATGAACAGAATCCATAAACACCAGACCGCCGAGGTCGGAAAGGTCTTCATTTCACTACAAAACAAGTCTGACTCCAAGGTAAAGCTGTTTTTAACTGGTGAATAAAACTATTAGGAGTTTAGAAAAATAAACCAAAACAGTCGAAAGGCTAATTTGTCAACGAACAGAATGTAACACGACGTCTGTTCCAGAAATAACGGGGGAAAAGGGTGGTGGAGTTTCACACGTTACTTTCACTGTCACTTATAGTACTTCTAGTTGCATATCATCTCGCGATATCTAGCTTCATCTAGTGTTCTGATATGGACATTAACTTCATGTCATCTCGCGATATCTAGCTCCATCTAGTGTTCTGATATGGACATTAACTTTGTGTCAAATGTCCTAAAACACATATGAGCACTAATGTGAATCTTGAAATACACATCACAATAGTGGCGACTAGTCATTCAGGGCAGGTGGGTTGAACCCCACCTGTTTACCTTTTACTATATATATATATATATATATATATATGTATATATTACCTATATACACACACTACCGTTCAGAAGTTTTAGGACACCCACTCATTCAAGGGGTTTTCTTTATTTTTACTATTTTCTACATTGTAGAATAATAGTGAAGAAATCAAAACTATGAAATAACACATATGGACTCATGTGGTAACCAAAAAGGTGTTAAACAAATCAAAACATGTTAAATTTGAGATTGTTCACATAGCCACCCTTTACCTTGATGACAGCTTTGCACACTTTTGGCATTCTCTAATCTAGCTTCATGAAGTAGTCACCTGGAATGCATTTCAATTAACAGGTCTGTCTTGTTGAAAGTTAATGTGGAATTTCTTACTTTCTTAATGTGTTTGAGCCAATCAGTTGTGTTGTGAACCTGGAATGGAGCATTTAGAAGATACTCAAGGCCCTGGGGGCTGTAGGGGAAACCTGGAATGGAACATTTAGAAGATACTCAAGGCCCTGGGGGCTGTAGGGGAAACCTGGAATGGAGTATTTAGAAGATACTCAAGGCCCTGGGGGCTGTAGGGGGATCCTGGAATGGAGTATTTAGAACATACTCAAGGCCCTGGGGGCTGTAGGGGAAACCTGGAATGGAGTATTTAGAAGATACTCAAGGCCCTGGGGGCTGTACGGGGAACCTGGAATGGAGTATTTAGAAGATACATAAAGGGAAGTGAATGAAATGAAAAACAGAGTGGTTGTGATGTCATTCAGAACAGATTAAAAACAAGCTACATGATTGAGGAAAATCATTTATTTAATTCTATATGATACAAAGTCAAAAGAAATATCTTTCCAGGATGATTAATAAACAAATAATTGTTTTGCACAAAACAACCACAATAAAACAATAGGACTACATTAGTTTCATTTAAATCAATTCATAATTTGTCTCTACTACTATAGAGACCAAAATGGGAAAATAAAGTAAACAATTATAATAATTGAATTCTCCTCTCCTGTATGTTTTCTATCTCTGTAACATGTAACGGTATAACATTATACTGAACCTGTAACAATAATGCCTGAACCACAACACCTATCAGTAGTTCTGTATAGACATGAAAAGTTAAGGCATTTACAATGTATCAACCATAATGCTATACAGTATATGACCAGTAAATGACTGATGTTAAAGGACAGCTGCTGAATGAATAATACAACACACATTATATTAAAACACATTCCAATCAGAATAATACATGTATCAGTTAATAGATCACATTTGATCAAATGCCACTATTGTTCCAGCAGGTGGAGCTACAATGTAACAACATACAGCATTGTGACTCACAGTTCTATATTAGAATTCCATGAGTTCCATTCTGATGGTTGTTATGGTGATCAGGTGATCTCAGCCTCACTCTTCTTCAACATGATCACCTGTTCAACACAGAAGTAGTTCATCAGTGTGGCCATGTATTTACTTATCCAATACAGAACCACTTAGAAATGTAAATCGTATCAGATCATTTACTAGTGAATACTGTGCTACTTAGAATCCTATCAAATTACTTCCAATGAGGCTCCTGCTTATGTCCAGGTCTATTTACTGATATGTCCAGGTCTCCCATATCAATACCAGGGCTATTTACTCCTTATATCCAGCTCTCCCACATCAATACCAGGGCTATTTACTGCTTATGTCCAGCTCTCCCATATCAATACCTGGGCTATTTACTGCTTATCAATACCAGGGCTATTTAATCCTTATCAAAACCTGGGCTATTTACTCCTTATCAAAACCGGGGCTATTTACTTCTTATCAATACCAGGGCTATTTACTGCTTATGTCCAGCTCTCCCATATCAATACCTGGGCTATTTACTGCTTATCAATACCAGGGCTATTTAATCCTTATCAAAACCTGGGCTATTTACTCCTTATCAAAACCGGGGCTATTTACTCCTTATCAATACCAGGGCTATTTACTCCTTATCAATATCAAGGCAATTTACTCCTCATCAGTACCAGGGCTATTTGCTCCTCATCAACACCAGGGCTATATACTCCTTATCAATACCAGGGCTATTTACTCCTTATGTCCAGCTCTCCATTATCAATACCAGGGCTATTTACTCCTTATGTCCAGCTCTCCCACATCAATACCAGGGCTATATTCCATATCAATATCAGGGCTATTTACTCCATTTCAATACCAAGGCTATTTACTCCATATCAATACCAGGGCTATTTACTCCTCATAAACACCAGGGCTATTTACTCCTCATCAATACAGGGGCTGTTTACACATCAATACCATGGGGATTTACTCCTTATGTCTAGCTCTCCCGTATCAATACCAGGGCTTTTTGCTCCTTATGTCCAGCTCTCCCTCATCATACCAGGGCTATTTACTCCTTATGTCCAGCTCTCAAACATCAATAACATGGCTATTTACTCCATATCAATACCAGGGCTATTTACTCCATGTCAATACCAGGGATTATTTACTCCATATCAATACCAGTGCAATTTACTCCTTATGACCATCTCTCCCACATCAAAACCAGGGCTATTTACTCCTTATGTCCAGCTCTCCCACATCAAAACCAGGGCTATTTACTCCTTATGTCCAGCTCTCCCTCATCAATACCTGGGCTATTTACTACTTAGA
The DNA here is from genome assembly GCF_901001165.1 of Salmo trutta. Lineage (NCBI taxonomy): Eukaryota > Metazoa > Chordata > Actinopteri > Salmoniformes > Salmonidae > Salmo > Salmo trutta. Next base: position 64,895,364 of record NC_042961.1, read on the forward strand.
TTCATCTCTCCCACATCAAAACCAGGGCTATTTACTCCTTATGTCCAGCTCTCTCTCATCAATACCAGGGCTATTTACTCCTCGTCAACACCAGGGCTGTTTACTCCTCATAAATACCAGGACTATTTTCTCCTTATGTCCAGCTCTCCCTCACCAATGACAGGGCTATTTACTCCTTATCAATACCAGGGCTTTTTACTACATATCAATACCAGGGCTATTTACTCCATATCCTGTTTGGGAAAGGGGGCAGTATTGTCACCTCCAGATGAGAAGCGTGCCCAAAGTAAACTGTCTGATACTCAGGCCCAGAAGCTAGGATATGCATATAATTGGTAGATATGGATAGAAAATACTAAAAGTTTCTGAAACTGTTAAAATAGTGTCTGTGAGTATAACAGAACTGATATGGCAGGCGAAAACCTGAGGGAAATCCATCCAGGAAGTGCTATTATTTTGAAATGAGTGTTTTTCCATTGAAAGCCTATCCACCATATAAATGGTTATGACCCAGTTTGCACTTCCTATGGCTTCCACTGGCTGTGAACAGTCTTTAGACATTGTTTCAGGCTTTTAATCTGAAAAATGAGGGAGAATGACCAGTTTCATTGAGTGGCCAGTGGAAAGGCCCCAGCCTGTTGGGGCGCGATACCAAGAGCGCGCCTTTCATTGTTTTTGTTTTATATTGACGACGCTATTGTCCGGTTGAAATATTATTGATTTTTTAGGCAAAAATCATACTGAGAATTGATTATAAACATTGTTTGACATGTTTCTACGAACTTTAACCTCTCTGGCGCATGTGGGACGAACTCGTCCCACCTACGTAACAGCCACTGAAATCCAGTGGCGCGATTTTTGAATCGTTAGAAATACTATTACTTCAATTTCTCAAACATATGACTATTTTACAGCTATTTAAAGACAAGAATCTCGTTAATCTAACCCCACTGTCCGATTTCAAAAAGGCTTTACAACGAAAGCAAAACATTAGATTATGTCAGCAGAGTGCCCAGCCAGAAAAAATCAGACACCCATTTTTCAAGCTAGCATATCATGTCACATAAAACCAAACCACAGCTAAATGCAGCACTAACCTTTTATGATCTTCATCAGATGACACACCTAGGACATTGTGTTATACAATACATGCATGTCTGTTCAATCAAGTTCATATTTATATCAAAAAACAGCTTTTTACATTAGCATGTGACGTTCAGAAAAAGCATAACCCCCGCAAACTTACGGGGAATTTACTAACAGTTTGCTAAATTACTCACGATAAACGTTCACAAAAAGCATAACAATTATTTTAAGAATTATAGATACATTACTCCTCTATGCACTCGATATGTCCGATTTTAAAATAGCTTTTCGGATGAAGCACATTTTGCAATAATCTAAGTACATAGCCCGGCATCACAGGGCTAGCTATTTAGATACCCACCCAGGTCAGCCTCCACCAAAATCACATTTCCTATAAGAAAAATGTTCTTACCTTGCTTGTTCTTCGTCAGAATACACTGCCAGGACTTCTACTTCAATAACAAATGTTGGTTTGGTCCCAAATAATCCATCGTTATATCCAAACAGCGACGTTTTGTTCGTGAGTTCTAGACACTATCAGAATGCTTCATCACGGTGTCGCGCATGGCGCATTGGCATGACAAAAATGTCTAAATATTCCATTACCGTACTTCGAAGCATGTCAACCGCTGTTTAAAACCAATTTTTATGCCATTTATCTCGTAGATAAGTGATAATATTCCGACCGGGAATATGCATTGAGCCTAAACAGCCGAATTAAATTTCTCCTCAGGAGCGAATCGTGCACACGCCTCATTCAAAGGTCCTCTGAGCCGCCACTTGCCAAAGCCGATAATGTGTTTCAGCCTGAGGCTCCCTCGTCAACCTTCAGTTATTTCCCGGGTTCTGAGAGCCTATCGGAGCCCTGGGAATTGTCACGTTACAGCTAAGATCCTTACTTTTCAATAAACAGATGCAAGACGCACGACTCCTTGTCAGACAGGGTACTTCCTGCTTGAAACCTTGTCAGGTTTTTGCCTGCCATAGGAGTTCTGTTATACTCACAGACACCATTCAAACAGTTTTAGAAAATTCAGAGTGTTTTCTATCCAAACCTGAACAATAATATGCATATTCTAGCTTCTGAGTTGGTGTAGGAGGCAGTTAAAAATGGGCACATATTTTTTTCCAAAATTCTCAATACTGCCCCCTATCCCAAACAGGTTAATGGTACTATTTGGATTTTTTGTCTGCCTGTTGTGACCGCATTTGAGCTAATGGATTACTGAACTTGACATAAAGAGGGACTTAATCGAATGAAACAAACATTTATTGTGTAACATGGAGTCTTGTAAGTGCAACCATATGAAGATCATCAAAGGTAAGTGATTCATTTGATTGCTATTTCTGACTTTCGTGACTAATCTACTTGGCTGGAAAATGTTTGTATGGTTTTGTGTGCTGGCTGCTGTCCTCAGATAATCGCATGGTTTGCTTTCACCTTAAAGCCTTTTTGAAATCTGACACGGCGACTGGATTAAAAAGAAGTTAAGCTTAGTTTTGATGTATTACATTTGTGATTTTAGGAAAGTAATTTTTTTTTATTCATTTCATTTGAATTTGGCGCCTTTCAATTTCACCGGATGTTGTCGAGGTGTCCCGCTAGCGGCACGCCTTTCCCAAACAGGATATCAATACCAGGGCTATTTACTCCATATCAATACCAGGGCTATTTACTCCATATCAATACCAGGTCTATTTACTCCATATCAATACAAGGGCTATTTACTCCATATCCATACCAGGGCTATTTACTCCATATAAATACCAGGGCTATTTACTCCATATCAATACCAGGTCTATTTACTCCATATCAATACCAGGTCTATTTACTCCATATCAATACCAGGTCTATTTACTCCATATCAATACCAGGGCTATTTACTCCATATCAACACCAGGGCTATTTACTCCATATCAATACCAGGGCTATTTACTCCATATCAATACCAGTGCTATATACTCCATATCAATACCAGGTCTATTTACTCCATATCAATACCAGGTCTATTTACTCCATATCAATACCAGGGCTATTTACTCATCAATACCAGGGCTATTTACTCCATATCAATACCAGGCACAATTTTCTCCATATCAATACCAGGGCTATTTACTCCTTATGTCTAGCTCTCTCTCATCAATACCAGGGCTATTTACTCCTCATCAACACCAGGGATTTTTACTCCATATCAATACCAGGGCTATTTACTCATCAATACCAGGGCTATTTACTCCATATCAATACCAGGCACAATTTTCTCCATATCAATACCAGGGCTATTTACTCCTTATGTCCAGCTCTCCCACATCAATACCAGGGCTTTTTTTCTTATATCCAGCTGTCCCTCCTCAATACCTTGGCTATTTACTCCTTATGTGCAGCTTTCCCACATCAATACCTGGCTATTTACTCCTTATCAATACCAGGGCTATTTACTTCTTATCAGTATGTGGCAATTTACTCCTTATCAATACCTGGGATATTTACTTCTTATCAGTATGTGGGCTATTTACTTCTCATCAATACCCAGGATATTTACTCCTTTTCAACACCCAGGCTATTTACTCCTGATCACTACCTGGGATATTTACTCTTCATCAATACCCAGGATATTTACTTTGCACCAATACGCAGGGTATTTACTCATTTTCAATACCAGGGCTATTTACTCCTTATCACTTATCTGTTCATATCAGTTACATTGCATATTGTGGTAGTTAATCCATCCTACTTTCTACTTCTACTAGGAGGTAACATAATATAGTACACACTGTGTTCAGAATACCATATTGTGCCACTGCAGCTGTTGTGATGTAAGGTGGAAACTCACCTAATTGGTCTTGGTGTGTCTTCCTGGGTACCCTGGTTTCCCCTAAACAGACAGTTATCAGCACTTTACAACCTGGTTCAATCAGAGATACAGTTATCAACACTTTACAACATGGTTCAATCAGAGCTACAGTTATCAACACTTTACAACATGGTTCAATCAGAGCTACAGTTATAAACACTTTACAACATGGTTCAATAAGAGATACAGTTATCAACACTTTACAACATGGTTCAATCAGAGCTACAGTTATCAACACTTTACAACATGGTTCAATGAGAGCTAGTTATCAACTATTTACATTATGGTTCAATGGTAGTTACAGTTACCAACACTTTAAAAACATTGTTCAATCAGATCTACAGTTATCAAAACTTTAAAACATGGTTCAATCTGTAAGGATCGATGCCGGGGACGAGAAGCAGGGAGTGAACATTTAAAACATGGTTCAATTAGAGCTAGTTATCAACACTTTACAACATGACTAAGTTAGAACTAGTTATCGACACTTTACAACATAACTCAGTCAGAGATACAGTTATCAACACTTTACAACATGATTCAATCAGAGCTACAGTTATCAACACTTTACAACATGAATCCATCAGAACTACTGCAGTATTGTCAGTCCTTGTGATATATTTCTGATTTACAAAAGGTATTCTGTTGGAATGTGGTGATCCTGTATAAACTCAGGTTCTCACCTTGAGTCCTGCTCCTGCAGCATTTCACCAGCAGTATGATGGTCACCAGCAGGTAGGGAGACCCCACCAGTAGAGACATGAACAACACTGGGACTGTTGGAGATGGAATGGGAGTTGGACCTGCATCTGGAGAAAGAATGAGACCTGTATTATGAGCACATTTATGGGTAGGGAGACCCCACCAGAAGACTACACAGCAGCCTGGGTAGAGATATGGACAACACTGGGACTGTTGGAGATGGAATGGGAGTTGGACCTGCATCTGGAGAAAGAATGAGACCTGTATTATGAGCACATTTATGGGTAGAGAGACCCCACCAGAAGACTACACAGCAGCCTGGGGAGATATGGACAACACTGGAGATGGTGCTGGAGAGAGACAGGAAAATACACCCTCATATACACAGACACACACATATATATACACACACGCACACACAGACACACACAGATTTAGAATTGTGTTCATAAATGTAAAATGTGCAGTATATTTATACTGGAGACTGAAAAGATTTGGCATGGATCCTCAGATCCTCAAAAGGTTCTACAGCTGCACCATCGAGAGCATCCTGACTGGTTGCATCACTGCCTGGTATGACAACTGCTCGGCCTCCGACCGCAAGGCACTACAGAGGGTAGTGTGAATGGCCCAGCAGATCACTGGGGCCAAGCTTCCTGCCATCTAGGACCTCTATACCTGGTGGTGTAAGAGGAAGGCCCTAAAAATTGTCAAAGACTCCAGCCACCCTAGTCATAGTCTGTTCTCTCTGCTACTGCACGGCAAGCGGTACTGGAGTGCCAAGTCTAGGTCCAAGAGGCTTCACAGTCATCCAGGATACTACAGGGATGGTCATCTCTCCTGTAGTCTCAGTCCTGATGAGGGATCCTTCTATCAGATCACAGCAAAATCACGGTCTACTTGAACAGAGTAAGACTCAGTCATGAAGCATCAAATCCAAAGGAACTGAATAAAATGAAAGAAATAGATCGAAGGAAATGATAAGGGATTTATATGTTTAAATGTAATGATTAAATAATTCTACCCTGAAACTTAAATATTAGTGATTATTAGTTTATGTAGCATGTATAATGAATAATTAAAGTACTAAATGTAAGTCCCATAAGGTTTAGTAGAGGCCTTTGAGAAAGAGAAATGTATGTGTGTGCCTAAGAGAATACCGAGAACAATTAAGACTGTGTTTGGCTCAACCTGGCTAGAAATCTGAGAAACTTATGATAGGACAGGGAGTACTTCTCAAGGTTCCTCTAATCTCGGGGGAATGGAACAGACAGCGCTGGGTAGTGATAAACAGTGGGGAGAACTCTGGGGAGGGATACAACTCACCTACTGTTCATGTGTATGTATGTGCGTAGAATACCTACTGTTCGTGTATATGTATGTGCGTAAGGAATAAGCAAGTTATAAAATGAATGTCGTTGTTTAAGCTAATAAGAATGAAAGATACAGTCGCTAGTGTTTGTTTAAGATATCAACTGAATGTTTTAATAGATTGTTTAGGTTAAATTGAAAGACTAATTCATTCAAAAGAATAGCGAGGCGATTTCAATGTAATACGTTGTCTGTTACCAAAAAGGTCTGCTGGAATAACGTATTGAGAAAATGAGTCATATTTAAATAACTGAATCACAGATAATGGCGATAGAGTTGTGCCCACCGAAATGTTTTTATGCTTATGGATTGACAGATTGATGAATGTTATAAATTTGGCGATTTACATGTTACTTTTAAGTCTTGGACATTTCATAAGTGTGAAGCCGAAGTTGGAAAATTTGCTTATAATCTTACGATAGAGGTAAGGCAGAACGTTGTTTAAGTAGGGGAGTTTCATAGATTTGAAATACAGTATTGTATCCAAGGGTAGCGCATGTTCAATTATATAACCATTGAGGAAGTTTAAAACTAATGATTGGAGGGAGTACAATGGAATTATCATTATTATTAGGTTTTGTTTATAGTCAACGTTTGGGTTTCTGAATTGGTGTAGTATAATGAAATGTTGACCAAGTGGTTGTGTTTTTTTTCTGGGAAAAGAAGTGTTTCACTGTCTCTCTTTGGAATGTTTTCTGGGGCTATAATCTTGGAGGGAGAGAGTGAGATAGAGGCCGTGAACTACCAGGTTGAAAGGGCCTGGAAATGTTTTGTTTGTTTTTAACTAGCGTTAGCAAATACCCACACACAACAAATAGTGTATAACTATTTGTTGGTGTTTTAAAAAATACTATGTTTTGATTCGTGTGTACTATTTCTTTTGAGTTTGGTGAGATTTCCATTTGCTGTAAGGCGATATCTTAAAACCTCTTCGGGATAGGGGGCAGTATTTTCATGGCCGGATGAAAAATGTACCCAGGTTAAACTGGTTACTACTCTGGCCCAGAAACTAGAATATGAAAAATCCAACCAGGAAGTGGAAAATCTGAGGTTGTAGTTTTTTCAAGTGATTGTCTTGACTGTATACAGTGACTATGGGTTCATTTTGCACTTCCTAAAGCTTCCACTAGATGTCAACAGTCTTTAGAACATTGTTTGAGGATTCTATGGTGAATTTGATGGGAATAACAGCCCAAGGAAGTAGGTGTCCCATTATAAGGCATGGGCTCAGTCACGCACAAGGACTTGGGAGCGAGCTGAGTTCATATTCACTCCTAAAGAGAACGGATAGGTCCGGTTGGAATTTTATTGAAGATATATGATAAAAGCAACCTAAAGATTGAGTCTATACATGGTTTGACATGTTTCTACAAACTGTAGTTTAACTTTTTTGTCTTTTCGTTTGGACAAAGTAAGCACGCGCGTTGTAGATTTGGATAGTGAACCTAACGCGCAAACAAAATGGATGTATTTAGATGCACTATTGTAAAGTGGTTGTTCCACTGGATATCTTAAGGTGAATGCACCAATTTGTAAGTCGCTCTGGATAAGAGCGTCTGCTAAATGACGTAAATGTAAATGTAAATGTAAATATAAACTTTATCGAACATTTATTGTGGAGCTGGGGATCCTGGGAGTTCCTTCTGATTAAGATAATCAAAGGTATGTGAATATTTATAATGTAATTTCTTAGTGTTATTGACTCCAAGATGGCGGGTTTCTTTTTACTAGTTGTTGGTGTCTTCTGGGCTGTACTCAGATTATTGCAAATTGTGCTTTCGCCGTGAACCTTTTTTGAAATCTGACAAAGTGGTAGCATTTAGGAGAAGTCTATCTATAATTCTGTGCATAACACTTGTATATTGATCAAAGTTTATGATGAGTATTTCTGTAATATGTGTGCTCATTGCTCATTCACCGAGGGTTTGGAGGGAAAACATTTCTGAACATTACGCATCAATGTAAAATGGTTTTTTCGGAAATAAATATGAACTTTATCGAGCAAAACATACATGTATTGTGTAACATGAAGTCCTATGAGTGTCATCTGATGAAGATCATCAAGGGTTAGTGAATATTTTAGCTGTACTTTTGGTTTTTGTGATGCATCTAGTTGCTTGGAAAATGGCTGTGTGGTTTTTCTTGTGAAGTTTATGCCCTAACATAGTCAAATTTTATGCTTTCTCCATAAAGCCTTTTTGAAATCGGACAATGTGGTTGGATTAACAAGGGTCTTATCTTTAAAATGGTGTAAAATAGTTGATAGTTTGAGAAAATGGAATTATGAGATTTTAGCTGTTTTGACTTTGGCGCTCTGATTTTCCACTGGCTGTTGTCAAAATCAATCCTGTTAACCTGTCTGGGCTAGGGGGCAGTATTGAGAATTTTGGAAAAAATATGTTCCCATTTTTAACTGCCTCCTACACCAACTCAGAAGCTAGAATATGCATATTATTGTTCAGGTTTGGATAGAAAACACTCTGAATTTTCTAAAACTGTTTGAATGGTGTCTGTGAGTATAACAGAACTCCTATGGCAGGCAAAAACCTGACAAGGTTTCAAGCAGGAAGTACCCTGTCTGACAAGGAGTCGTGCGTCTTGCATCTTTTTATTGAAAAGTAAGGATCTTAGCTGTAACGTGACAATTCCCAGGGCTCCGATAGGCTCTCAGAGCCCGGGAAATAACTGAAGGTTTACGAGGGAGCCTCAGGCTGAAACACATTATCACCTTTTGTAAGTGGCTGCTCCGAGGACCTTTGAATGAGGCGCGTGCATGAGTCGCTCCTGAGGAGAAATTTTATTCGGCTGTTTAGGCTCAATGCATACTCCCGGTCGGAATATTATCACTAATCTACGAGTTAAATGGCATAAAAATTGGTTTTAAACAGCGGTTGACATGCTTCGAAGTACGGTAATGGAATATTTAGACATTTTTGACACGCCAATGCGCCATGCGCGGGACCGTGAAGAAGCATTCTGATAGAGTCTAGAACTCAGGAACAAAACGTCGCTGTTTGGATATAACGATGGATTATTTGGGACCAAACCAACATTTGTTATTGAAGTAGAAGTCCTGGCAGTGTATTCTGATGAAGAACAAGCAAGGTAAGAACATTTTTCTTATAGGAAATGTGATTTTGGTGGAGGCTGACCTGGGTGGGTATCTAAATAGCTAGCCCTGTAATGCCGGGCTATGTACTTAGATTATTGCAAAATGTGCTTCATCCGAAAAGCTATTTTAAAATCGGACATATCGAGTGCATAGAGGAGTAATGTATCTATAATTCTTAAAATAATTGTTATGCTTTTTGTGAACGTTTATCGTGAGTAATTTAGCAAACTGTTAGTAAATTCCCCGGAAGTTTGCGGGGGTTATGCTTTTTCTGAACGTCACATGCTAATGCAAAAAGCTGTTTTTTGATATAAATATGAACTTGATTGAACAGACATGCATGTATTGTATAACACAATGTCCTAGGTGTGTCATCTGATGAAGATCATCAAAGGTTAGTGCTGCATTTAGCTGTGGTTTGGGTTTATGTGACATGATATGCTAGCTTGAAAAATGGGTGTCTGATTTTTTCTGGCTGGGCACTCTGCTGACATAATCTAATGTTTTGCTTTCGTTGTAAAGCCTTTTTGAAATCGGACAGTGGGGTTAGATTAACGAGATTCTTGTCTTTAAATAGCTGTAAAATAGTCATATGTTTGAGAAATTGAAGTAATAGTATTTCTAACGATTCAAAAATCGCGCCACTGGAATTTCAGTAGCTGTTACGTAGGTGGGACGAGTTCGTCCCACATACCCCAGAGAGGTTAACGGGATCCTATCTCGAAGGGGTCCTCATTAACCAGGTAGGCAAGTTGAGAACAAGTTCTCATTTACAACTGCGACCTGGCCAAGATAAAGCAAAGCAGTTAGACACATTTAACAACACAGAGTTACACATGGAGTAAAACAAACATACAGTCAATAATACAGTAGAAAAACAAGTCTATATACAATGTGAGCAAATGAGGTGAGATAAGGGAGGTAAAGGCAATAAATAGGCCATGGTGGCGAAGTAAATACAATATAGCAATTAAAACACAGGAATGGTATATTTGACAGTAGATGAGTGTGCAAAGTAGAAATACTGGGGTGCAAAGGAGCAAAATAAATAACTAAATACAGTAGGGGAAGAGGTAGTTGTTTGGGCTATTTATAGATTGGCTATGTACAGGTGCAGTGATCTGTGAGCTGCTCTGACAGCTGGTGCTTAAAACCAGTGAGGGAGATAAGTGTTTCCAGTTTCAGAGATTTTTGTATATATGACATCTGTGGTGATCTAGGATCATTGAGAGTATCGAGATAAACTTAACTATGTAATAATCTTAGAGATTACTACCATAGACCTGCTGATTTTTCAAAAAATCCATGAATGCAGACAGGGAGACAGTGAGACATTTAGTCAATATTTGGAAACAACCCATATTTGATACCGACTGTTATAAGAAAGAGCGACAGACAGATAGAAGGAAGGGCAGACAGAGAAGCCCTCCCCCGCACTGCTGAGACCTTCATGGTTTGGGAATATTAGGAAGAAAGGAGTAGGGCCAGGAGGAGGAGAAGATAGAAGTGACACAGAGGGGTTAGATAACAATTACTGAGTAGAGACCAGCATTGTTAAATTATAAACAGGATTAGATGGCAGTGTAAGGCTCTCCCGATAAATTAGGGACAGAAATAATACCGTGACAGACAGAAAAGACAGAATAAGAATAAAAGGGAAAGAGAATTTGGTTCGCTTAGCTTTAGGATATTAATTCATGGAGAGACTGTCGGCTCCATTGGTTCTAAAAAATATGAAAAGTTAGGAGGAGAGGTAGGTATTTTAGTTTTAATTTTAAACCTCTCACACATGGGACCAAACAGCATCCACACAACACCAACACACTCATACAGGTGAAAGCAGCTCATAACATGGTAATTATAAAAATAAAATTCCAAACATTCTATCAAATCACCAAATCAGTGAGGTATACACCACAGAGTTCTCCACTAACTCGTTAGCCAATGTGGTTAACCAGCTAGGGCCTTGGTCACTGATCCATCAGGAATGTACATGCAGCGATGAAACCCAATCATTCCACCCAATCATTCCTGTCCTTTTCTGCCAATAACATATCGAGAGTCAGTCTATTTTACCAGGTCATGAGGGTGGTGGTGGATAATTGGTCAGAGAATATTATTGGTCAGAGAACCCCTTTACTGCATCCCCGGTTTCATTCATGAATCTCTGTTGATTATAATAGATCTCATTAGTCCAATCAACATTTTTATTGATTGTCAACCACCAAAATAATGTAGTGGTAAAGCCTTCACCTATTTGATTCATAGCTTTGTATTCATCTGGAACTTCCCTGAGGATGCAAATAGCATCCATCTAGACAAAACTACTCCCGTCCTGGTCAAATCTCCTCCTGTGCCTACTTTAGCCTCCTATAACTGGCCTCTGATGACTAACTCGAGCTGGTTGTACCAATAACCCCGGGGCGCAAGTTCCTAACCACCCTTTTTGGTAGTTTCTGTCGTATGCGTCCTCTGCTAGTACTAGCCCACCCTTCATCAGTTATAGGTGCTGTGAGGTTAAGAATTTTCTCCTGTACTTCTAAACCTAAGTCAATCACATTAACGATTACCTTTCAGCCCTTAATTAACCTCTCTGGGCTAGGTGGGACGCTTGCGTCCCACCTACTCAACAGCCAGTTGAATCCCGTGGCGTGATATTCAAATACCTTAGAAATGCTATTACTTCAATTTCTCAAACATATGACTATTTTACACCTTTTTAAAGACAAGACTCTCGTTAATCTAACCACACTGTCCGATTTCAAAAAGGCTTTACAACGAAAGCAAAACATTAGATTATGTCAGCAGAGTACACAGCCAGAAATAATCAGACACCCATTTTTCAAGCTAGCATATAATGTCACATCAACCCAATCCACAGCTAAATGCAGCACTAACCTTTGATGATCTTCATCAGATGACACTCCTAGGACATTATGTTATACAATACATGCATGTTTTGTTCAATCAAGTTCATATTGATATCAAAAACCAGCTTTTTACAATAGCATGTGACAAGCATGTGACTAGCATTCACGCCGAACACTTCCAGTGAGTTTACTAAATTACTCACGATAAACGTTCACAAAAAACATAACAATTATTTTAAGAATTATAGATACAGAACTCCTCTATGCACTCGCTATGTCCAATTTTAAAATAGCTTTTCGGTGAAAGCACATTTTGCAATATTCTCAGTAGATAGCCCGGCATCACAGGGCTAGCTATTTAGACACCCAGCAAGATTAGCACTCACCAAAGTCAGATTTACTATAAGAAAAATGTTACTACCTTTGCTGTCAGAATGCACTCCCAGGACTTCTACTTCAATAACAAATGTTGGTTTGGTCCCAAATAATCCATAGTTATATCCAAATAGCGGCGTTTTGTTCGTGCGTTCAGGACACTATCTGAATGGTAAAGAAGGGTGACGAGCACGACGCATTTCGTGACAAAAAAATTCGAAATATTCCATTACTGTACTTCGAAGCATGTCAACCACTGTTTAAAATCTATTTTTATGCCATTTTTCTCGTAAAAAAGCGATAATATTCCGACCGGGAGTGGTGGTTTTCGTTCAAAGAGAGTGAAAAGAAAAACATCTCGTGCCCTCGTGCACGAGCCCCAGTCTGATGGTCCTCTGACAGGCCACTATCCAAACGCGCTAATGTGTTTCAGCCAGGGGCTGCCTCAATATCATTCAGCTTTTTCCCGGGTTCTGAGAGCCTATGGGAGCCGTAGGAAGTGTCACGTTACAGCAAAGATCCTCAGTCTTCAATAAAAAGAGCCAAGATGAACAAGAACAGGCCACTTCCTGTAAGGAATCTTCTCAGGTTTTTGCCTGCCATATGAGTTCTGTTATACTCACAGACACCATTCAAACAGTTTTAGAAACTTTAGGGTGTTTTCTATCCAAAGCCAATAATTATATGCATATTCTAGTTACTGGGCAGGAGTAGTAACCAGATTAAATCGGGTACGTTTTTTATCCGGCCGTGTAAATACTGCCCCTTACCCTCAACAGGTTAACAGAACCTGGTATGGGCTATCCCAATGGGGCTGCTTCCAGTCTTTTATCCACAGGGACTGTATCCACACCCAGTCTCCTGGTTGGATTGAGTGAATCACCTTCTCCCGTAATTCACCTGTTGGACGCAAAATTTTTGATATACAGGTTTGGTTAACAAACAGTCTTCTCATGTGTTCTGCTAGTATATCTTCAACTTCTATGTCTGCCAGTTCTGGTCTCCCTAACTCTGGTATTCTATTTGTTCTACCTGATTAGCTAGTAAACCAACTCTAGGGATAATATCTTGACCTAATATTTTAGCTACCATAATCGTGTCCGCCAAGTAAGTTGGGAACACTTCTACCCATTTAATATACTTATCTATTATTGTTAAACACCCCTTCTTTCCCTCACTTCGGAATAGTTCAATGAAGTACATTTCCAAATGTTTGAGGATATTCTACCCCCAATTTTTTGTTATTAAGTAGTTTTTCTCTAGGCCACTAAGTCTTTCCTAACCTACAGTGTTTCCTCACCTGCTCTACCATCCTTCCTCCCTGTTGACACATGGCTCTGCCCATGTGTCAATATTGCCGCATATCTAAACAGTGTCTTTGGTAAGATTAGTAAATTATCCTATGCCAGACCTTATCTTTTACGAATTCCCCTTTCATTTTCCACATGTCCAATTAATCCTGGGGCGTTCGTTCTTGGCTATCCTGTAACAATTCTCTGTCAAGTGTCTTATTTTCTATAAGATGTATCTGTGCTGCTTTGTATGGTTTTAAATGCTTATGTGCTGTCTGTGTTAATAGTAACCTTTCTCTCCTTTCTTATTTCACAGGCTCTAGTCAATGCTACTCTTTCAGCCTGCTGTGCCGAATAATTTCTAGGCAATGGTTCAGTGTCTAACACCTTAGTTCCTGAAACCAACTAAGCTTTCATTCCCCTTTTAGTTAGGGTAACAACTAAGTTCAACAAAATCATCATATCTCTTCCTAGTGAATTTACTACCCATAAACTTAACCTGTCTGGGAAACGTGGGACGCGTCGCGCGAAATACAAATACCTCGTAAATGCTATAACTTAAATTTCTCAAACATATGACTATTTTACACCATTTTATAGATACACGTTGTCCGATTTCAAAAAGGCTTTACAGCAAAAGCAAAACATTAGATTATGTTAGGAGAGTACCCTACCAAAAATAATCACACTGCCATTTTCAAAGCAACTAGCATGCATCACAAATACCCAAAACACAGCTAAATGCAGCACTAACCTTTGACAATCTTCATCAGATGACACTCCTAGGACATCATGTCACACAATACATGCATTTTGTTCGATAAAGTTCATATTTATATATAAAAACAGCATTTTACATCGGCGCGTGATGTTCAGAAATATTTTCCCTCAAATGCTTCAGGTGAATCAGCGTTACAATTTACAAAATTACTATTGAAAACATGGTTAAAATGTAATATTGTCATTCAAAGAATTATAGATTAACATCTCGTGAATGCAACCGCATTGCCAGATTTAAAAATAACTTTACTGGGAAATCACACTTTGCAATAAACGAGGTGCTATGCTCAGAAAAATAGGCTAGGCGATACAGGTTAGCGCCATCTTGGAACCATCTAAAATCAAATATACTATTGTAAATATTCCCTTACCTTTGATTATCTTCATCAGAAGGCACTTCCAGGAATCCCAGGTCCACAACAAATGTAGTTTTGTTCGAAAAAGTTAATAATTTATGTCCCAATAGCTCCTTCTTGTTAGCGCGTTCCGAAGGCTACTCATAATGTACGAGGCGTGCGGGACTTGTCGTCACGAATGTGCAAAAAATATATATTTATGTACGTTCAAACATGTCAAACGTTGTATAACATAAATCTTTAGGGCCTTTTTCAATCAGACCTTCAATAATATTCAAGGTGGACGATTGCATTGTCTTACTAAACGTTTCGGAACGAGAGGGTATCCACGGGCACCCACGTCATAGTAGTAATGGCCCTCCCCCTATGACCAACTTTCCAGGCCTCTCGTTCGGTCAGTTTTTACCGGAGAAGACTCAAACCCCTTTGTAAAGACTGTTGACATCTAGTGGAAGCCTTAGGAAGTGCTAAATGAATCCTAACTCATGGTGTGTTTCATAGGCAAAGTGTTGAAGGTGATTCCACAAATCAGATTTCCACTTCCTGCATGGAATCTTCTCAGGTTTTGGCCTGCCATATGAGTTCTGTTATACTCACAGACACCATTCAAACAGTTTTAGAAACTTTAGACTGTTTTCTATCCAAATCTACTTATTATATGCATATTCTAGTTACTGGGCAGGAGTAGTAACCAGATTAAATCGGGTACGTTTTTTATCCGGCCGTGAAAATAGGGCTTGAGTTCATAGGGCACATTCACGTTAGATGGGACCTAACATTCCAAAACCTTTCTCAAGACATTGCAAACGTCCGGTTGAAATATTATTGAAGTTTGAACTTAAAATGGTCCTAAAGATTGATGCTATACAACGTTTGACATGTTTTAACGAACGTAAAAAGTCTTTTTTTTTTTACTTTTCGTCGTGAAGGTTCCCTCGTGCGCCGTACATTTTGAGTAGCCTACTGAACGCGCAAACAACATGGAGTTATTTGGACATAAATTATGAACTTTATCGAACAAAAGAACATTTATTGTGGAACTGGGATTTCTGGAAGTGCCTTCTGATGAACATTATTAAAGGTAAGTGAATATTTCTTATGCTATTTATGCGTTTAGATGACTCCAAGACGGCCGGTGTCTATAATTGCCTGCTGTTTTTTTCTGAGCACAGTACTCAGATTATTGCAAAGTGTGCTCTCCCAGTAAAGTTATTTTGAAATCTGTCAATGCGATTGCATTCAGGGGCTAGGGGGCAGTATTGAGAATTTAGAAAAAAATATGTGCCCATTTTTAACTGCCTCCTACACCAACTCAGAAGCTAGGATATGCATATTATTAACAGATTTGGATAGAAAACACTCTGAATTTTCTAAAACTGTTTGAATGGTGTCTGTAAGTATAACAAAACTCATATGGCAGGCAAAAACCTGAGAAAAATACAAGCAGGAAATGAGAATTTTGTGGCTGTACTATTTTCGAGTCATTGCTAATAGATCACACAGTGACAAAGGATTCATTTTGCACTTCCTGCGGCTTCCACTAGATGTCAACGATCTTTATAAAGTTGTTTGAGGCGTCTATGATGAACAGAGACCGGAAGACAAGGAAGGGAAGTTGACTTCCCTGGGATGTCATCACTTCATTATTGCTCGCACATGCGCGTTCATGTGAGGCGAGACATTTTTCAAAACGTTTTTCAAGACACAGGAGAGGTCGGGTTGAAATATTACTGATGTTTCACGTTAAAATGGCCCTAAAGATTGATGCTAAACAACATTTGACATGTTTGAACGAATGTAAATAGATTTTTTTTGTAACTTTTCGTCGTGACTTCCCCCCCGCCCTACATTTTGAGGAGCCTACTGAACGCGCTAACAACATGGAACAACTTGGAGTTATTTGGACATAAATTATGAACTTTGTCGAAAGAAACCTCATTTGTTGTGGACATGGGAATCCTGGAAGTGCCTTCTGATGAAGATAATCAAAGGTAAGGGATTATTTACAATAGTATTATTGATATTAGATGGTTGCAAGATGGTGCTAACCTGTATATCCTAGCCTATTGTTCTTAGCATAGCACCCCGTTTATTGAAAAGTGTGATTTCCCAGTAAAGTTATTTTGAAATCTGGCAATGCGGTAGCATTTACGAGATGTTAATCTATAATTCTTTGAATGACAATATTATATTTTACCAATGTTTTCGAATAGTAATTTTGTAAATTGTAACGCTGATTCACCGGAAGCGTTTGAAGGAGAAAAAAAATCTTAATTTCACCGCCGCTGTAAAATGCTGTTTTTGGATATAAATATGAACTTGATGGAACAAAAAATGCATGTATTGTATAACATAATGTCCTAGGAGTGTCATCTGATGAAGATTGTCAAAGGTTAGTGCATAATTTTAGCTGGTTTTCTGCTTTTGGTGACGCCTGTCTTTGAATTGACAAAACAGTACACACAGCTATTTTCAATGTACTCTCCTAACATAACCTAACTTTATGCTTTCGCCGTAAAGCCTCTTTTTTAATCGGACAATGTGGTTGGATTTAGGAGATGTTTATCTTTCAAAGGGTGAAGAATTTCCCACCATGGTATCTTGTCAATAAATCCCGTTAGTGGGATCAGAGCGGGAAGGGGTCCTCTAGAGGTTAACCTGTTTAGGATTGGGGGCAGTATTTTCACGGCCAGATAAAAAACGTACCCGATTATATCTGGTTATTTCTCCTGCCCAGAAACTAGAATATGCATATAATTATTTTATTTGGATAGAAAATACCCTTAAGTTTCTAAAACTGTTTGAATGGTGTCTGTGAGTATAACAGAACTCATATGGCAGGCCAAAACCTGAGAAGATTCCCTACAGGAAGTGCCCTGTCTGACCATTTCTTGGCCTTCTATAGCCTCTTTATGGAAAATAGAGGATCTCTGCTGTAATGTGACATTTTCTAAGGCTCCCATAGGCTCTCAGAAGGCGCCAGAATGGGGAATGATGACTCTGCAGTCCCTGGGCGAAAAACAGTAGGGCTTTTGGAAAGTGGTCGTTCTGAGAACAATGACACGTGTGTGCGCGTGCATGTGAAGACTCCATTTTCTATTTTCAGTGTTTGAACGAAAACGAGGTCTCTCGGTCGGAATATTATCACTATTTTACGAGAAAAATCGCATAAAAATTGATTTTAAACAGCGTTTGACATGCTTCGATATAACTATGGATTATTTGGAACCAAAACAACATTGGGTGTTGAAGTAGAAGTCCTGGGAGTGCATTCTGATGAAGAACAGCAAAGGTAATCCAATTTTTCTTCATCAGATGACATTCCTAGGACATTATGTTATACAATACATGCATGATTTGTTCAATCAAGTTCATATTTATATCAAAAACCTGCTTTTAACATTACCATGTGATGTTCAGAACTAGCATACCCACCGCAACTTCCGGTGAATTTACTAAATTACTCATGATTAACGTTCACAAAAAACATGACACCCACCAAGTTTGGGACACACTAAACTCAGAATTACTATCAGAAAAATTGGATTACCTTTGCTGTTCTTCGTCAGAATGCACTCCCAGGACTTCTACTTCAACAACAAATGTTGTTTTGGTTCCAAATAATCCATAGTTATATTCAAATAGCTCCGTTTTGTTCGTGCGTTCAAGGCCCCTATCCGAAGGGAGCATGTTTTGACCAAAAAATTTCAAAATATTCCATTACCGTACTTAGTAGCATGTCAAACGCTGTTTAAAATCAATTTTTATGCTATTTTTCTCATAAAATAGTGATAATATTCCAATCGTGTAACGTTGTATTCATTCAAAGGCTGAAAGAAAAAAATTGAGAATTCTCGTGAACGCGCATCTCAGTCTCACTGTCCCCCGGCTGACCACTCACGAACAGAGCTGTTATACTTTGCCCAGAGACAGCAGACACCCCATTCCACTCTCTGGCGGCTTTAGAGAGCCAATGGGAGCCTTAGAAAGTGTCACGTTACAGCAGAGATGCTGTATTTTCAATAGAGATGCAACAGAAGGACAACAAATTGTCAGACAGGGCACTTCCTGTATGGAATCTTCTCAGGTTTTGGCCTGTCATCTGAGTTCTGTTATACTCACAGACACCATTCAAACAGTTTTAGAAACTTTAGAGTGTTTTCTATCTAAATTTACTAATTACATGCATTTTCTCGGCAGGAGTAATAACCAGATTAACTCGGGTACGTTTTTTATCCGGCCGTGAAAATACTGCCCCTATCCATAACAGGTTAACAGTGTAAAGAAGAACCAAATAATCTGAATGTCAAGGTTTCTCATATTCTCACCTGTCACTGTCATCCAGCTCTCTGGTGATTCTCCTTTCGAGCTGGAACACTTGTAGAGTCCTTCATCTGACTTGGAAACTGCAGGGATGGTCATCTCTCCTGAAGACTCAGCCCTGATGAGGGATCCATCTTTGTAGAAAACAGCTGTGAGGTCAGAGGGAGGATCCTGATATCTGCAGCGCAGAATCACTTTATCTCCCTCAGTCACAGGAAGGGCAGGGCTCTCCAGGATCATAGCACCAGCTGTATATAATAAATAAACATTATATATAAACAGGGCTCTCCAGGATCACAGCTCCAGCTGTATATAATATATAAACAGGTCTCTCCAGGATCACAGCACCAGCTGTATATAATATATAAACATCATATATAAACAGGTCTCTCCAGGATCACAGCTCCAGCTGTATATAATATATAAACATCATATATAAACATAACATCAGCTATCTGAAACCAGATGAACCACTAAACACTATAATGTTAGTAGATGGTGTTTGTGGACATACCAGGTACTGTGATGTTGACAGCATTGCTGTGTTCTCCAGACCCAGACTCACACCAGTACACTCCACTGTCTGATGGTGTTAGTGACACGATGCATGAAGACCCTTGTTGTTTTCCCAGTCAGTATTACACTCTGAAAGATTTCCTCTCGATGTGTTCTAAGGAATGACCTTATTGGTCTGTTTTCAGTAGTATTTATAAATGATGCTTTACTTCCTGTACAGTATATATGTAGTGTTGTAATGGTTTGACACGGCTTCTCTGTTTCAGATAACGTGTTTCCTAAATCACAAGTAGGGCTGATTGTAATCTACTCGATCATTGTTGGTCTACTAATAGCAGCTGTTGGAATTCTTACAGCTTCAGTTGGTGTTTACTTTCTACATAAAGGTGAGTTTAACCTTGATCTCTGACTGGTCCTTGATGTCTCATCATTGAGAGTCCTCTACTGGCTGTACTGGGTAGAGATGAACCAGGCTCTGAGGGGTGACCAGTCCTCTACTGGCTGTACTGGGTAGACCAGAGGAACCAGGTTCTGAGGGGTGACCAGTCTTCTACTGGCTGTACTGGGTAGACCAGAGGAACCAGGCTCTGAGGGGTGATGAGTCCTCTACTGGCTGTACTGGGTAGAGAGGAACCAGGCTCTGAGGGGTGACCAGTCCTTTACTGTCTGTACTGGGTAGAGAGGAACCAGGCTCTGAGGGGTGACCAGTCCTCTACTGGCTGTACTGGGTAGACCAGAGGAACCAGGCTCTGAGGGGTGACCAGTCCTCTACTGGCTGTACTGGGTAGACCAGAGGAACCAGGCTCTGAGGGGTGACCAGTCCTCTACTGGCTGTACTGGGTAGATCAGAGGAACCAGGCTCTGAGGGGTGACCCGTCCTCTACTGGCTGTACTGCGTAGACCAGAGGAATCAGGCTCTGAGGGGTGACCCGTCCTCTACTGGCTGTACTGGGTAGAGAGGAACCAGGCTCTGGGGGGTGACCAGTCCTTTACTGGGTAGAGAGGAACCAGGCTCTGAGGGATGACCAGGATATACCTTGGAATGACCCATATACTGTCCATTAGACTCTATTCATTTATACCAGGTTACCTTCAGACCAGTCCTGTATTAGATCAGGATATAACTAGGAATGACCCATATCCTGTCCATTAGACTCTATTCATTTATACCAGGTTACCTTCAGACCAGTCCTGTATTAGATCAGGATATAACTAGGAATGATCCATATCCTGTCCATTAGACTCTATTCATTTATACCAGGTTACCTTCAATCCTGTATTAGATCAGGATATAACTAGGAATGACCCATATCCTGTCCATTAGACTCTATTCATTTATACCAGGTTACCTTCAGACCAGTCCTGTATTAGATCAGGATATAACTAGGAATGACCCATATCCTGTCCATTAGACATTCAGCTTGTGGTCATTGTAGATCAAAACATGTTCAGGAGAGTTTGACCTTTTTACTTCTGGGTCCAAATAGTTTCTAGCTCAAACAGTGCTGATGGTACAGACATTAAATAATAATTTGTACGCCGAGGTGTCCGATTCTGAAACAGCCAAACATGACACTGCTGTGGAAGTAAAGTCTTAAAGTCACAGATTTTTGTTTAAGATTATGCTAATTACAGGAATTAATTAGATTACATCGCGAGAGCAGACATCCAGGCTTTTAATGATTATTATTGTAATGCTGTTATACATTTGTTTTCTTTTGTCTACAGAGAAGAAGCTTAGAGATGGGAATAACTTTTGTCTACAGTGGGAAATGAATTAAGACAACAAGGTAAGTGGGCTGTTGTCTTATTAGAGTTTCACATATAGAGATTCTGATTATTACTATAATACTGATGGGTCAACTGTTAATCACAGACCTCATGGTTTATTACTATAATACTGATGGGTCAACTGTTAATGACAGACCTCATGGTTTATTACTATAATAGTGATGGGTCAACTGTTAATCACAGACCTCATGGTTTATTACTATAATACTGATGGGTCAACTGTTAATCACAGACCTCATGGTTTATTACTATAATACTGATGGGTCAACTGTTAATCACAGACCTCATGGTTTATTACTATAATACTGATGTGTCAACTGTTAATCACAGACCTCATGGTTTATTACTATAATACTGATGGGTCAACTGTTAATCACAGACCTCATGGTTTATTACTATAATACTGATGGGTCAACTGTTAATCACAGACCTCATGGTTTATTACTATAATACTGATGGGTCAAATGTTAATCACAGACCTCATGGTTTATTACTATAATACTGATGGGTCAACTGTTAATCACAGACCTCAGTCCTCTACTGGCTGTACTGGGTAGACCAGAGGAACCAGGCTCTGAGAGGTGACCAGTCCTCTACTGGCTGTACTGGGTAGAGAGGAACCAGGCTCTGAGGGGTGACCAGTCCTCTACTGGCTGTACTGGGTAGACCAGAGGAACCAGGCTCTGAGGGGTGACCAGTCCTCTACTGGCTGTACTGGGTTGACCAGAGGAACCAGGCTCTGAGGGGTGACCAGTCCTCTACTGGCTGTACTGGGTAGAGAGGAACCAGGCTCTGAGGGGTGACCAGTCCTCTACTGACTGTACTGGGTAGACCAGAGGATCCAGGCTCTGAGGAGTGACCAGTCCTCTACTGGCTGTACTGGGTAGAGAGGAACCAGGCTCTGAGGGGTAACCAGTCCTCTACTGGCTGTACTGGGTAGACCAGAGGAACCAGGCTCTGAGGGGTGGCCAGTCCTCTACTGGCTGTACTGTGTAGACCAGAGGAACCAGGCTCTGAGGGGTGACCAGTCCTCTACTGGCTGTACTGGGTAGACCAGAGGAACCAGGCTCTGAGGAGGTACCAGCAGGGTTACATGATAGTTAGAAGACATGTTGACACTAAAACTATTTTATTTTTTATTTTTTACAGTCACAGATTATTTCTGGTAAATTTGTGTCTGTTCCTGTCTGTTCCTGTCTGTTCCTGTCTGTCTGTCTGTCTGTCTGTCTGTCTGTCTGTCTGTCTGTCTGTCTGTCTGTCTGTCTGTCTGTCTGTCTGTCTGTCTGTCTGTCTGTCTGTCTGTCTGTCTGTCTGTCTGTCTGTCGATGTTCCTGTCTGTCTGTCGATGTTCCTGTCTGTCTTCTCCCCAGGTAGACCCCCAGGTCCTCTCCCCAGGTAGACCCCCAGGTCCTCTCCCCAGGTAAACCCCCAGGTATTCTCCCCAGGTCCTCTCCCCAGGTAGACCCCCAGGTACTCTCCCCAGGTAGATCCCCAGGTAATCTCCCCAGGTACTCTCCCCAGGTATTCTCCCCAGGTATTCTCCCCAGGTACTCTCCCCAGGTACTCTCCCCAGGTACTCTCCTCAGGTAGACCCCCAGGTATTCTCCCCAGGTACTCTCCCCAGGTACTCTCCCCAGGTACTCTCCTCAGGTACTCTCCCCAGGTACTCTCCTCAGGTACTCTCCCCAGGTACTCTCCCCGGTACTCTCCCCAGGTACTCTCCCAGGTACTCTCCTCAGGTACTCTCCCCAGGTACTCTCCCCAGGTACTCTCCCCAGGTACTCTCCCCAGGTAGATCCCCAGGTACTCTCCCAGGTACTCTCCTCAGTTACTCTCCCCAGGTACTCTCCCCAGGTACTCTCCCCAGGTAGATCCCCAGGTACTCTCCCAGGTACTCTCCCCAGGTATTCTCCCCAGGTATTCTCCCCAGGTACTCTCCCCAGGTACTCTCCCCAGGTACTCTCCTCAGGTAGACCCCCAGGTATTCTCCCCAGGTACTCTCCCCAGGTACTCTCCCCAGGTACTCTCCTCAGGTACTCTCCCCAGGTACTCTCCTCAGGTACTCTCCCCAGGTATTCTCCCAGGTACTCTCCTCAGGTACTCTCCCCAGGTACTCTCCCCAGGTACTCTCCCCAGGTACTCTCCCCAGGTATTCTCCCCAGGTACTCTCCCAGGTACTCTCCTCAGGTACTCTCCCCAGGTAGATCCCCAGGTACTCTCCCAGGTACTCTCCTCAGGTACTCTCCCCAGGTAGATCCCCAGGTACTCTCCCAGGTACTCTCCCCAGGTACTCTCCCCAGGTACTCTCCCCAGGTACTCTCCCAGATACTCTCCTCAGGTACTCTCCCCAGGTAGACCCCCACCAGCCACTATTATTTAATTTACAAGGTATTACAAACTGACCACAGTATTTCAGTGGCGATCTTTCTCCAATGTATTTACAGTGACATCATCCACAGATTTTTGGAGCTGGAGGTTAAAAGGCAAAGAGCCTCAAAGAGCAAAGAAGGACTTTATACTGTATTTACTGTGTAATGTATACAATAACTATGTATTAATGTGTAATGTATACAACAACTATGTATTAATGTGTAATGTATACAATAACTATGCATTCATGTGTAATGTATACAATAACTATGTATTAATGTGTAATGTATACAATAACTATGTATTAATGTGTAATGTATACAATAACTATGTATTAATGTGTAATGTATACAATAACTATGTATTAATGTGTAATGTATACAATAACTATGTATTAATGTGTAATGTATACAATAACTATGTATTAATGTGTAATGTATACAACAACTATGTATTCATCTGTAATTTGTAATGTAAACAATAACTATGTATTAACTTCTTGAGGCTACCTGGGACGTTAGCGTGCCCCCCGTGGCGCACCCTATCAACAGCAGGTGCATTTCAAGAGCGGCAAATTTGAAACCAAATAAATGTACAAATTCAAATTTCTCAAACATAAAACTAACTTACAGCCTTTGAAAGATAAACATCTTCTTAATCTAACCACGTTTACCGATTTCAAAAAGGTTTTACGGGGAAAGCATAAAGTTAGGTTATGTTAGGAGAGTACATTGACAATAGCGGTGTGCAATGCATTGTCGATTCAGACAGGCTTCACCAAAACCATACAATCAGCTAAAATTATGCACTAACCTTTTACAATCTCCATCAGATGACACTCCTAGGACATTATGTTAGACAATGCATGCATTTTTAGTTCTATCAAGTTCATATTTATATCTAAAAACAGTGTTTTACTATGGCGTTGATGTTCAGGAAATCGTTTCCCTCCAATACCGGCAGTCAAGTCATGACAACAAAATAATTAATTAATATTAGAAAACATTGCTAAAATATTATATTGTCATTCAAAGAATTATAGATTTACATCTCTTGAACGCAATGGACTTGCCAGATTTAAAATTAACCTTACTGGGAAATCACACTTTGCAATAATCTGAGCACTGCGCCAGAAAAATACGCATCGCGATACAGACTAAACGCCATGTTGGAGGAATCTAAAATCGAAAATACTATATAAATAATCCATTACCTTTGATTCTCTTCATCAGATGTCACTTCCAAAGAGTCCCAGGTCCATAACGAATGTAGTTTTGTTCAAAAAAGCTCATCATTTATGTCGAAAAACCTCCGTGTTGTAGCGCATGATCTAAGCCAGCCGGACTTCATTTCACTTCAAGAACGGAAAAAATATATTTCCGTTCGTTCAAACATGTCAAACGTTGTATCGCATACATCATTAGGGCCTTTTTTAACCAGAACATGAATAAAATTCAAGGCGGACCATTGGGTTTTCTTTTAAAACGTTTCGGAATGAGAGTACCCACCATCAAATCGCACGCCAGGTGTCTAATGGACCATCACGTTCCATGGCTCTTATTCGGTCAGATCTCACTGTAGAACACTCAAAACACTTTGTAAAGGCTGGGACATCTTGTGGAAGCAATAGGAAGTGCCAGAATATTCCTCACCCCCTTTGTTTTTCAATGGCATAGGCTCAAAGTCAATTCAACACATCAGGTATCCACTTCCTGTCAGAATCTGTCTCAGGGTTTTGCCTGCCAAATGAGTTCTGTTATACTCACAGACACCATTCAAACAGTTTTTGAAACTTTAGGGTGTTTTCTATCCATATATAATAAGTATATGCATATTGTAGTTACTGGGTAGGTGTAGGAGGCAGTTAAAAATGGGCACATATTTTTTCAAAAAATTCTCAATACTGCCCCCTATACCCTAACAGTTTAATGTGAACAATAACTATGTATTTAATGTGTAATGTATACAATAACTATGTATTTAAATGGGAAAATAGTTGAATCCATTCTCCATTTCATTAATTTATTCATGGGTAAATAGTCATTGAAGCTTTTTTAAATGATTAAAACTTATTTCGGATCATTGGGACACTAGCGTCCCACCTCGACAACATCCGGTGAAATTGCAGAGCGCCAAATTCAAATTACAGAAATAGTAATAATAAACATTCATGAAAATACAAGTGCCGGTTAAAAGATTAACTTTTTGTTAACCTCTCTGGCGCATGTGGGACGAACTGGTCCCACCTACGTAACAGCCACTGAAATCCAGTGGCGCGATTTTTGAATCGTTAGAAATACTATTACTTCAATTTCTCAAACATATGACTATTTTACAGCTATTTAAAGACAAGAATCTCGTTAATCTAACCCCACTGTCCGATTTCAAA
This sequence comes from Salmo trutta, assembly GCF_901001165.1. NCBI lineage: Eukaryota > Metazoa > Chordata > Actinopteri > Salmoniformes > Salmonidae > Salmo > Salmo trutta. The sequence goes on from NC_042961.1 coordinate 64,921,552, forward strand.
AAGGCTTTACAACGAAAGCAAAACATTAGATTATGTCAGCAGAGTGCCCAGCCAGAAATAATCAGACGCCCATTTTTCAAGCTAGCATATCATGTCACATAAAACCAAACCACAGCTAAATGCAGCACCAACCTTTTATGATCTTCATCAGATGACACACCTAGGACATTGTGTTATACAATACATGCATGTCTGTTCAATCAAGTTCATATTTATATCAAAAAACAGCTTTTTACATTAGCATGTGACGTTCAGAAAAAGCATAACCCCCGCAAACTTCCGGGGAATTTACTAACAGTTTGCTAAATTACTCACGATAAACGTTCACAAAAAGCATAACAATTAATTTAAGAATTATAGATACATTACTCCTCTATGCACTCGATATGTCCGATTTTAAAATAGCTTTTCGGATGAAGCACATTTTGCAATAATCTAAGTACATAGCCCGGCATCACAGGGCTAGCTATTTAGATACCCACCCAGGTCAGCCTCCACCAAAATCACATTTCCTATAAGAAAAATGTTCTTACCTTGCTTGTTCTTCGTCAGAATACACTGTCAGGACTTCTACTTCAATAACAAATGTTGGTTTGGTCCCAAATAATCCATCGTTATATCCAAACAGCGACGTTTTGTTCGTGAGTTCTAGACACTATCAGAATGCTTCATCACGGTGTCGCACATGGCGCATTGGCGTGACAAAAATGTCTAAATATTCTATTACCGTACTTCGAAGCATGTCAACCGCTGTTTAAAACCAATTTTTATGCCATTTATCTCGTAGATAAGTAATAATATTCCGACCGGGAATATGCATTGAGCCTAAACAGCCGAATAAAATTTCTCCTCAGGAGCGAATCGTGCACGCTCCTCATTCAAAGGTCCTCTGAGCAGCCACTTACAAAAGGTGATAATGTGTTTCAGCCTGAGGCTCCCTCGTAAACCTTCAGGTTTTTCGCTGGTTCTGAGAGCCTATTGGAGCCCTGGGAATTGTCACATTACAGCTAAGATCCTTACTTTTCAATAAAAAGATGCAAGACGCACGACTCCTTGTCAGACAGGGTACTTCCTGCTTGAAACCTTGTCAGGTTTTTTGCCTGCCATAGGAGTTCTGTTATACTCACAGACACCATTCAAACAGTTTTAGAAAATTCAGAGTGTTTTCTATCCAAACCTGAACAATAATATGCATATTCTAGCTTCTGAGTTGGTGTAGGAGGCAGTTAAAAATGGGAACATATTTTTTCCAATATTCTCAATACTGCCCCCTAGCCCAAACAGGTTAATCCAGCCGCTTTGTCAGATTTCAAAAAGGCTTTACGGCAAAGCATACCATGCGATTATCTGAGGACAGCACCTCGCTTACAAAAGCATACAAACATTTTCCAACCAAGTAGAGGGGTCACAAAAGTCAGAAATAGCGATCAAATGAATCACTTACCTTTGAAGATCTTCATCTGGTTGCAATCACAAGGGTCCCAGCTACACAATAAGTGGTCATTTGTTCGATAAAGTCCCTCTTTATATCCCAAAAACTCTGTTTTGTTGGCGCGTTTTGTTCAGTAATCCACTGGCTCAACATGTCAAACGATGTTTATAATTAATCCTCAGGTTGTCAATTATCTAAATAATCGGTAATATTTCATCCTGATAACAGCGTATTCAATAGAAAGGAAAAACAACGAAGAGTGCGCACACAGTCATACTTTCAATGGAAAACCACTCACATCAAAAATCCCATTTCCTGGATGGATTTTCCTCAGGTTTTTGCCTGCCATATCAGTTATGTTATACTCACAGACATTATTGTAACAGTTTTAGAACCTTCAGAGTGTTTTCCATCCAAATCTACCAATTATATGCATATCCTAGCTTCTGGGCCTGAGTAACAAATCAAATCAAATCAAATGTATTTATATAGCCCTTCGTATATCAGCTGAAATCTCAAAGTGCTGTACAGAAACCCAGCCTAAAACCCCAAACAGCAAGCAATGCATGTGAAAGAAGCACGGTGGCTAGGAAAAACTCCCTAGGAAAAACTCCCTAGAAAGGCCAAAAACCTAGGAAGAAACCTACAGAGGAACCAGGCTATGAGGGGTGGCCAGTCCTCTTCTGGCTGTGCCGGGTGGATATTATAACAGAACATGGTCAAGATGTTAAAATGTTCATAAATGACCAGCATGGTCAAATAATAATAGAGTAGTTGTCGAGGGTGCAACAAGCACGTCCGGTGAACAGGTCAGGGTTCCGTAGCCGCAGGCAGAACAGTTGAAACTGGAGCAGCAGGTGGCCATGCTGTTTACTCTGGACACGTTTGTCAACCAAACTTCAAAATACTGCCAACTAGCCTAAAGAAAAAAAACAGTGTTTAAAATCTGAAATATATTTAATTGTTTATTTGCATATAATAGGTACATTTTTTTAAAGACAACTTTATTGACACCGAATTAAATGTCTTCCCGCTAATATTTAGATTTTTGGAAGGAGTGTATTAGACTGTAAATAGTGATGTCATCTTCATACCTGTATTTCCATCATGAATTGCAAACTGTGGAAACTCTTGGCTATTGCGACGATCTATCAACGCAGCGACAGCGCTCCATGTGGGTTCACCCCGTCCTGATGACCCGCAGCCGGTATATAGAGAACCATGATCTGGTACAGGAGCTGTGGTTTGTGATGTTCCACAGCCGGTATATAGAGTACCATCATCTGGTACAGGAGCTGTGGTTTGTGATGTTCCACAGCCGGTATATAGAGAACCATCATCTGGTACAGGAGCTGTGGTTTGTGATGTTCCACAGCCGGTATATAGAGTACCATCATCTGGTACAGGAGCTGTGGATTGTGATGTTCCACAGCCGGTATATAGAGAACCATAATCTGGTACAGGAGCTGTGGTTTGTGATGTTCCACAGCCGGTATATAGAACCATCATCTGGTACAGGAGCTGTGGTTTGTGATGTTCCACAGCCGGTATATAGAGTACCATCATCTGGTACAGGAGCTGTGGTTTGATGATGTGACGTTCCAGGGATATTTCAGGCTTGATAAAGACCAGTTCGACGACCTGCTGTGCAGGATTTAACCTTGCATTGCAATGGATAGATACAACATTTCGGAGAGCTATTTGTCCAGCTGAACGTCTCGCCATTTGTCTTAGGTAAATATTGTCAAGCAATGTTAGAATCCTGATGTCTGCACAAAACCAAAACAGGCTCTTTTAAAGACCGGCACATACACAGAAAAGACCCGGTTAATTTTTCACCCGTTGGTTTGAATTTCTGAATAGCCCTCATGCACGTTCCATGATCGAACGTTCTAAACACACTTCCTACCGGCGTGGAAATTTACGGTCAGTCTAGTTGTTATCGACGATATAACGTTACTACCACGATGTCCCAGTTTTTTACTAGGTATCTTCAGGACTCAAATTAATATTATCGATGTACATTGAATTGTTAAATCAGCCTCCGAGATTCCAGCTAGTAAGAATGAAAAGGGGTTCAAGACGTATATAGGAAGCTACATAGACAACTATGAAGGTGAGTACCAATTCAGTGACAGATATTACGCTAGCTAGCTACAATCATATTAGCTAATTTAACTATTAACTGTAGCTAGCTACAATCATATTAGCTAATTTAACTATTTACTGTAGCTAGCTACAATCAGATTAGTTAATTTAACTATTCACTGTAGCTAGCTACAATCATATTATCTAATTTAACTATTAACTGTAGCTAGCTACAATCATATTAGCTAATTTAACTATTAACTGTAGCTAGCTACAATCAGATTAGCTAATTTAACTATTAACTGTAGCTAGCTAGTTACTTCGTAAAATGATGTTGACAGAATCTACCTGAGAATGTGTGTATTTTTGTTAGCTTGGTTTAGTTATGCTTGGTAGCTATATTTGCCAGCTAAAAGTAATTGTTATTCATGTCTTCTACACAGTATCTAACGGGGGAGTATCTGACAGGGGAGTATCTAACAGGGGAGTATCTGATAGGGGAGTATCTGACAGGAGTATCTGATAGGGGAGTATCTGATAGGGGAGTATCTGACAGGGGAGATCAACCTGACGGCTGCCTGTCACAGGTCCATCAGGAAGAGTGAAAATTAATTGGTAAAGATCTGTTGATGCAGTGTTTGGTAATTGTGTTCAATGAGACACAATCTATTCCTGTATAGTTAAATGAGCCCCTAGTTAAGAAGACTAGAAACTACTATGTTTATTGTTATTTATGAGCCGCATCATTCTTGTTTCTCACTTCAGTCTTTCATCACACGTATCTTCACAGATGGTGTTAAAGCAGTCCGTACCAGTGGTCGTGGTCCAAAGCCACTGCTCCTGTGTTGCAGGAAGTGCTCTGTGCAATCATCTAGTGGCCGTTCTTTACCAGACAGCGCACTACTCTCAACTAAACATTCCTGCTGCACCACCAGTTCACATCTGCACAGACACAGAACAGAGTTGGCACAAGCCAAGAACACTTGTGAGTCTATCAATATCCATAAAAAAATGCACCTGAAAAGTATTCAGCCTATGTAACAGTAAATCCTTGTTAATTAGGGTGTGAAGCCAGGTCCGGTTGATGGGATAGAGTTCCATAAACATACTAACTTAATTAGGGTGTGAAACCAGGTCCGGTTGATGGGATAGAGTTCTGTAGACCTACTAACTTAATTAGGGTGTGAAACCAGGTCCGGTTAATGGGATGGAGTTCTGTAAACATACTAACTTAATTAGGGTGTGAAACCAGGTCCGGTTGATGGGATAGAGTTCTGTAAACATACTAACTTAATTAGGGTGTGAAACCAGGTCCGGTTGATGGGATAGAGTTCTGTAAACCTACTAACTTAATTAGGGTGTGAAACCAGGTCTGGTTGGTGGGATAGAGTTCCGTAAACATACTAACTTAATTAGGGTGTGAAACCAGGTCTGGTTGATGGGATAGAGTTCTATAAACCTACTAACTCGTGTGCTGATAGAATAAGGTAAGTTGGAGGTTTCTAGACTGGAAACATTTTAGAAAACATTTTCTTGTGATTGTTTTTGTATCCAGATGATAAGCCTAAACAGTGGCGTCTTTACAATGTAATGACAAAGACTAGGGGGAAATATATAGTCTATAAATCTATATATTTTCATTCATTTTATTTGAACTTGTGCTGTTTCTGGAAAAGTTACATGAGTCTTTGTCATAGTAATCTCTCCAACCTGATGTCAAGGTTTTAACATGTTTTGCAGAAGTTCTCTCTACAAAGCACTCAATGGATACATGCCTGACATGGACCTTCTCCACGTCTCAGAAACGTATGCTAACTTTACTCCACTTACTGCCCCTCTTGTGACAACAATGGAAATGTCAGTTGACGTGGCCCTGGTTGAGTCCGCCTTCGGCCCAGTGCAAGCTGGCAGTGTGCTGTCCTATCAACTTCCACAGCCAAAGACCCGTGAAATTGTGAAGATTGCTGATGCCCCTTCTCCACCAATACCCAAATGTACCAAGTTATGATGACTGCCTGAATGGATCCCCTGCATGGGTGCCGAGTTTAGTGGTTTCATGAAAAATGAATATTGATGTTCGTGTGAAAAAAACTCCTGTACCTCCACCCAGTAAGCCTGCCCGACCGTCCTGTACCTCCCTCTGGATGGCAGCGGTGGCAGAGTAGAGAGAGAAAGCGATGAAGAGTGTGAGTCATGCTGGTAGTGGAGGTGCTCCTGTCCTTCCTCCACCCAGTCAGCCTGCCCGACCGTCCTGTACCTCCACCCAGTAGGTTTGTGTTAGCTGTCCATGTCAGGTCGGGACCCACTGGGAAAACACTAGTCGAGTCAACGTTGTTCCCACGTCATTTCAATGATATTAAGTTGAACCAACTTGGTAAAGATGTTGAATTTACATCTGTACTCAGTGGGCAGAGATGTTTATGGACTGACAGTGGCCCCGTTTACTCACAGTAATGTCAATTACTATTTATCACATGTGCCGAATACAACTGTTGGAGACTTTACAGCACAATGCTTGTGAAATAAACTTTCCCAATGATGCATAGTTATAATAATACACAATTAAAAAAACACAAGAGGAATAAAATAAAATACACAAAAACGGAATTCTATACAAAGGGTACCAGAGCAATGTGCAGAGGTACGAGGTATTTGAGGTAGATACAGTATGACAACACAAGCTGCACAGTAACAAGAAAACAGGCAACAATAGCAGCTAGGTCATGTCTAGTGCTACTTGATGCTTAGAGAAGATGGGCAATAATAGTAATGAGCATTTTTGGTATTCAAATACTCTGGTTCAGTCTTTAGATCTGCAAGCTACACCCACCAGATGGCCTTCTGGCACTTGATTGAGCGGGCAGCAGAGACCAAGTATATAAGAGTCACAAGCACCAATCCGTCTGAAACAAGTGTTACTGGAAGAAAACCCTGTAAGGGACAACTTCATTAAATACTTAAGGGGTTGTAAGGCCCCGGTTAATAGAAGAATTTGACAAAGTCCCAGAATTTCTGCAAAAGATTAGTTCTTTATTCAGAGAGCTCTAAAAATCATACAATGCACATAGCCTTTTATACCTCACAGTAAGGGACAACTTCATTAACCTCTCTAGGGTAGGGGGCAGTATTTTCACATCCGGATAAAAAACGTACCCGATTTAATCTGGTTATTACTACTGCCCAGAAACTAGAATATGCATATAATTGTTTGATTTGGATAGAAAACACCCTAAAGTTTCTAAAACTGTTTGAATGGTGTCTGTGAGTATAACTGAACTCATATGGCAGGCCAAAACCTGAGAAGATTCCAAACAGGAAGTGCCCTCTCTGACTATTTCTTGGCCTTCTATACCCTCTTTATCGAAAACAGAGGATCTCTGCTGTAACGTGACACTTTCTAAGGCTCCCATAGGCACTCAGAAGGCGCCAGAACGTTGAATGATGACTCTGCAGTCCCTGGCTGAAAAACAGTAGCGCATTTGGATAGTGGTCGATCTGAGAACAATGAGACGGGGGTGCGCGTGCACGTGAAGAGTCCATTTTCTTCTTTGAGTCTTTGAACGAAAACAAGTCTCCCGGTCGGAATATTATCGCTATTTTACGAGAAAAATCGCATAAATATTGATTTTAAACAGCGTTTGACATGCTTCGAAGTACGGTAATGAATATTTATAATTTTTTTGTCACGACATGCGTCCGCGCGTCACCGTTCAGATAGAGACCTGAACGCACAGATAAAACAGAGGATATTTGAACATAACTATGGATTATTTTGAACCAAAACATCATTTGTGGTTGAAGTAGAAGTCCTGGGAGTGCATTCTGACGAAGAACAGCAAAGGTAATCCAATTTTGCCGAAAAGCTATTTTAAAATCTGACACCGCGATTGCATAAAGGAGTTCTGTATCTATAATTCTTAAAATAATTGTTATGTTTTTTGTGAACGTTTATCGTGAGTAATTTAGTAAATTCGTTTATCGTGAGTAATTTAGTAAATTCACCGGAAGTTTTCGGTATGTTTGCTAGTTCTGAACGTCACATGCTAATGTAAAAAGCTGGTTTTTGATATAAATATGAACTTGATTGAACAAAACATGCATGTATTTTATAACATAATGTCCTAGGAGTGTCATCTGATGAAGATCATCAAAGGTTAGTGCTGCATTTAGCTGTGGTTTTGGTTTATGTGACATTATATGCTAGCTTGAAAATATATATAGCTGTAGTGGTGTCGGTCAGGAGGAGAACGGTTGGACTTTGAGCATATTGTGAGCACCCTGCCAGTGAAGCCGCTGAGCAGCTCTGCTATCTGGGGTGTAGCTCGTTTTGGCTCAGCGGCCGAGAGTCTTTCACTTCCTCAGTGTCAGAAGGCCGCCCCAACTACACACACTATGCATCCACCCCAACTACGCGCACTATGCATCCGCCCCGACTACACACACACTATGCATCCGCCCCGACTACACACACACTATGCATCCGCCCCGACTACACACACACTATGCATCCGCCCCGACTACACACACACTATGCATCCACCCCAACTACGCGCACTATGCGTCCGCCCCGACTACACACACACTATGCATCCGCCCCGACTACACACACACTATGCATCCGCCCCGACTACACACACACTATGCATCCGCCCCGACTACACACACACTACGCATCCGCCCCGACTACACACACACTATGCATCCGCCCCAACTACACACACACTATGCATCCGCCCCGACTACACACACACTATGCATCCGCCCCGACAACACAAACACTATGCATCCGCCCCGACTACACACACACTATGCATCCGCCCCGACTACACACTCTATGCATCCGCCCCGACTACACACACACTGTGCTGCAACAGTCGTGTCTCTCTACTCGGATACCAGCCACCATCATGACTCACCCACTTCAATGGGCACTGCGCTGCCACTCCCACCTCCACCGCCCACATTCAGCATCGACATGCACCTGATTTGTTGGCAGTCTATCATTTTCACTCTATCTTGCCCCGCAACGGATCGGACAATGTCTTAAGGTCAGCGAGATTTCAGAGATCCATAAATTAATAGAATTTGTGTATGCGGCCTCTGAGCCGCGCGTTGAAATTGGATCCGGTGCGGGAGAGAACAACTTTGCTGAACAGAGGACACTGGTGCACTGTTCTCTGACTGGCAACGGACCAGTCTCTCTCACTGCCTCTCTATTGTCTAGCCTACAGGACTTTCGGGACCTACACAGGACCTGCTGTGTATCCAAGACCAAGAAAACATCCGCTTAGGAACAATAGAGCACCAGCATGTCCTACAGCACCATCCTGTCTCTCTCTACTCGACTCCGCTACCAGCCACCAGCATGACTTACACACTTCATCGGTTTCTCTCTCTACTCTGCCACTGCTGCCATCCAGAGGGAGGTACAGGACAGTTGGGCAGGCTTACTGGGTGGAGGAAGGAGGAAAGACAGGAGCACCTCCACTACCAGGTTCAAGAATAGCTTTTATCTGACTGATGTTTTTAACACTTTAGCATTTATGACTGTGCTGTTTTATCATCTTACCACTCTGCACTTTCAAATCAAATCAAATGTATTTATATAGCCCTTCTTACATCAGCTTATATTCTCAAAGTGCTGTACAGAAACCCAGCCTAAAACCCCAAACAGCAAGCAATGCAGGTGTAGAAGCACGGTGGCTAGGAAAACTCCCTAGAAAGGCCAAAACCTAGGAAGAAACCTAGAGAGGAACCAGGCTATGAGGGGCGGCCAGTCCTCTTCTGGCTGTGCCGGGGTGGAGATTATAACAGACCATGGCCAAGATGTTCAAATGTTCATAAATTACCAGCATGGTCAAATAATAATATTCACAGTTGTCGAGGGTGTAACAAGTCTTTTAATTGTTGTTCTATTTATGATATTTATATTCTGTTTAGGACTGTTGTACTATATACCTCTATGTTCTTTGTAGTATATGTGAGAGATCTCCAACGAAGAATTCCAATGTATGTATAACTATTAATACTCGCAAATGGAAAATATACTACTTGTCACGGCTGTCGTGGAAGATAGAAGGGGACCAAGGCGCAGCGGGTTGAGTGCTCATCATAATATTTATTAGACTGAACACGGAAAAACAATAAACAAAGAAACGACAGAAAACAGTTTAGCAGGCTATACACATAACAGCAGTGCTAAAACACAACTACCCACAAAATACAAAACCCAAACACATACCCATATATAGGACTCTCAATCAGAGGCAACGAGAAAGCACCTGCCTCCAATTGAGAGTCCAACCCCCCATTAACCTAAACATAGAAAAACTAAACTAGAAAGAACCTAGAAATACATACAACACACAAACCCTGACCAAAACTAATACAATACTCCCTCTGCTGGTTAGGACGTGACACTACTTGAATAAAATTTGATTAAACTACTTGAATAAACTTATAAACAGCTTCTGATTGAGTTTGGAAACTATCATATAATTTCTGTTCCACAGGAATATAATGATAGAACAATGTATATAATGATATTGTGTATAATATATAATGATTTATAGGAAAGCGCACTGAGGTCACAGGGTCATGGTTGACATGGATAGTTCTAATGCTAGCAGGATTAGCCTGCTGGTTTGGACACTGAAAAAGCGGCGTGCCTCTGACTGGCAGCTGTACTGTCGGGAGAAGAACGTCTGGGCTGTGTGAGGAAGACGGAAAGACAGCGGCAGGAGCACGGCTGCCATAGATCACGAGCACCCAGCCAGTGAAGCCGCTGAGCAGCTCCGCTATCATTTCTTGCCCACAGGAAGAAGCAGTCCAATGTTCAGGAAAAGTTATTAAGTGGGAGGAGACGCTATAGATATATAACTGATATAGATATAACTGCTCAGATGTGTGCTGAGTACAAAGATGTACAAAGAAGCCAGAAGGACGCTGCCAACAACAAGAAAATAGCCAGAAGCCAGATTGAGTTCTTGAGCATTGCCAGAGAGAACTACCTTGGCCTCCTGAACAACGAACTGCCTTGATTATGAAGGGGAAAAGTGTCATGACTGTTTTCCTACTTGCACTTGTTGCAAAATCCTCCGTGTCTCTTCCTATCACTATAACAGTGATGTTGAATGACCCAGTTACACCCCCCTGCTCTGGATCGTTCCATGGTGGCAGAAATAAGAAGAGAAGGAAAGAACCATAGAATAAATGGAACATTCTGCTGTCACTCTGTGGATCCAAGACCAAGAAAACACATCCCCTCAGGAACAAACACGGGCATGTCAGTGTTTGTTCACACAAACTTCATCAGTGTCTCTACAGGCACTGTGGGATAGACTAGATCCCAACTTCACCCCCTGCACATCTACATAGCTGACTGCTGTTTTTACCACTTTATCGTTTATGACTGGACTTTTATTCTAGTCTTTACCACTCTGCACTTTCAATTGTTGTTCTATTGATGATATTTATGAATGTTCTATTTGTGACTGTTTTACTATATACCTCTGTGTACATTGTACTATATGTGAGAGAGCTCCAACGAAGAATTCCAATGTATGTATTACTATGAATACTTGCAAATGGCAAATATGCTACTTGAATAAAATTAATTAAATTACTTGAATAAACTTAGAAGAACTGTCAGATCATTTCTGTACCACAGCAATATAATTATATAATGTCTACAATTATAGTGTGAGCTATGATATTATGATATTATAAGAATGGGGCAATGAGGGCACAGGGAAATGGTTGATATGGGTAATGATAGCAGGATTAGTCTGCTAGTTTATGGTGAAAAAGGGTTTGATTTCGACAAGCAGCTGTAGTGTTCCTGGTTGGGAGAATAAAGGCTGGACGGTGTGAGGAAGACGGCAGTGTTCTTATTGCTAACACTAGGTGGCAGTATGTTACACCAACAAGAACCATAACCATCCATGGACACGGATACCCTGCTCTCATACCCAGGACCATATGTTATGTTCCCTGCCGTGACTTTAAGCACAGTCTGTCCATACTGCTATCAAGAACACTAGTGTGTGAAATGGGGGGGTTAGGAGGATTACTTTATCCTATCCTAGGTATTCCTTAAATAGGTGGGGTTTCAGGTGTCTCCGGAAGGTGGTGATTGACTCCGCTGTCCTGGCGTCGTGAGGGAGCTTGTTCCACCATTGGGTGCCAGAGAAGCGAACAGTTTTGACTGGGCTGAGCGGGAGCTGTGCTTCCTCAGAGGTAGGGGGGCCAGCAGGCCAGAGGTGGATGAACGCAGTGCCCTTGTTTGGGTGTAGGGCCTGATCAGAGCCTGAAGGTACGGAGGTGCCGTTCCCCTCACAGCTCCGTAGGCAAGCACCATGGTCTTGTAGCGGATGCGAGCTTCAACTGGAAGCCAGTGGAGAGAGCGGAGGAGCGGGGTGACGTGAGAGAACTTGGGAAGGTTGAACACCAGACCCCTTTTGTGTTTTAGAATCAGGGTAAGCAGGAGGGGCTCTCAGTTAAATGCACCAAAAAGTGCAGCACAATCTCACATTCAATTCGTGCACATATGTGCATAATTAATTTCAGCAAATTTGGTACGTTTTTGTGTGGCTTAATTCGTGAGAAAAGACACAAATTTATGGGCTGCCAAAACATTGCCATCAGGGTAAGGGACGTTTCTATGGCGGGAGTTTATGGGCTGCCATCAGGGTAAGGGACGTTTCTATGGCGGGAGTTTATGGGCTGCCATCAGGGTAAGGGACGTTTCTATGGCAGGAGTTTATGGGCTGCCATCAGGGTAAGGGACGTTTCTATGGCGGGAGTTTATGGGCTGCCATCAGGGTAAGGGACGTTTCTATGGCGGGAGTTTATGGGCTGCCATCAGGGTAAGGGACATTTCTATGGCGGGAGTTTATGGGCTGCCATCAGGGTAAGGGACGTTTCTATGGCGGGAGTTTATGGGCTGCCATCAGGGTAAGGGACGTTTCTATGGCGGAAGATTATGGGCTGCCATCAGGGTAAGGGACGTTTCTATGGCGGGAGTTTATGGGCTGCCATCAGGGTAAGGGACGTTTCTATGGCGGGAGTTTATGGGCTGCCATCAGGGTAAGGGACGTTTCTATGGCGGGAGTTTATGGGCTGCCATCAGGGTAAGGGACGTTTCTATGGCGGGAGTTTATGGGCTGCCATCAGGGTAAGGGACGTTTCTATGGCAGGAGTTTATGGGCTGCCATCAGGGTAAGGGACATTTCTATGGCGGGAGTTTGTTTTATCAAATGTGTGGTTTAGATCCGGAGCGGCTGCACTTTTTGGTGCGTTTCTCTGAGAGGGCGCTCCCGCCATGTGGTTTAGATCTATATATAGATATATAGATAGATATATATGGCTCCCGCCATGGACATGTCTTCTTACTGTCTGGGCCTTTAGACATGACTTGTTAGATATTACTGCACTGTTGGAGCTAGAAACACAATTTCGCTACAGCCATAATAACATCTGCTAAACACGTGGAAGTGACCAATATCATTTGATTTGATATATCACAATCGCAAGGCATATGAATTAACAGGTTATAGAGCAAACAACGCAATTATCACAGCACATATGTTGTAACATCACTTATATTTTGTTTGGGGGCTTCACCAGTGATTTTACCCACGCAGCACTGCTACAGGTGAAGACAGCAGTCAGTGGCAGGAGCACGGTAGACCAGCTGTACTACGGCTTGGCAGTCAAGTCTTTTCACTTCCTTGTTTGAGCGCCAGCCTTATAACAGCTCTTATAAATGGTTCTGCTGGTAGCAACATGGTGGTGTAATATAATATAATACTATAATACTATAATATAATGCTATAATACATACCGGGAAAGATGGATGGACTTTTTTTACTCTGCCCTTTCTGAATAGTGTAGAGTGTTTTTTGGCTTCCTGTCTTATTATGGTGGCATGGTTGCTTGTTTTCTCTCCAACTTCCTGATGACTGAAACTGACATGATGGGATGATTGAGTGACTGTCAGTGACATAACAGGAGGAAAATTGCTGATTTACAACCACGTTTCTAAATTGCTCTTTGTGTGTTCTACTATTCTAACTCTTAACAGCAAGTTGAGACCCCTGGCTCTATTTTAACAAACCTGATGCGATGGTACATCTCAGCGCTGCTGGTGGAGCTGTAGGTTAGGGTTTTTTTTCAGAAATAGTTTTCAATTTTCACAACCAAGAATGATGGGCGAAGTGCTGGCGCGAAAGGGAAAGGTTTTGATGAAGAAACAAGTTGTCAGGGAAGCGGGTGGTGAATCACGATAGTGAATCATTCAAATGAATACATTTTTTTTATGAACGAAAAACAAGGAACCAGTATTTTTTTTAACAACAACAATTAATACATGTAAAATGTAATGATATCATAAATCCGCCAGTATAGAAAAGACACAAGGCATTGCTGTTGAACCAGCCTAGGGTAAGGAGTAGCCTATGGAGGGCTTGTGTTTTGAACATATGAAACAGAAAACAAGATATTGTTACACGATCATAACTTCTAAATACGAGGTATTCACTGAGGTTCTCATATCTAGTTTCATGATGGGCCTGGACACATGCAGCCAACATGATGGAGAGGGTTTTACACCCAAATCCGGAGCTACATGGCTAAAATAATGTAGGCCTGCTTACAATATAAAAAGGCAGCAAATGTCAGCTCACTATTTTACTCCTCCCCAACTTGACATTTTAATAAAGCTTTGTTGATTAAGATGCATTTCCAGTCGGTTTCACGAGACACACAAACCCTTTATCAACAGCCTTGATTACTGTCAAAATTCATACCATAACAGCACCAGTTTTTGGTTGGTATTAAATATCCTGAAATGCCTGAAATGAGCACTTTGGATCCCGTTAACGTTTCCCATCTGAGCTCAAACGAGCTGATATATGACAGCTAAATTACCAATCCTTGCGCAACAGTTTGAAAATAGCAGAGTGCTGATACTGACTTTGACTTTAACTTGTTATAGATAGGGGGCAGTATTTTCACGGCCAGATAAAAAACGTACCCGATTTAATCTGGTTATTACTTCTGCCCAGAAACTAGAATATGCATATAATTAGTAGCTTTGGATAGAAAACACTCCAACAGTTTCTAAAACTGTTTGAATGGTGTCTGTGAGTATAACAGAACTCAAATGGCAGGCCAAAACCTGAGAAGATTCTGTACAGGAAGTGCCCTCTCTGACCATTTCTTGGCCTTCTTTGTCATCTCTATCCAAAACAAAGGATCTCTGCTGTAACGTGACAATTTCTAAGGCTCCCATAGGCTCTCAGAAGGCGCCAGAACGTTGAATGATGACTGTACTGTCCATGGCTGAAAAACAGTAGCGCATTTGGTAAGTGGTCGATCTGAGAACAATGAGACGGGTGCACGAGTGCACGTGAAGAGTCCATTTTAGATTTTGAGTCTTTGAACGGAAAGGACGTCTCCCGGTCGGAATATTATCGCTTTTTAACGAGAAAAATCGCATAAAAATTTATTTTAAACAGCGTTTGACATGCTTCGAAATACGGTAATGGAATATTTTGATTTTTTTTATCACGATACGCGTCTGCGCGTCACCCTTCGGATAGTGTCTTGAATGCACGAACAAAACGCCGCTATTTGGATATAACTATGGATTATTTTGAACCAAACCAACATTTGTTGTTGAAGTATATGTCCTGGGAGTGCATTCTGACGAAGAACAGCAAAGGTAATCCAATTTTTCTTATAGTAAATCTGAGTTTGGTGAGTACCAAACTTGGTGGGTGTCAAATTAGCTAGCCCGTGATGGCGAGCTATCTACTCAGAATATTGCAAAATGTGCTTTCACCGAAAAGCTATTTTAAAATCGGACGTAGCGAGTGCATAAAGGAGTTCTGTATCTATAATTCTTAAAATAATTGTTATGTTTTTTGTGAACGTTTATCGTGAGTAATTTAGTAAATTCACCGGAAGTTTCGGTGGGTATGCTAGTTCTGAACGTCACATGCTAATGTTAAAAGCTGTTTTTTGATATAAATATGAACTTGATTGAACAAAACATGCATGTACTGTATAACATAATGTCCTAGGAGTGTCATCTGATGAAGATCATCAAAGGTTAGTGCTGCATTTAGCTGTGGTTTTGGTTTTTGTGACATTATATGCTAGCTTGAAAAATGGGTGTCTGATTATTTCTGGCTGGGTACTCTGGTGACATAATCTAATCTTTTGCTTTTAGCGTCCCACCTAGCCCATAGAGGTTAACGTTACCTCAGGCTGACGGTCGGTCGGTAACCCCTTCACCATAACCCTGGACATTTCTAATGGAGGAACAAGCAGAGGGCTTCAAAGTAAACATAGGAGTCTTTATCATTTGGAAACTCCCGTTTGCAGCATCGAAAGTGCCCTTCATCGCAAAGTCTTCCTCCGCGAAGTGGTGTCTACAGAACCTGCTAGTTCGAGCACGTCCTTCCTCTTCAGGACATGGAGCCACTTCTTCAAAAGTTGTGGGTCCTCGGGCAGCCGATGGTAGTTTACCAAGGGATTTTAAAGTTGTGGGTCCTCGGGCAGCCGATGGTAGTTTACCAAGGGATTTTAAAGTTGTGGGTCCTCGGCCAGCCGATGGTAGTTTACCAAGGGATTTTAAAGTTGTGGGTCCTCGGGCAGCCGATGGTAGTTTACCAAGGGATTTTTAAGTTGTGGGTCCTCGGGCAGCCGATGGTAGTTTACCAAGGGATTTTTAAGTTGTGGGTTGTTGGGCAGCCGATGGTAGTTTACAGAGGGATTGTTTTTGGAGCCAATTCCTACAGCGGGGCGCTATACAGTTCATGTTTGAATTACTCCTTGTTGTTGCCATCTGCGTTTTCCGCACCTAACCTCACCCTCTCCGACTCTCCGGGTGGAAACTCAACACCAGACACGTCGCCGATTCCTGCCGTCAGTCGTTACTATGGCGATTTATAATGCCTCTGACCACAGCTCAAATAAACCTTGTTGATGATCAAAATACTAAATGTAGAGATGTTTTTATGTTAAATGAACATGGTTAGTATTAGTGGATTACATACATCAAGGCCTACTGCTTGGAACTGTATATACTGACGGGTTATTTTATTATTGACCCCGTAGCGTTTGATTTAAAAACCAGGTCAGTTATCCAATAGTAATACATGCATCAATCCACTGAACCTGTTGACCAATCATCATCCATCCACTGAACCTGATTACCAATCATCATCAATCCACTGAACCTGATTACCAATCATCATCAAACCACTGAACCTAAGGTTGACCTATCCATCAATTCCCTTGCTGCCTATAGTCCTTGTGTAATATCTTTAACTGCATGTCATTACCTGCTCCTTATAGGTCTCAGACTGATGACCTGTCTCCATAGCTCTATATAACAGACTGATGACCTGTCTCCATAGCTCTATATAACAGACTGATGACCTGTCTCCATAGCTCTATATAACAGACTGATGACCTGTCTCCATAGCTATATATAACAGACTGATGACCTGTCTCCATAGCTCTATATAACAGACTGATGACCTGTCTCCATAGCTCTATATAACAGACTGATGACCTGTCTCCATAGCTCTATATAACAGACTGATGACCTGTCTCCATAGCTCTATATAACAGACTGATGACCTGTCTCAATAGCTGATAGAAACAGAAGGAATATCCTCCCCAATGACACTACTAATAACTGTCCTGATGAGGAAGAGACGTCTCCATTGTCCCTGAACAGTTTGAAGTGTTCAGTCAGAATGACAGAGCCACTTTGTTCCCACTAGTCACATGGTCAATCATGATGACATCATAACAAGACCTGTTAGCTGGAGGACAATGTCTCTACCACAGGTCACCAAGGAAACAGTAAGGTAACACTACCTACTGACATTCAATAATGTTAAAATATTACACTGGAGTCACGTTCTCACACAATGATGTCCTAGTTTATTAAAACAAGAAATCATCAATACATGGAAAATACCATTCAACTGCATATACATGATCAATATATAATATACAGTGGGTCTGAAATTATTGACACCCTTGATAAAGATAATAATGACTGTATAAAATACATCAATATATAATATACAGTGGGTCTGGAATTATTGACACCCTTGATAAAGATAATAATGACTGTATAAAATACATCAATATATAACATAAAGTGGGGTCTGGAATTATTGACACCCTTGACAAAGATGAGAAACAATGACTGTATAAAATAAATAAAAAAATAATTAAAATACTGAGCTATATCATAATGTGTCAATTGTATTATTTTTTTAACAATTGAGCGATGTCATCCTGAGAGAAAAATCTTTTGTTGAACAAGTAGTATTTATTTTCTCAAAAAGTTCGAAAGATTCTAATAAATAAAGTAGTCAAAAGTATTTTGTCCCAATATTGTTCCCATCGACTACATCAACATTCTGAATCATTTTGACCCCTACATTTTTTAAAATAAAATATTACAAAAAAATATATTTATGAGCAATTGTTAGTATAGTTTAAAATAATATAATTCAGACTACATCATCTCTATTCTGACCTCTGTAGACATTTTATTTTAAGCAATCGGTCAGTATTTTATTTATTTAATATTGTCATTATTGCTAACAAGGATGTCAATAATTTCCTCTGTATATTCTGAAGATGAAAACTAAAAAAGTAGAGCAAAGAAATAAACTTAACCTGTCTGGGGTATGTGGGACGATTTCGTCCCACCTACGTAACAGCTACTGATATTCCAGTGGCGCGATTTTTGAATCGTTAGAAATACTATTACTTCAATTTCTCAAACATATGACTATTTTACAGCTATTTAAAGACAAGAATCTCGTTAATCTAACCCCACTGTCCGATTTCAAAAAGGCTTTACAACGAAAGCAAAACATTAGATTATGTCAGCAGAGTGCCCAGCCAGAAAAAATCAGACAGCCATTTTTCAAGCTAGCATATCATGTCACATAAACCCAAACCACAGCTAAATGCAGCACTAACCTTTGATGATCTTCATCAGATGACACACCTAGGACATTGTGTTATACAATACATGCATGTCTGTTCAATCAAGTTCATATTTATATCAAAAAACAGCTTTTTGCATTAGCATGTGACGTTCAGAAAACGCATAACCCCCGGCAAACTTCCGTTGAATTTACTAACAGTTTGCTAAATTACTCACGATAAACGTTCACAAAAAGCATAACAATTATTTTAAGAATTATAGATACATTACTCCTCTATGCACTCGATATGTCCGATTTTAAAATAGCTTTTCGGATGAAGCACATTTTGCAATAATCTAAGTACATAGCCCGGCATTACAGGGCTAGCTATTTAGATACCCACCCAGGTCAGCATCCACCAAAATCACATTTCCTATAAGAAAAATGTTCTTACCTTGCTTGTTCTTCATCAGAATACACTGCCAGGACTTCTACTTCAATAACAAATGTTGGTTTGGTCCCAAATAATCCATCGTTATATCCAAACAGCGACGTTTTGTTCGTGAGTTCTAGAATGCTTCTTCCCGGTTTCGCGCATGGCGCATTGGCGTGTCAAAAATGTCTAAATATTCCATTACCGTACTTCGAAGCATGTCAACCGCTGTTTAAAACCAATTTTTATGCCATTTATGTCGTAGAGAAGTGATAATATTCCGACCGGGAGTATGCATTGAGCCTAAACAGCCGAATAAAATTTCTCCTCAGAAGCGACTCATGCACGCGCATCATTCAAAGGTCCTCGGAGCATCCACTTACAAAAGGCGATAATATGTTTCAACCTGAGGCTCCCTCGTAAACCTTCAGTTATTTCGCGGGCTCTGAGAGCCTATTGGAGCCCTGGGAATTGTCACGTTACAGCTAAGATCCTTACTTTTCAATAAAAAGATGCAAGACGCACGACTCCTTGTCAGACAGGGTACTTCCTGCTTGAAACCTTGTCAGGTTTTTGCCTGCCATAGGAGTTCTGTTATACTCACAGACACCATTCAAACAGTTTTAGAAAATTCAGAGTGTTTTCTATCCAAACCTGAACAATAATATGCATATTCTAGCTTCTGAGTTGGTGTAGGAGGCAGTTAAAAATGGGAACATATTTTTCCAAAATTCTCAATACTGCCCCCTAGCCCAGACAGGTTAAAAAAGTCAAATAAAAACAGGCACATTGAAGCTAAAACAGAAACATTTCAATAAATGGTTTTATCAGGAACTGATAAAGGAGCCTCACAATAAAGGAACAGAACGGAGCCAATGGATTGTCAACAAACATGGAAACCATGGAAACCACATGTAGTAAATGAAGTAAAACTTCAAAGAGTAAAGAACTAACTACTGGAAGTGGATTATAGAGTAGTGACCAACACGTTGATCAAATGACTCTGTCTCACCAAGATTCATATCACTCAGTTATATACTCAGAAACTCAGCTTTGTTAGGAGGGATAGGTCTCTATAGAAAGTTACTGTCTCTCTATAGTAACTCAGCTCTATAGTTATAGTCTCTCTATAGTAACTCAGCTCTATAGTTATAGTCTCTCTATAGTTATAGTCTCTCTATAGTTATAGTCTCTCTATAGTTATAGTCTCTCTATAGTAACTCAGATCTATAGTTATAGTCTCTCTATAGGAACTCCACTCTATAGTTATAGTCTCTCTATAGTTATAGTCTCTCTATAGTAACTCAGCTCTATAGTTATAGTCTCTCTATAGTAACTCAGCTCTATAGTTATAGTCTCTCTATAGTAACTCAGCTCTATAGTTATAGTCTCTCTATAGTTATAGTCTCTCTATAGTAACTCAGCTCTATAGTTATAGTCTCTCTATAGTTATAGTCTCTCTATAGTAACTCAGCTCTATAGTTATAGTCTCTCTGTAGTAACTCAGCTCTAAAGTTATAGTCTCTCTATAGTAACTCAGCTCTATAGTTATAGTCTCTCTATAGTAACTCAGCTCTATAGTTATAGTCTCTCTATAGTAACTCAGCTCTATAGTTATAGTCTCTCTATAGTTATAGTCTCTCTATAGTAACTCAGCTCTATAGTTATAGTCTCTCTATAGTTATAGTCTTTCTGTAGTAACTCAGCTCTATAGTTATAGTCTCTCTATAGTAACTCAGCTCTAAAGTTATAGTCTCTCTATAGTAACTCAGCTCTAAAGTTATAGTCTCTCTATAGTTATAGTCTCTCTATAGTTATAGTCTCTCTATAGTAACTCAGCTCTATAGTTATAGTCTCTCTATAGTAACTCAGCTCTATAGTTATAGTCTCTCTATAGTAACTCAGCTCTAAAGTTAAAGTCTCTCTATAGTAACTCAGCTCTATAGTTATAGTCTCTCTATAGTTATAGTCTCTCTATAGTAACTCAGCTCTATAGTTATAGTCTCTCTATAGTAAACTCAGCTCTATAGTTATAGTCTTTCTGTAGTAACTCAGCTCTATAGTTATAGTCTCTCTATAGTAACTCAGCTCTAAAGTTATAGTCTCTCTATAGTAACTCAGCTCTATAGAAAGGTATAGTCTCTCTATAGTTATAGTCTCTCTATAGTTATAGTCTCTCTATAGTTATAGTCTCTCTATAGTAACTCAGATCTATAGTTATAGTCTCTCTATAGGAACTCCACTCTATAGTTATAGTCTCTCTATAGTTATAGTCTCTCTATAGTTATAGTCTCTCTATAGTAACTCAGCTCTATAGTTATAGTCTCTCTATAGTAACTCAGCTCTATAGAAAGGTATAGTCTCTCTATAGTAACTCAGCTCTATAGAAAGGTATAGTCTCTCTATAGTTATAGTCTCTCTATAGTTATAGTCTCTCTATAGTTATAGTCTCTCTATAGTAACTCAGCTCCATAGTTATAGTCTCTCTATAGTAACTCAGCTCTATAGTTATAGTCTCTCTATAGTAACTCAGCTCTATAGTTATAGTCTCTCTATAGTTATAGTCTCTCTATAGTAACTCAGCTCTATAGTTATAGTCTCTCTATAGTAACTCAGCTCTATAGAAAGGTATTGTCTCTCTATAGTTATAGTCTATAGTAACTAATCTCTTCCTCCCCTCTCCAGATCATCCAGATCATCCTTCTTTGGTCCAGCAGCCAGTAAAGACTCCATCTCCATCTCTTCAATCCTCTCAGACTATTAAAGATATGCAGATTTAAAATGAAGCAACAACACCATAATAAACTGACCAGTAATTCTAGGAAACATTAGAATCATTAAGACTGTGATTACCTTGGGAAGGAGTCTGTGTTTTCTGTTGACCACCTGGAGAATGGTTTTGGATTTGGGTGGTCTCTAATAACTCTCCCTGAGGACAAGAACAGATAGTCAGTCAGATAGACAGAATAGATAGAATAGATAGATAGATAGATAGATAGATAGATAGATAGATAGATAGATAGATAGATAGATAGATAGATAGATAGATAGATAGATAGATAGATAGATAGATAGATAGATAGATAGATAGATAGATAGATAGATAGATAGATAGATAGATAGTCAGTCAGAACACACGTTGGTGAGCAAACCTTAACATGACATTGCAGACACAGACACACGTGAACACACACAGACAGAGACAGAGACACACACACACACACACACACACAGAGACAGAGACAAAGAGAGACAGAGACAGAGACACACACACAGAGACAGACACACACACAGACACACACTACTTACTCAGCTCTTCTTTGAGTTCATCTGTAAAAATTAAATAAAGATAGTGAGAATTAAATAATCATTGAATCATGAGATTAATACACTACATGACCAAAAGTATGTGGACACCTGCGATTATCTAACATTAGATAGAAACACTACATGACCAAAAGTATGTGGACACCTGCTATTATCTAACATTAGGTAGAAACACTACATGACCAAAAGTATGTGGACACCTGCTATTATCTAACATTAGGTAGATACACTACATGACTAAAAGTATATGTACTCCTTGCTGTCCCCAGTCCTGGTTGTGTTGCTTGCTCCAGTTTCAACTGTTCTGCCTGCGGCTATGGAACCCTGACCTGTTCACCGGACGTGCTACCTGTCCCACACCTGCTGTTTTCAACTCTCCTTCTTTCCCTCCACAGCACCTGCTGTCTCTAACTCTGAATGCTCGGCTGTGAAAAGCCAACTGATATTTACTCCTGAGGTGCTGACTTGTTGCACCCTCGACAACTACTGTGATAATTATTATTTGACCCTGCTGGTCATCTATGAACATTTGAACATCTTGGCCATGTTCTGTTATAATCTCCACTCGGCACAGCCAGAACAGGACTGGCCACCCCTCAGAGCCTGGTTCCTCTCTAGGTTTCTTCCTATGTTCCTGCCTTTCTAGGGAGTTTTCCTAGCCACCGTGCATCTGCATTGCTTGCTGTTTGGGGTTTTAGGCTGGGTTGCTGTATAGCACTTTGTGAAATCGGCTAATGCAAAAAGGGCATTATAAATACATTTGATTGATTGATTGATGTTGGGCGATTAGGCCTGGCTCGCAGTCGGCGTTCCAAATCATCCCAAATGTGTTCGATGCGGTTGAGGTCAGGGCTCTGTGCAGGCCAGTCAAGTTCTTCCACACTGATCTCAACAAACCATTTCTGTATGGACCTCGCTTTGTGCACAGGGACAATGTCATCCAAAAACACGAAAGAGCCTTCCCCAAACTGTTACCACAAAGTAGGAAGCACAGACTCGTCTAGAATGTCATTGTATGCACTCCACCCGACACTTGGCATTGAGCATGGTGATCTTAGGCTTGTGTGCGGTTGCTCGGCCCTGGAAACCCATTTCATGAAGCTCCAGACAAACAGTTATTGTGTTGACGTTGCATCCAGAGGCAATTTGGAACTCTGTAGTGAGTGTTGCAACCGAGGACAGACGATTTTTACGCGCTTCAACACTTGGCGGTCCCATTCTGTGAGATTCTGTGGCCTACCACTAAACGGCTGACACATTTTTGCTCCTAGATGTTTCCACTCCACAATAACAGCACTTACACTTGACCAGGGCAGAAACTTGAACTGAATTGTTGGAAAGTTGGCATCCTAAGACAGTGCCACGTTGAAAGTCACTGAGCTCTTCAGAAGGGCCATTCTAATGACAATGTTTGTCTATGGAGATTGCATGGCTGTGCGCTTGATTTTATACACCAGTCAGCAACGGGTGTGGCTGAAATAGCCATATCTACTATTTTAAAGAGTTGTAAACATACTTTAGTATATATAGTGTAGTTAACCAGTGTAAATATATAGTGTAGTTCATCAGTATAATATATAGTGTAGTTAACCAGTGTAATATATAGTGTAGTTAATCAGTGTAATATATAGTGTCTAGTCTATTCTAGTTCTTCATTAAACAATGATGTCCTTCCCCTGTAGGATGGAGACTGGTCCACATTGGAGTCTCGACCGTCATGGTAAAGATGGACGACTTCCAATCTCGGGAAAAATCTTGTCCACCTCACCATCATGGTCTCAGCGCTGACACTGGGTTTCAGGGAACATGGTAGAATGACGTCATCACCAGCTAAGGCAACAACCTGAACCTCAGACGACTCTGGAGAAAAACAAAATGACAGTCAGAGAAAACTGGACCATCAATCAAAACACCATTCATTCCTATGTGAAGACTCAACAGTGCAATGAAGACAAATTAAGTTGGTTAAGATGGCGTCTCATGTGGGAGATTTATGTAGACAGTTTGAGCTACTCTAGTGACGTTACAGGCTAGCTCAGTGCTGCCCCCTCTCATTAAGTACCTGAAGTTGAAGGCCAACCAGGGTACTGCAGGCTGCCATTAAACTACACACTGACTTAACAAAGCATTATGAACACCTGCTCTTTCCATGACAGACTGACCAGGTGAATGCTATGATCCCTTATTGATGCCACTTATTAAATCCACTTCAAAACAGTGTAGATGATCATGTGTTAAACCCGGCACGTGATTTGGGTTGTCAATTAATTTTGTCCCGCTCCCATAAAGCCCAATGAGCTGCAATATAATTCACAGCACGTCAAACAGTGGTGCATTGCCCCACACCCCTCATCCCAGACCCCTCATCCCAGACAGTACACCATCCCAGACCCCTCATCCCAGACAGTACATTGTCCCAGACCCCTCATCCCAGAACCCTCATCCCAGACCCCTCATCCCAGACCCCTCATCCCAGACAGTACATTGTCCCAGACCCCTCATCCCAGACAGTGCATTGTCCCAGACCCCTCATCCCAGACCCCTCATCCAAGACAGTACATTGTCCCAGACAGTACATTGTCCCAGACAGTACATTGTCCCAGACAGTACATTGTCCCAGACCCAGCCACACCATAGCCAGCCAGTGTGCTGTATCATATCATCACTAATGGCACTAACCAAATCTTCTACCGGACCGAAAGTTCAAATGTGTTGTGGATAAATGTCCATGCCAAGTTTCAGTTCCAACGGGTCGATGCTGTAGCCTACAGAAAATGTTGGTGGTCAAAATGTTATGAAATAAAGGATTAAGGAATGACTACAGAAGAGGGAAAGTGTCCAGACAAATACATAAACTGAACAAGTTCCACAGACATGTGACTAACAGAAATGGAATAATGTCCCTGAACAAAGTAAAAGTAACAGTCAGTATTTGGTGTGGCCACCAGCTGCATTAAGTACTGCAGTGGATCTCCTCCTCAAATCCTTTACAATGAAGATCTGTGAAGTTATTTGGATTTTTACGAATTATCTTTGAAAGACAGGGTCCTGAAAAAGGGACGTTTCTTTTTTTGCTGAGTTTATATAGCCTTCAAAGTTGGCCTGTTGGGGGAGGTTTATGACCCCCATAAATACCTTTCCCCTTTTCTCTCTCTCTACTCTACAGAGGGACTCTGGAAAGCCTTTGTTAACATAGAGAGTCTGGTCAAAAGGTTGGAAACGGAACCATATTTCGGTAATCCAACCAGTTGAAAATATGCGTTGGTACTTAATGAATATGATGTCAGATCCGTTGTTGACTGAGACATTATTACTGATGACAGGACGACAAACTGTATCTTGGAAAGTCTACACATTCTAGTTATCAGATTCACATGGAATTGTTGTGCAATTTAAATGTTTAAATATGAAACTATTTTACTTTGTGGCTGTGGTAACTAGTGGAAGCCGTTCTCTCATGCCAAACATGATGGTTATCAGGTTATCATGTGGGGCAGCTAAGCAAAACAATTGTGCCTCGCTTAAGGACACATCAACAGATTGTTCACCTAGTCTGCTCTGGGATTCAACAGATTGTTCACCTAGTCTGCTCTGGGATTCAACAGATTGTTGTTCCAGATTTGGCAGTTTAGAAGCATGATGAGAAGATTTAGGGCCATGCACAGACATTTGCTCAAACAAAAAGAATGGCAGCCCGGAAATTGTATTTCCTGGAACAGCAGTCGTCATTGAGAAATGATTACAGAAAATGGGGAAGGCAGCACAATCTGACGAGTAAAGTCCTTGGCTAAACTACTTTGAAATTGAATAAATTCAGCACTTATTAACGATAACCAACACAATTCAAGTCAAAATAGAAGATTAGGAAAAACTGTATCCATGACTACATCCAACCCCACTCTAAATACTGTATCCATGACTATATCCAACCCAACTCTAAATACTGTATCCATGACTATATCCAACCCCACTCTATATACTGTATCCATGACTAGATCCAACTCTATATACTGTATCCATGACTATATCCAACCCCACTCTAAATACTGTATCCATGACTATATCCAACCCCATTCTAAATACTGTATCCATGACTATATCCAACCCAACTCTATATACTGTATCCATGACTATATCCAACCCCACTCTATATACTGTATCCATGACTACATCCAACCCCACTCTAAATACTGTATCCATGACTATATCCAACTCTAAATACTGTATCCATGACTATATCCAACTCTAAATACTGTATCCATGACTACATCCAACCCAACTCTATATACTGTATCCATGACTATATCCAACTCTATATACTGTATCCCTGACTATATCCAACCCAACTCTAAATACTGTATCCATGACTATATCCAACTCTAAATACTGTATCCATGACTACATCCAACCCAACTCTATATACTGTATCCATGACTATATCCAACTCTATATACTGTATCCCTGACTATATCCAACCCAACTCTAAATACTGTATCCATGACTATATCCAACTCTAAATACTGTATCCATGACTACATGCAACCCAACTCCATATACTGTATCCATGACTACATCCAACCCAACTCTAAATACTGTATCCATGACTATATCCAACTCTAAATACTGTATCCATGACTATATCCAACCCAACTCTAAATACTGTATCCATGACTACACCCAACCCAACTCTAAATACTGTATCCATGACTACATCCAACCCAACTCTAAATACTGTATCCATGACTATATCCAACCCAACTCTAAATACTGTATCCATGACTATATACAACCCAACTCTAAATACTGTATCCATGACTATATCCAACTCTAAATACTGTATCCATGACTACACCCAACCCAACTCTAAATACTGTATCCATGACTATATCTAACCCCACTCTAAATACTGTATCCATGACTACATCCAACTCTAAATACTGTATCCTTATTGTGGCTAGCTTCACAACACAACACGTTCCGGTCAAGCCTCACTAGCCAGATGAAGCTAGCTGGCTGCTGATAACGTTAGCTTTTGGCAACAGGGTTAAGTAGCTGGCTAGCTATTTATTTTCATGAGCTGAAGTTCAATTTCAATAGGTGAACAACAAGTGGCAACCTAGCTAATACTTACCAGGATTCCTAAATCATTGGTAAGAATAATTAAAATGACTGCAGTTTCTACTGGTCATTGTTTTCAGGCTGGTTGTATTGATGCTAGCTAGCTACCCCAGAAGTTGCGGTCGAACAAATAATGCCTTATTACCAACGCGGTATTGTAAACACATTGTTCGTGGCCGGTGTTTGCAGACTTATGTACAGCTTTGACAGTGCTACTGATAGTAGAAATTCAGAACACACACACACACACACACACACACACACACACACACACACACACGTTATTTGACGTGTCAAATTAAAAAGCCTATTTAACACTTCAAATAGTGTTATTTAACGTGCATCTTTTTTGACACGCAAAGACCCAAACGGCGTTCCATAGTATGTCATGAAGCTAATAGCAGTGACGGTATTACTGTGTAATTCCAGTAGGGCAACATCTGAAAATTAGTGCACTTGGTAGTGTGTACCGGTTCTCGACCAGCTGCGAAAGCCAACATCACCCACGTCAGAGAACGGTTGATTGTCAAGGGCAATGAATTCCATTAATGGATTTCACCTTCGAGTTGTCTCGCTGAAATGTTCTTACTCTTTCAAATGACTGCTGGACTTGCTGACTGCTCGATCGACACAATGTGGGTTAGTTTTGGAAAGCTGTGTTGCACGTGTAGCGCAATTTGTTTTACGTGGCGTCATTACGTCATGGAACTACGTTATATAGGGACGCACGTCAGCTTTGACATCGGTTTTTCACATCGGCGTTAAACTAGATCGGGCCGATACCGATGTTGGCATTTTTAGCTAATATCGTCCGATTCCGATATGTTCACCGATATATCGTGCATCCCTAGTGGAGTGCTGCACAGATGGTTGTCCTTCTGGAAGGTTCTCCGATCGCCACAGAGGAACTCTGGAGCTCTGTCAGAGTGACCATCTGTTTCTAGATCACTTCCCTGACCAAGTCCCTTCTCCCCCAATTGGGCCAGTCGGCCAGCTCTAGTAGGAGTCTTGGTGTTTACAAACTTATTCCATTTAGGAATGATGGAGGCCACTGTGTTCTTGGGGACCTTCAACGCTGCAGACAATTGTTGGTACCTTTCCCTAGATCTGTGCCTCGACACAATCCTGTCTGTCTCGGAGCTCTACGGAAGATTTGTTCGATCTCATGGCTTGGTTTTGGATCTGACATACACTGTCAACTGTGGGACCTTATAAAGACAGGTGTGTGCCTTTCCAAATCATGTCCAATCAATTGAATTTACCACAGGTGTAGTCCAATCAAGTTGTAGAAACATCTCAAGGATGATCAATGGAAACAGGATGCACCTGAGCTCAATTTTTAGTCTCATAGCAAAGGGTCTGAATACTTATGTAAATAAGTATTCTTTTTTTTTACCAGTTTTCAATGTGTCAATATGGGGTTGTGTGTAGATTGATGAGGAAAAATCATGTAATTTAATCCATTTTAAAATAAGGCTGTAACATAACAAAATGTGGAAAAGTAAAAGGGGTCTGAATACTTTATCAATACACTGTATCATTAACTCCAAAATTACTGTAACAACTACAGAATGCCCCTTTAATTTAATTCTCTATCAATAGTCAATTGCATCCAGTATCTTCACAAGGTCTTTGCTGTTGTTCTGGGATTGATTTGTACTTTTCGCACCAAAGTACGTTCATCTCTAGGAGACAGAACGCGTCTCCTTCCTGAGCGGTATGACGGCTGCGTGGTCCCATGGTGTTTATACTTGCATACTATTGTTTGAACAGATGAACGTGGTACATTCAGGCGTTTGAAAATTGCTCCCAAGGATGAACCAGACTTGTGGAGGTCTACAATTTTTTTTCTTAGGTCTTGACTGATTTTGTTTGATTTTCCCATGATGTCAAGCAAAGAAGCACTGAGTTTGAAGGTAGGCCTTGAAATACATCCACAGGTACACCTCCAATTGACTCAAATGATGTCAATTAGCCTATCAGAAGTGTCTAAAGCCATGACATCATTTTCTGGAATTTTCCAAGCTGTTTAAAGGCACAGTCAACTTAGTGCATGTAAACTTCTGACCCACTGGAATTGTGATACAGTGAATTACAAGTGAAGTAATCTGTAAACAATTGTAGGAAAAATGACTTGTGTCATGCACAAAGTAGATGTCCTAACCGACTTGCCAAAACTATAGTTTGTTAACCACTTGAGCCACAGACTCCAAATAAGTGTCATGCTGTTGGAAAAATTGCGCACAACACTGCACAGGTCTCATTTTCACAATTCAGACATGAATTAACTTTGCAAAGCTAATAAACATGTGGAAATGTGAGCAGTGTTTTGAATTCCTAGTTGAATTAGTTAGGGAGCGTAAACAAAGTACAAACTTTTTTTTATATTTGAATTTCAATAGCTCCTTGTTTATGTGACCTACTGACCTCAAACAAGGTTCAGAATGTCCACTCAGTGGGCGCCTTGATGGAGGCCTCCTTGTGCACCTGGTGACCCACCCACTTTTATCCGCTCAGAGACTAAGTCTCCAACCCAACCTCCAGCCTGAGTGCTGCCCCCAGCCCCTGAGTCACGCCCGGTGGCATCATCAGAGGCTTTTCTGTCTTACAAACTGGACATCAGTTGCCGGTACTAACCTTCAGCGAACTTTAACTGCGTTTTAACACCTAATCGACATCAAGTGCCAGCGCAATATTTATAGGCTTGAGAACCAAATACCCCTCGCAGTATCTAGCGGCACCATCAACCGGGTGACTGAAGAAGCAACAGAAAATAATCCCCCCTTTCAATCATTTGCCCTTGTTTGAAGTCAGTAGGTCACATGACCAAGGAGCTATTGAAATTTGAAAGTTTGTAAAATTGTGTGTGATTAAAACGGACAAACTAAAGGGTGTGCAATGTGTAGGCCCACTGAGTGGACATTTTGAACATTGTTTGAGAACAGTAGGTCACATGATCAAGGAGCTATTGAAATTCTAAAATTGTAATAATTTAAAATTGTGCGATATGTGAATAGACAAAAAGTGTTTGCATTGTGTGTCTATGCCATCGGGTTAGCTAGAACCAGTATTGACAGTTTTAGGAGTATTGGTTAAAGAGCTATTGAAATTAGAAAAATGTGATTTGCCACTATGTTGACGGTCCCTAACTGCTGTTGATGGACGTAAGGAAAACTACAGGCGAATATCCAACAATATCCAACACTTAACCTGCTACGAAAAAGTCACTGCCGTATCCAAGTAGCGTGAAAATAGTGTTTCTCTGTCATGGACACCACCACAACCCCAAACTGTCCTGTCTGATCAGACAACTAACTACACAGTGACGACAAGACATCTACATTTCCTGCACTTGAATTCTCCCCATTTCTTTCTTGTTAATATTATGTTCAGATAATAAAATAGCCTACAGGATAAATAATGAAGGAATAATGTTGTGTCCTACCTGTCGTTATCAATGAAACACTGATGAACAGAATCCCTAAACACCAGACCGCCGAGGTCGGAAAGGTCTTCATTTCACTACAAAACAAGTCTGACTCCAAGGTAAAGCTGTTTGTAACTGGTGAATAAAACTATTAGGAGTTTAGAAAAATAAACCAAAACAGTCGAAAGGCTAATTTGTCAACGAACAGAATGTAACACGACGTCTGTTCCAGAAATAACGGGGGAAAAGGGTGGTGGAGTTTCACACTTTACGTTTAATTATAGTACTTCTAGTTACCTATCATCTCGCGATATCTAGCTCCATCTAGTGTTCTGATATGGACATTAACTGCATGTCATCTCGCGATATCTACCTCCATCTAGTGTTCTGATATGGACATTAACGTCGTGTCAAATGTCCAAAAACACATATGATCACAAATGTGAATCGTGAAATACACATCACAACAGGCGACTGGTCATTCAGAGCAGGTGGGTTGAACCCCACCTGTTTACCTTTATACACACACTAACTAACTATATATTCACACACTACCGTTCAGAAGATTTAGGACACCCACTCATTCAAGGGGTTTTCTTTATTTTTACTATTTTCGACATTGTAGAATAATAGTGAAGACATCAAAACTATGAAATAACACATATGGAATCATGTGGTAAACAAAAAAGTGTTAAACAAATCGAAACATGTTAAATTTTAGATTGTTCACATAGCCACCCTTTACCTTGATGACAGCTTTGCATACTTTTGGCATTCTCTAATCTAGCTTCATGAAGTAGTCACCTGGAATGCATTTAAATTAACAGGTCTGCCT
The DNA here is from genome assembly GCF_901001165.1 of Salmo trutta. NCBI lineage: Eukaryota > Metazoa > Chordata > Actinopteri > Salmoniformes > Salmonidae > Salmo > Salmo trutta. Next base: position 64,953,181 of record NC_042961.1, read on the forward strand.
TGTTGAAAGTTAATGTGGAATTTCTTACTTTCTTAATGCGTTTGAGCCAATCAGTTGTGTTGTGAACCTGGAATGGAGTATTTAGAAGATACTCAAGGCCCTGGTGGCTGTAGGGGAAACCTGGAATGGAGTATTTAGAAGATACTCAAGGCCCTGGGGGCTGTAGGGGAAACCTGGAATGGAGTATTTAGAAGATACTCAAGGCCCTGGGGGCTGTAGGAGAAACCTGGAATGGAGTATTTAGAAGATATTCAAGGCCCTGGGGGCTGTAGGAGAAACCTGGAATGGAGTATTTAGAAGATATTCAAGGCCCTGGGGGCTGTAGGAGAAACCTGGAATGGAGTATTTAGAAGATACTCAAGGCCCTGGGGGCTGTAGGGGAAACCTGGAATGGAGTATTTAGAAGATATTCAAGGCCCTGGGGGCTGTAGGAGAAACCTGGAATGGAGTATTTAGAAGATACTCAAGGCCCTGGGGGCTGTAGGGGAAACCTGGAATGGAGTATTTAGAAGATACTCAAGGACCTGGGGGCTGTAGGGGAAACCTGGAATGGAGTATTTAGAAGATACTCAAGGCCCTGGGGGCTGTAGGGGGAACCTGGAATGGAGCATTTAGAAGACACATAAAGGGAAGTGAATGAAATAAAAAACAGAGTGGTTGTGATGTCATTCAGAACAGATTAAAAACAGGCTACATGACTGAGGAAAATAATGTATTTTATTCTATATGCTACAAAGACTAAAGCAATATCTTACCTAGATGATTCATTGAAAAGTAATGGTTTTGCACAAAACAACCACAATAAAACAAAAGGACTACATTAGTTTCATGTTTAAATAAAATAATGATGAACTATTATATAGACCAAAATGGGAAAATAAAGTAAATAATGATAATAATTGAATTCTCCTCTCCTGCATGTTTTCTATCTCTGTAACATGTAACGGCATAACATTATACTGAACCTGTAACAATAATGCCTGAACCTCAACACCTATCAGTTTATCTGTATAGACATGAAAAGTGAAGGCATTTACAATATATCAACCATAATGCTATACAGTATATGACCAGTAAATGACTGATGTTAAAGGACAGCTGCTGAATGAATAATACAACACACATTATATTAAAACACATTCCAATCAGAATAATACATGTATCAGTTAATAGATCACATTTGATCAAATGCCACTATTGCTCCAGCAGGTGGAGCTACAATGTAACAACATACAGCATTGTGACTCACAGTTCTATATTAGAATTCCATGAGTTCCATTCTGATGGTTGTTATGGTGATCAGGTGATCTCAGCCTCACTCTTCTTCAACATGATCACCTGTTCAACACAGAAGTAGTTCATCAGTGTGGCCATGTATTTACTTATCCAATACAGAACCACTTAGAAATGTAAATCATATCAGATGATTTACTAGTCAATACTGTGCTACTTAGAATCCTATCAAATTACTTCCAATGGGGCTCCTGCTTATGTCCAGTTCTCCCTTATCAATACCTGGGCTATTTACTCCTTATCAATACCTGGGATATTTACTCCTTGTCAATACCCAGGCTATTTACTTCTAATTGCAGCTAGCCTAGTGGTTAGAGTGTTGGACTCGTAATCACAAGGTTGCAAGATTGATTCCCTGAGCTGGGAATAATCTGTCGTTCTACCCCTGAACAAGGCAGTTAACCCACTGTTCCTAGGCTGTCATTGAAAATAAGAATTTGTTCTTAACTGACTTGTTAAATAAAGGTTAAAAAAAAGAATTCATATCAGTGACATATGTTGTTCTAATCCTCTGGTCTGATGGAGCCTGCATTCCATAGAATGGGTTGGTGTTTGTTGGGTCGACCAGCCTCATTATTGCAGAGCACTCTATTCACTATTCATGTATTCACCTGTGTGTGTATTGTGACCTGCTTCCTTATTAAACTTCTTAAGGATCGGACCCTTTTTTAAATGTTATCCAAAACATACCTAAATGAAACTGCCTATAACTCAGGCCCTGAAGCAAGGATATGCTGATTCTTGGTACCATTTGAAAGGAAACACTTTCAAGTTTGTGGAAATGTGAAAGGAGTGTAGTAGAATATAACACAATAGATCTGGTAAAAGGTAATACAAAGATAAAAACAACCGTTCTTTTCTATTTTTTTGTACCATCATCTTAGAAATGCAAGAGAAAGGCCATAATGTATTATTCCATATGTTTTGAATAAAGTAATATGCTGATTGGTGATTGACCTCTCCCATTATTTGGGGGGATTTCCACGACAATACCCAGAATATTTACTCCTAAATGAATTAATTCATATCAGTTACATTACATATTGTGGTAGTGGACTCTAATCCGTCCTACTTTCTACTACTACTAAGAGGTAACATAATATAGTACACACTGTGTTCAGAATACCATATTGTGCCCCTGCAGATGTTGTAATGTAAGGTAGAATCTCACCTAATTGGTCTTGGTGGGTCTTCCTGGGTATCCTGGTTTCACCTAAACAGACAGTTATCAACACTTTACAACATGGTTCAATCAGAGATACAGTTATCAACACTTTAAACATGGTTCAATCAGAGATACAGTTATCAACACTTTACAACATGGTTCAATCAGAGCTACAGTTATCAACACTTTACAACATGATTCAATCAGAGCTAATTATCAACACTTTACAACAGGGTTCAATCAGAGCTACAGTTATCAACACTTTACAACATGGTTCAATCAGAAATACAGTTATCAACACTTTACAACATGAATCAGTCAGAACTACAGTTATCAACACTTTACAACAGGGTTCAATCAGAGATACAGTTATCAACACTTTACAACCTGACTCAGTCAGAGATACTGCAGTATTGTCAGACCTTGTGATATATTTCTGATATACAACAGGTATTCTGTTGGAATGAGGTGATCCTGTATAAACTCAGGTTCTCACCTTGAGTCCTGCTCCTGCAGTATTTCACCAGCAGTATGATGGTCACCAGCAGGTAGGGAGACCCCACCAGTAGACTACACAGCAGCCTGGGTAGAGACATGGACAACACTGGGACTGCTGGAGATGGAATGGGAGTTGGAACTGCAGTTATTAGAAAGAAAACAATTTAAAACATCAATGGAGATGGTGCTGGATAGAGATGGTAATGGCAAGGTATGGTTAGTTATTCTGTTCATTATGTAAATGTTCAGCATATTTTCATGGTTTCAGCAAATACAGTGTCAGACATGTTACTACCACATCAGCACATGTTGAAGCAATAAGGCCAGAGCGGGTGTGGTATATGACCAAGGGCTGTTCTTAGGATGACCTATCGCGGAGTATACAGCCTGGATACAGCCCTTACCCGTGGTATATTGGTGCTATACCACAACCCCCAAGATACCTTAATGCTGTTATAAATTGGATACCAATGTAATTAGAGCAGTAAAAATAAATGTTTTGTCATACCTGTGGTATACGGTCTGATATACCACGGCTTACATAAATATTCCAAGATGGCGTAGCAGTCAGACGTGTGTTTGTCTTGTCCCGTGTAAATATTCTCTTTTTCAGTTTTTTTGTTGTTGTTGCTTTTTTCGTATATATTTTAATTTCACTTTCTATTTACAAATTAATTATACAACCCTGAGCATATCAACCCTGAGCATTTTGATCCTGAGCATTTCGATCCTGAGCATTTCGATCCTGAGCATTTCGACCCTGAGCATATCAACCCTGAGCATTTCGACCCTGAGCATTTCGACCCTGATGAGCATATCGGACTGCTTTCTAAATCACCATATTCCTGCCGTTAGACCGGATCATTGCAGCTAGCTAGCTGCAACTGAGCCGCTATTGTTGGCTAACGCCTCTGTCCCGAGACTAGCACCAGTAAGCCTTGAGTTAGGCCCATCTCCTGGCTAACACCTCTGTCCCGAGGCTAGCACCAGTAAGCCTCGAGTTAGGCCCATCTCCTGGCTAGCCGCTGAAGCTTTTCCGTTGCGGATGTTGCCAAAGACCCATCTGCTAGCCCCGACCCGCTAGCTTTCTGAACGCCGTGTCTCCCGCTCACCTAGCGTAGTAATCGACTACCGAACGGCTCCTTGTTTCATCTATTGCTGCTCATTGGACCCTATGATCACTCGGCTACACAGCTGATGCCTGCTGGACTGTTCACCAACACGGTACTTATTTCTGTTTATCTATCGGCCCCAGCCCTAAACTCAGGTCCTGTGAGTACCTAACTGACCCTCTCTGCCCATTCATCACCATTTACCCGTTGTTGTTGTCTTAACTGTTTACCATTTGTTGTTGTCTTACCCGTTGTTGTCTTAGCTCTCCCAATCAACACCTGTGATTGCTTTATGCCTCTCTCTAATGTCAATATGCCTTGTCTACTACTGTAATGGCCTCTAAACCTTCAAGCTGCATACTGGACCCTATTCCAACTAAACTACTGAAAGAGCTGCTTCCTGTGCTTGGCCCTCCAATGTTGAACATAATAAACAGCTCCCTATCCACCAGATGTGTACCAAACTCACTAAAAGGGGCAGTAATAAAAGCCAAACCTTGACCCAGAAAATATAAAAAACAATCGGACTATATCGAATCTCCCATTCCTATCAAAGATTTCAGAAAAAGCATCTAAACATTATCTCACATATCTTTTAGACATTTGGTTTTCAACAGCAGAGATTTATATAAACCTGTCTGTCTGTCTCTCCAGACATGACTATAGATGACTGGTAGAGAGATGGTAATAATACCAGACTATAGATGACTGGTAGAGAGATGGTAATAATACCAGACTATAGATGACTGGTAGAGAGATGGTAATAATACCAGACATGTAGATTACTGCATTGAATGACCTAGAGCATAGCAGCAACAACAGAAACTATGTTCAGAAAACAAACTGGGTTTTGCTTCGAGGGCTGGCTAGCAGAGAAGAAAAAATATGTTGACTTCAAAACTATCAATAAGGAAGATTTTAACATCCTTCTCTGACAGTTTATGTAAATGTAGGACATGGGAAGGGGGAGAAGTACAGTTTAAGTAGCTATCTGGGACTCTGTAGTGGGCTCAACCAGTTTCTAAATGACCCACCCATCAGTCACAGCTGGTGCAGTATGAAGGACTCTGAATTTACTCTCCAATCATGTATTTCTGGGAAACATCAAACAGCTAAGAAGGCAAGGAAAAGATATCACAAACAGCCACCCTCCCATCACCGATAAGGACATGGCCCAGCTCCAAAACTCTCAGGCTCTGAATCCCGGTACACCAAGGGGTCTGGTGGTTCGACCTCTTTTTAATTTTATTTGTGTCGGGACTATATCTTGTGGAAGGATGAAATAGTAAGAATACATTCATCAAAATAACGTTTTTAATGAAAATATGTCAATCATTATTTGAATATGTTGGTAACCTGTTGTTTAAAAGTGAAGCTGACTTCCTCACGACACAATGCGGAGTGCCTGGATACTGACCTTAGCCGTGGTATATTTACAATATACCACAACCCTCATAGGTGCCTTATTGCTATTAAAAACTGATTACCAACGTAATTAGAGCAGTAAATATGTTGTCATACTGGTAGCTTCCAGCCAATCAGCATTCAAGACTGGAACCACCCAGTTTGTAATGCAGGTTTTAGCACCACTTAACAGTGTAAAGAAGAACCAGATAATCTGAAGTCAAGGTTTCTCATATTCTCACCTGTCACAGTCATCCAGCTCTCTGGTGATTCTCCTTTCGAGCTGGAACACTTGTAGAGTCCTTCATCTGACTTGGATACTGCAGGGATGGTCATCTCTCCTGTAGTCTCAGTCCTGATGAAGGATCTATCTTTGTAGAAATCAGCTGTGAGGTTAGAGGGAGTTCCCTGATATCTGCAGCGCAGAGTCACAGAATCCCCCTCAGTCACAGGAAGGGCAGGACTCTCCAGGATCACAGCTCCAGCTGTATATAATATATAAACATCATATATAAACAGGTCTCTCCAGGATCACAGCTCCAGCTGTATATAATATATAAATATCATATCTAAACAGGTCTTTCCAGGATCATAGCACCAGCTGTATATAATAGATAAATATCATATCTAAACAGGTCTTTCTAGGATCACAGCTCCAGCTGTATATAATATATTGTTGGATTCTGGGTGAAACTTTGAACATTGCTATACTAGAGACATGATAGATCATAAGTAATACTATAGTATCTGAGGGGTGATAGAGATTGTTTTTTACATCAGAAGTTAATGTTTATCTGTAGGAGTCAGATGGCTTTGGAATGTGTGGACAGGAAGAAGTCACAGGAGTAGGTGATACGGGTAGAGAGCTGTGGATTAGACATCAAGGGGGTTGAGGTCAGGTCAGGTCACCTTCAGGGAGACAGAATGGTTTATTCATCTATCACCTTGTCTTCCTTCCATAGAATATGTTTTGAGAGAAAGGGAGTGCCTAAAGTGGAGTATATATACTTGTGGTGGTGGAAATATGATGTCTGAATGCAGCTGTATCGACCCTTTGGGAAGAACTCAATTTGGTTAAGCTTTTCCTTGTCCGTGAAGTCATTTATTCTTAAAATTAGACACTAAAAGATGGCGTTGTCGGTAGGATTCACCACGATTTGTAGTCAAACCAGAGTCCAGATCAGTGGAGCAGTAGCTGGCAACAAACAAAGCAGGCACAGTTTCCTACACTTGTTTCCACTCATTTTGACATCTTGGTGAATCGTAGGCTGAACAATTGTAGGACATGGACCTAGGGAGGTTGAGTTTAATTCGGTAGGCCCATTGTGTAACGACCGGTCGTAGCTTTGTGGTAGATGGTCAGTCCCGGAAGGTAAACCTGAACAGGATGGTGCCTGTAGGGTAAGTTCTAGGAGGTGAATCCCTAGTTGGTTGGTTCCCTGCTAGTACTATACAGTATAGGGTAAGTCCTAGAGGGTAAATCCCTAGTAGGTTGGTTCCCTGCTAGTACTATACAGTATAGGGTAAGTCCTAGAGGGTAAATCCCTAGGAGGTTGGTTCCTTGCTAAACCTGTAATGAGGGTGGAAGCCCAGTCACAGTGATCTTGAGAGTGCAGGGTGTGAGTGTGTGTGCGAAAGAAAGAGAGGCTAATTTAATGCCCTGTTGGGGAGGGGAACCATGAAAGATGATGTGGAAATAGGAAGACGAGTGTGAATAATTTTGGTGATGTGTGTTATCAATAATAGTGATATTTGAGGCAATACGGGAATAAGCCAGCAAGTCATCTGTGCTCTCCGGTGAAACTTTTGCAGACACTACAGTGTAGGTTCTAATACAAGGTATTAAGTGCCGTGAACAATGAATTATTATCCGGGGAAGTGTGTAGTGCTACCTTGGAAAATAGAGCAAATTAGATAAAATTGGACAACATTTCCCTGCTGACGGAGAATTCAAATCAAATAAAGAATTGAGGGAGGCAATTATGACTTGGCACAAAGACATAAAACCAGAATCAAAAGCTCAATATACCAGCGTTTTGATGTCAGCATTCTATCAACAAAAAATACAAACTGATAAACCAGGAATTAGTAGAAGTACGCATCCACAGAAAGACTGGGTGCGAGAGTACAGTGATAGAATTTGAACTTCTGCTTTGAACCCTGTGATCAAAACGGTAATTGCAGAGTAGTGGATGAAATAGAGCAGGATGTTTTGACAGTGGAAAATAACTCCACTGTCACAAGGGTCGTATTGAGTGGACCAAAATGCAGCGGATAAAGTGCTCATCTTCTTTTTTTAATTAAAGTAAACACTTAAACAAAATAACAAAATGACAAAAACAGTCCCGTAAGGTGCACAGACTATACTGGGAAACAACCACCCACAAACACAAGTAAAAACAAACACAACTAAATATGGCCTCCAATTAGAGACAACAACAACCAGCTGCCTCTACTTGGAGGTCATTGCAAAAAACTCACATAGAAATATAAAAACTAGATCCTAAACCCAAAATACCCAAACACACAAAACAAACACCCCCCTGCCACGCCCTGACCAACTATAATGAAAAATAACCCTTTTTACTGGTCAGGACATGACATCCACTCACTTCACAGATGTGCGAGGGGTTAGTAGGGCCTTAGTGGAAATCACTAACTATAGTTTCAATGACCAAGGTAAACCAAAGAAATGTAGTGGAAAAACATCAAAGCGTAGGGAGACAGTCCTGTTTTAGGTGTGGGGCTATTTGGTAATTGGAAAAGGGAGTGTAAAGTGGGTATGGAGCCTGCTGTATTCGGAGGAAATGCTGCCAAGCAAGATTTTGCAACTTTTTTCAAAAGAACCACAACAAATCCTTTTCAGATTAGCAGGAGAGGAAATGTCACATATCGGTGTATGGCCTCGGTACGATCGATAGTGGTTCATAGAGAGTATTATATACAGCTGGAGCTGTGATCCCGGCGAGCCCTGCCCGTCCTATGACTGAGTTTCTATGTGAAGGAAGACGTATGAGATCACGTTTTACCTAACTTTTTAGTAGAGTCCAGGATCAAATATCGCAGATTCTTTACGATGAGAAGTTGGCTAAATTTGCTACAGGTAAACATATTTTGGGTTGAAGAATCTAAGCGACATGCCAAGGGAATGGAAATTGAAATTATACGGCCAAAACCCCTTGAGGGGTTTTTTGATCTCATGAGACATTTTATGTCGTCTTATTCTGAAAGACATTTCTAGAATGGACGAATAGGTGGAGAGGTCACGAGGAATTAGCATAGGAGTTACTAAACCTAAAATGTACTTTTAGTTTGTTTAGTTAGTTCATGAACATTGTGGGGCGGTGGTTATGGAGACATGCTAAATTAAAGATACATAAAGGTTGGTGGATTGAAACAAACATTTAATGATTGGAGTAAGGACAGTGGATTTAGAGTTATCATGTTTGGTTTCTAATTAATACTTTTGGATTGCTGATTAAAATGTAGCATAATGAATGCAAATTATTTTCTCGTTGGAATGTCCCTGGAGACTGTGGGCTTGGGGAGAGCAGTTAGATATTCGGCAGTTTTAAGTATAAAAGTATCTGTATTAGGCCATAAACGGAGTTCCAGATAAGTGAGGCCCTTTCATGTGTGTTCTGGACCTACGGTTCACCAGCACACACACACCATTTACTGATTACGAATATGCGTCAGTGGTGTTGATATTGTGGGATTTATTTTGGGTGGGGTCTTTTCAATTCAGTTTTAAATTGGGTATGCAGAAGGATGGAAATGTTTGGAAGGTTGTGAAATGGGTTCTGAAGGACAGGGAAAGAAAAGGGAGAGGAAATATCAATCTCACTAGAAATTACAGAAACAGGTGTGATTTAATTATAAAATGAATGAGAAACACCAGTCTCTATCCAAATTGTACCATTACTTTATAAGATACTATTATTTCCTTAGGGAGTAAAAAAGAGTTGTAATTCCAAGTTGATTAGCTATTCAAATTGGTTTATTTTTGATCTAACATGTTGTTTTTGAATCATGTGTTCGAAGGGAAAATTACCAGTACGCATAGTCTTTGGGTAAATATACAAAGGTACTTTTTTCAGTCTGCATATAGAAGGGAAAATATATGTTAACCTGTTGGGGCTAGGGGGCAGCATTGAGAATTTTGGAAAAAATATGTGCCCATTTTTAACTGCCTCCTACACCAACTCAGAAGCTAGAATATGCATAATTTTGTTCAGGTTTGGATAGAAAACACCCTAAAGTTTCTAAAACTGTTTGAATGGTGTCTGTGAGTATAACAGAACTCCTATGGCAGGAAAAAACCTGACAAGGTTTCATGCAGGAAGTGGCCTGTCTGACAAGGAGTCGTGCGTCTTGCATCTGTTTATTGAAGAGTAAGGTCCTAGCTGTAACGTGACAATTCCTAGGGCTCCAATAGGCTCTCAGAACCCGGGAAAAACCTGAACGATGACGAGGCGGCCTCTGGCTGAAACAGATTATCGCCTTTGCCAAGTGGCCGATCAGAGGGTCATTGCATGAGGCGCGTGCACGATTCGCCCCCGTGGAGAAATTTCATTCGGCTGTTTAGGCTCATTGCAGATTCCCGGTCGGAATATTATCGCTTTTCTACGAGATAAATGGCATAAAAATTGGTTTTAAACAGCGGTTGACATGCTTCGAAGTACGGTAATGGAATATTTAATGCGCCATGCTCGTGGCCGTGATTTGCCATTGGGATAGTGTCTAGAACTCACGAACAAAACGCCGCTGTTGGAACATAACGATGGATTATTTGGGACCAAACCTACATTTGTTATTGAAGTAGAAGTCCTGGGAGTGCATTCTGACGAAGAACAAGAAAGGTAATAACATTTTTCTTATAGGAAATGTGATTTTGGTGAAGGCTAATCTTGCCGGGTGTCTAAATAGCTAGCCCGTGATGGCTGGGCTATGTACTTAGAATATTGCAAAATGTGCTTCATCCGAAAAGCTATTTTAAAATCGGACATATCGAGTGCATAGAGGAGTAATGTATCTATAATTCTTAAAATAATTGTTATGCTTTTTGTGAACGTTTATCGTGAGTAATTTAGCAAACTGTTAGTAAATTCCCCGGAAGTTTGCGGGGGGTATGCTTTTTCTGAACGTCACATGCTAATGTAAAAAGCTGTTTTTTGATATAAATATGAACTTGATTGAACAGACATGCATGTATTGTATAGGTGTGTCATCTGATGAAGATCATAAAAGGTTAGTGCTGCATTTAGCTGTGGTTTCGGTTTATGTGACATGATATCCTAGCTTGAAAAATGGGTGTCTGATTATTTCTGGCTGGGCACTCTCCTGACATAATCTAATGTTTTGCTTTCGTTGTAAAGCCTTTTTGAAATCGGACAGTGTGGTTAGATTAATGAGATTCTTGTCTTTAAATAGCTGTAAAATAGTCATATGTTTGAGAAATTGAAGTAATAGTATTTCAAACGATTCAAAAATCGCGCCACTGGATTTAAGTGGCTGTTACGTAGGTGGGACGAATTCGTCCCACATGCGCCAGAGAGGTTAACCTGTCAAGGACCGTAACAGCCAGTTGAATCCTGTGGCGCGATTTTCAAAACCTTTGAAATGCTATTACTTCAATTTCTCAAACATATGACTATTTTACATTTATTTAAAGACAAGACTGACGTGACCGTCCCACCTGCGGGACACACTATTCAACAGCCAGTGAAATAGCATGGCCCGAAATACAAAACAGCAAAAATCTCATAATTTCATTTTCTCAAACAATCAACTATTTTACGCCATTTTAAAGATAAACTTCTCGTTAATCTAACCACATTGTCCGATTTCAAAAAGGCTTTACGGCGAAAGCATAAAATTAGATTATGTTAGGACATAAACTTCACAAGAAAAACCACACAGCCATTTTCCAAGCAAGGACATGCATCACAAAAAACAAAAATACAGCTAAAATATTCACTAACCTTTGATGATCTTCATCAGATGGCACTCATAGGACTTCATGTTAAACAATACATGTACGTTTTGCTTGATAAAGTTCATATTTATATCCAAAAACCCCATTTTACATTGGCGCATGATGTTCAGAAAATGTATTCCCACCAAAACATCTGATCAATGTGCACATCAATTTACAAAATACTCATCATAAATGTTGATAAAATTTACAACAGTTATTGAAAGAACTATAGATATACTTCTACTTAATGCAACCGCTGTGTCAGATTTTAAAATAGCTTTACGGAGAAAGCACATTTGTCAATATTCTGAGTACATAGCTCGCTATCAAAGCAAGCTATACAGATACTCGCCAGATACTCGCCAAGGGGTCAACTAAACTCAGAATTTGTATTAGAAATATTCTCTTACCTTTGCTGATCTTCGAATCTTCGTCAGAATGCACTCCCAGGACTCCTACTTCCACAAGAAATTTTATTTTTGTTCGAAATACTCCATATTTATGTCCAAATACCTCCGTTTTGTTTGTGTGTTCAGATCACTAACCAAAGGCATAACGCGCGAGCTTAAATCCAGACGCGAAAAGTCAAATAGTTCCATTACCGTTCGTAGAAAGATGTCAAACGTTGTTTACAATCAATCCTTAGGGTCTTTTTAACATAAAATGTCGATAATATTCCAACCGGACAATAGCGTATTCATTTCAGAGGAAAAAGGAGGGGCAGTCCTGTCCTCAGGCAGTCCACTCATTGACTGAGCTTCTATTTTCTGCCCAGTAACAGGAGAAGGATGAAACACGTTTCTAAAGGCTGTTGATAGCCAATGGAAGCCTTAGGAAGTGCAACGTGACCCCACAGACACTGTAGTTTCGATAGGGATTCAAAAGAAGAACTACAATTCTCAGATTTCCCACTTCCTGGTTGGATTTTTCTCAGGTTTTTGCCTACCATATGAATTCTGTTATACTCACAGACATCATTCAAACAGTTCTAGAAACTTAAGAGTGTTTTCTATCCAAATCTACTAATAATATGCAAATATTTGACTCTGGGCCCGAGTATTAGGCAGTTTACTCTGGGTACGCTTTCATCCGAAAATGAAAATACTGCCCCTAATGCATGCACATGCTTTTACACTATGTTAAAGGAGAATTGGCGTGAGGAGAGATCTTTTACGTCCTTCTAGCTATATGTTAAAGGAGATGTTCGGTCCTGCCTCTGCAGAATGATTGAGAAAGTGAAGAAAAGGTTAATAAGGTGAAAGGGAGGCAGATTGTCTTCCTCAGCAACATAGAAGTTGCTTCCCTTCTCACTTGTACTGGAGCAAACTTTAAGGTTTGGGACTTGTTCTGCCCCAGAGGCATTGGGTATTTTCCAGAACACGTGTGTTATACATTTCGTAGCAGCATTCCATATAATCCGATACTCCCTGGTGGTCATGCAGTCTATCATACTATATTGAAATGGTGACTTACAGAAATAAGGTAACTCTCTCCTCACCTGTCACTGTCATCCAGAGGGCTGGAACCCCCCAGTTTATATTGCAGGTTTTAGAAAGAAGGACCAGATCATCTGAATGTCAAGATTTCTCATATTCTCACCTGTCACAGTCATCCAGCTCTCTGGTGATTCTCCTTCAGAGTTGGTACACTTGTAGAGTCCTTCATCTGACTTGGATACTGCAGGGATGGTAATCTCTCCTGTAGTCTCAGTCCTGATGAGGGATCCATCTTTGTAGAAATCAACTGTGAGGTTAGAGGGAGTTCCCTGATATCTGCAGCGCAGAGTCACAGAATCTCCCTCAGTCACAGGAAGGGCAGGGCTCTCCAGGATCACAGCACCAGCTGTATATAATATATAAACATCATATATAAACAGGTCTCTCCAGGATCACAGCACCAGCTGTATATAATATATAAACATCATATATAAACAGGTCTCTCCAGGATCACAGCTCCAGCTGTTTATAATATATAAACATAACATCAGCTATCTGAAACCAGATGAACCACTAAACACTATAATGTTAGTAGATGGTGTTTGTGGACATACCAGGTACTGTGATGTTGACAGCATTGCTGTGTTCTCCAGACCCAGACTGACACCAGTACACTCCACTGTGTGATGGTATTAGTGACACGATGCATGAAGACCCTTGTGGTTTTCCCCATTTTCTTCCACAATCTGAACGCTCCCCAGAGACTGTGTGTCTCTTCAGTCTCCATCCAGCAGAGTTCCCCTGAACCTCACAGCTCAGAGAGACAGACTCATATTTAAAGAACTGAGATCTGTCTGGACTGACACTCAGAGAGGCTGGATTAGAGAGAACTGAGTGAGAGAGAGAGAGAGAGAGAGAGAGAGAGAGAGAGAGAGAGAGAGAGAGAGAGAGAGAGAGAGAGGAGGGTCAGTCTGATATCTGTACTATTGTAATATATTCCAGAGCTGAGACTGTATCACATCTGAGTTAAACTTTGATTAGTTCTACCAGCCTACACCAGATTCAATATGAGACCCTTTAATTAGATCTACCAGTCTACACCAGATTCAATATGAGACCCTTTAATTAGATCTACCAGTCTACACCAGATTCAATATGAGACCCTTTAATTAGTTCTACCAGTCTACACCAGATTCAATATGAAACCCTTTGATTTGTTCTTCCAGTCTACACCAGATTCAATATGAGACCCTTTGATTAGTTCTACCAGTCTACACCAGATTCAATATGAGACCCTTTGATTTGTTCTACCAGTCTTCACCATCTGTATATAATATATAAACATCATATATAAACAGGTCTCTCCAGGATCATAGCACCAGCTGAATATAATATATAAACATTGTCATGACGTTGGCCTGTGGGTAAGGTTTATGACCCCCCCATAAATACCTTTCTCCCTTCCCCTCTCTTACTGACCCTACTGAAGGACTGCTGTCCTGTTATTAAATATAGAGAGTCTGGGAACATCAAACAAATGGGGAAAGGAACCATATTTTGGTAATAAAACCAGTTGGAAATATGCTTGATAACGTAATGAGTATGGATGTCAGTTCATTGTTATCTGTGACATTATGACTGATGACAGGACGACATAAACTGTACCTGGGAAAGTATACACCCTCTACTTATCAGAGTCACATGGAATTGTTATGCAATTGAAATGTTTGATATTGAAATTGTTTGTTAGGAGATTCAATGTAATTTTAGCTTCCAAATGAGAGATTTGGGTTTTCATAAGGAAAGTGCCCTGCTTGATCAGTGGCCCACCCCTGTGAAGAGGAGGGGTTATAAACGATGAAACACATCCTTCCCCCCTCTCCACTATATAAGCCTTTGACGAAAAGATAACCTGGTTGTTCCAGTACGGGAGGTCTGCAGCCTCTACGTTAGAAGGACACACATGTCAAGGACAGAACTAAGCCAACCTCGGCGTGAGCTATGGTATGAACTGGTATGAACTTTGAGCTTATTCACTACAGAAGTGATACTTCCTAGCCGTTGAGTTAGCAGCTGCCGCTGAAGACGTGGGCTAGGAAAGAACAGACGACGGATCCAGTCTAACAAACAGACGAAGATACCACCACGTATCCAATTTACCACCAGAGAGATTGTTCCGAGTACAGGAAGATCTGTTGGCCAACCCGGCCAGCATCTACGACCAATCTACCGAAGCGCAGCTCAGAGTAAATATTTATTGCATTTTCCTTTTCCAAATGGGCGGTAATTTAGAATGCATAAGATATTGTATTTACGATAGTATAGCTGCTGTTTGTGGTTCCTAAGTCTTCCCGCTCTTTCATTCAAGCCCAACCCCCTTTCCTTTGTGTAACCAGGTTCCGTCCACCGGGACGTTTTCTGTATGACATCGTTTGTATTCTGTGTATTTGTAATTCTGTGTGATTAGTTTAGGTATTTAGTAAATAAATAATTAAACCCAATTTTGTATTGCTGATTCAACTTGTTAGCCAGGGTTCGTGAAGATAGCCAAGAATTTACAACTTTCATTATGAGACTGAAAATAAGATAAGGGTTAATATTGACTGCTATCGATGTAAAATATTACTAAGTATTTTAAGAGTTTATTCGGAAGATAACGGCTCTATAAACGTTCTTCCGTGGTGCCCCGACTTTCTAGTTAATTACATTTACATGATTAGCTTAATCAGGTAATATTAATTACAGAGAAATCATTTTATAAGTTAGCATGTCATATCACTTAATCCGGCATAGCCAAAGACACGACAACATCATATATAAACAGGTCTCTTCAGGATCACAGCACCAGCTGTATATAATATTTAAACATCATATATGAACAGGTCTCTCTAGGATCACAGCACCAGCTGTATATAATATATAAACAGGTCTCACCAGATCACAGCACCAGCTGTATATAATATATAAACATCATATGTAAACAGGTCTCTCCAGGATCACAGCTCCAGCTGTATATAATATATAAACATCATATATAAACATAACATCAGCTCTCTGAAACCAGATGAACCACTAAACACTATAATGTTAGTAGATGGTGTTTGTGGACATACCAGGTACTGTGATGTTGACAGCGTTGCTGTGTTCTCCTGACCCAGACACACACCAGTACACTCCATTGTCTGATGGTGTTAGTGACACGATGCATGAAGACCCTTGTTGTTTTCCCCAGTCAGTATTACACTCTGAAAGGATTCCTCTCGTTGTGTTCCTCACCACTCTCCATCTAGCAGAGTTGCCCTGAACCTCACAGCTCAGAGAGACAGACTCATATTCAAAGAACTGAGATCTGTCAGGACTGACACTCAGAGAGGCTGGAAAAGAGAGATCTGAGGAGAGAGAGGTCTTAGAGAGGGAAGGTCATGAGAAGAGCTCCTTTTAGCATAAAAATACATGTTTGTCATACCCGTGGTATACGTTTCTCATTTACCACGGCTTCCAGCCAATCAGCTTTCAGGGCTGGAACCACTCAGTTTATAATGCAGGTTTTAGCACCACTTAACAGTGTAAAGAAGGACCAGATTATCTGAATGTCAAGGTTTCTCATATTCTCACCTGTCACAGTCATCCAGCTCTCTGGTGATTCTCCTTCAGAGTTGGTACACTTGTAGAGTCCTTCATCTGACTTGGATACTGCAGGGATGGTCATCTCTCCTGTAGTCTGAGTCCTGATGAGGGATCCATCTTTGTAGAAATCAGCTGTGAGGTCAGACGGAGATCCCTGATATCTGCAGCGCAGAGTCACAGAATCTCCCTCAGTCACAAGAATGGCAGGGCTCTCCAGGATCACAGCACCAGCTGTATATAATATATAAACATCATATATAAACAGGTCTCTCCAGGATCACAGCTCCAGCTGTATATAATATATAAACATCATATATAAACAGGTCTCTCCAGGATCACAGCTCCAGCTGTATATAATATATAAACATCATATATAAACAGGCCTCTCCAGGATCACAGCTCCAGCTGTATATAATATATAAACATCATATATAAACAGGTCTCTCCAGGATCACAGCTCCAGCTGTATATAATATATAAACATCATATATAAACAGGTCTCTCCATCACAGCTCCAGCTGTATATAATATATAAACATAATATATAAACAGGTCTCTCCAGGATCACAGCACCAGCTGTATATAATATATAAACATCATATATAAACAGGTCTCTCCAGGATCACAGCTCCAGCTGTATATAATATATAAACATCATATACAAACAGGTGTCGTGTCTTTGGCATCATTAAACTGAAGACTGTTAGTTTATCAAATCAATTCTTTGTAATTATTATTACATGATTAACTAATCAGGTAAATGTAATTAACTCGGAAGTCGGGGCACCAAGGAAAATATTCAGATTACAAAGTTATAATTTTCCTAATATAACTTTCAGATATTTAATATCTGATCAATTAGTCCTCTAATTAATGAATTATTCTTTACCTCACGTTAGTCTCATTCCAAACGTCGGAAATTGTTTGTTATCTGCACAAATCCAGTCTTCACTATGAATCATTCATACATCAATTGTCTCAATCATTTATTAATTAACTTCTTTGGGATAGGGGGCAGTATTTTCACATCCGGATAAAAAACGTATCCGATTTAATCTGGTTACTACTCCTGCCCAGTAACTAGAATATGCATATAATTATTGGCCTTGGATAGAAAACACCCTAAAGTTTCTAAAACTGTTTGAATGGTGTATGTGAGTATAACAGAACTCTTATGGCAGGCAAAAACCTGAGAAGATTTCATGCAGTAAGTGGCCTGTCTGACAAGGTGTTGTTGTTCTTGCTTCTGTTTATTGAAGAGTCAGGATCTTAGCTGTAACGTGACACTTCGTACGGCTCCAATAGGCTCTCAGAGCCCGGGAAAAACCTGAACGATGACGAGGCAGCCTCAGGCTGAAACACATAATCGCCTTTGCCAAGTGGTCTATCAGAGGACAATGGAATTAGGCGCGTGCCCGATTCGACCCCGTGCAGTATTTTCTTTCGGCTGTTTACCTAATTGCAGATTCCCGGTCAGAATATTATCGCTTTTTTTACGAGAAAAATGGCATAAAAATTGATTTTAAACAGCGGTTGACATGCTTCGAAGTACGGTAATGAAATATTTAGAAATCTTTTGTCATGAAATGTGCCGTGCGCATGACCGTTATTTACCATTGGGATAGTGTCTAGAACGCACGAACAAAACGTCGCTGTTGGAACATAACTATGGATTATTTTGGACCAAACCTACATTTGTTATTGAAGTAGAAGTCCTGGGAGTGCATTCTGACGAAGAACAGGAAAGGTAATCAAACTTTTCTAATAGTAAATCTGATTTTGGTGGAGGCTGACCTGGGTGGGTGTCTAAATTGCTAGCCCTGTGATGCCGGGCTATCTACTTAGAATATTGCAAAATGTGCTTTCACCGAAAAGCTATTTTAAAATCGGACATATCGAGTGCATAGAGGAGTAATGTATCTATAATTCTTAAAATAATTGTTATGCTTTTTGTGAACGTTTATCGTGAGTAATTTAGTAAATTGTTAGTAAATTCGCCGGAAGTTTGCGGGGGGTATGCTAGTTCTGAACGTCACATGCTAATGTAAAAAGCTGGTTTTTGATATAAATATGAACTTGATTGAACAAAACATGCATGTATTGTATAACATAATGTCCTAGGTGTGTCATCTGATGAAGATCATCAAAGGTTAGTGCTGCATTTAGCTGTCTTCTGGGTTTTTGTGACATTATATGCTAGCTTGAAAAATGGGTGTCTGATTATTTCTGGCTGCGTACTCTGCTGACATAATCTAATGTTTTGCTTTCGTTGTAAAGCCTTTTTGAAATCGGACAGTGTGGTTAGATTAACGAGAGTCTTGTTTTTAAATAGCTGTAAAATAGTCATATGTTTGAGAAATTGAAGTAATAGCATTTCAAAGGTATTTGAATAACGCGCCACAGGATTCAACTGGCTGTTACGTAGGTGGGACGAATTCGTCCCACCGGTCCTAGAGAGGTTAACTAACTAAATGATCACAGAAATGCATAAACAAACAAACAAAGTAGATATGGTTACAAGGAAATGATAGGGGATGTGCCCTAGTGGGCTTAGCGGCTAGGTGGACAAAAGGGAAGTGGGTGTTGACTGAGAAAGGCGGGAATTACACAAATGAGTCACCACACAGTTAATAATTATATTCATTGAAATGCCATACCTTTGCACATGAACGCTCACTCATTCGGGAATAATTGCAATCAATATATATTTACGCGCAGTCTGTTGTCGTGATCTCTGTTGTAATCTTTCGATTGGAAAGTTTGTCCTCCCTCTCTCTCTCTTCTGTGGTTAGAATGGACACTTCAGAGTCCCATTCAGAAACGTTGTTATAGAATAGATGTTTTGAAGGTTGTTGGCCTTCGCAATCAATGGTATATAATTCCTAGCTGCAAACTAGTAATCAGTATCAAAGATTTGCTCTTATTCAGTCGGTATTGATAGTCTCAGAGTATTAACAACCATTACAAACTTAGCGTATACTCAGGTTTATGGTCTCTACTCAAACCTTAGCCCTCTCGGTTATCGAGGTAAGCTGGTCTGAAGGGAATTCCTCCCGGTGGGGGATATATTTGTAACAGTTGAAAGGGGCTGTCCTATGACGCCAGATCAATATCTGTGCTCATGGGGCGGGCCAATGATTTAGTTAAACTCCAAAGGGAATTGGAGTTTCCTTCATTAAACTGTGTAAAATCACATTACATAATTTCACAAATAGTTTCATCTTTACTCATTCATTTTATACAACAATTAGATGCAAGCCTCACAACTGAGACTCTTGTATAAATATTCTTAAGGATAGGGGGCAGTATTCAGAAGCTTGTATGAATGAGGTGCCCAAAGTAAACTGCCTGTTACTCAGGCCCAGAAGCTAGGATATGCATATGCATGGCAATATTGGATAGAAACACTCTAAAGTTTCTAAAACTGTTAAAATAATGTCTGTGAGTATAACAGAACTGATATGGCAGGCAAAAACCCAAGGACAAACTATCCAGAACTTTTTTCTTTTTCAGCCCTCACTGTTTCCAATGCCTGTCATGGTTAATATAAAGGGAAGACCTCCCAGATCGCAGTTCCTAGGGCTTCCACTAGATGTCAACAGTCTTTAGAAAGAATTTCAGGCTTGTTTTTGGAAAAATGAGCTAGAATTTGTATTTTTTCTAAGTGGCTCCCATTTTGGTGTTTTCATGCGCGTAGATGAGAGCGCGTTCTTTGTTGTTTATCTCCGGTAAAGAAAATAACGATTCTCCATCTTAAATTGTATCATTTATTTACGTGTTAGGGTAGCTGAGGTTTGATTATAAACGTTGTTTGACTTGTTTGGAGAAGTTTATTGGTAAAGTTTGGGATTCATTTTGTATGCATTTTGAAGGAGGGAAACCGGTGGATCATTGAATGAAGCGCGCCAGCTAAACTGAGTTTTTGGGGATATAAAGAAGGACTTTATCGAAAAAAAGGACCATTTGTGATGTAGCTGGGACCTTTTTTAGTGCCAACAGAAGACGATCTTCAAAGGTAAGTGAATTATTTTATCGCTATTTCTGACTTTCGTGGCACATCTGCCTGGTTGAAAAATGTTTTTCATGCTTTTGTATGCGGGGCGCTGTCCTCAGATAATCGCATGGTGTGCTTTCGCCGTAAAGCCTTTTTGAAATCTGACACAGCGGTTGGATTCACAAGAAGTTACGTTTTTTTTCTGATGTATTACACTTGTATTTTCATAACTGTTAAATATTACTATTTCTGTCATTTGAATTTCGTGCTCTGCAATTTCACCGGAAGTTGTCGAGGTGTGCCGCTAGTGGAACACCTAGCCCAAATGAGTTTCACAAAATTGTACCAAATGGACCAGTTCGTAGCTGGCTACTTCACCGACCGTTTATGCCTTCTCCAGAACATGAATATTGTTCAGTTCTCAAGTTCTGTGATGTGGAAGAAGTTCCTTTGTTCTCTCTATGAAAGCTCACTCTCTCTTATACTCTGGCCATGAGGCGAGAACTCCTCTAGGAATTTATTACTTGCCTAACAGAGCCTGGGTGTAGGGGGAAGAGAGAGAGGTGGTGAGAGAGAGAGGGGGATGGTGCAGAGAGAGGGGGATGGTACTCGCTATCCCCAAAGAGGGCAACGTCATGACACAGGTCTAATATATAAACAAGTCTCTCCAGGATCACAGCTCCAGCTGTATATAATTTATAAACATCATATATAAACAGGTCTCTTCAGGATCACAGCACCAGCTGTATATAATAAATAAACATCATATAAAAACAGGTCTCTCCAGGATCACAGCACCAGCTGTATATAATATATAAACAGCTCTCTCCAGGATCACAGCTCCAGCTGTATATAATATATAAACATCATATATAAACATAACATCAGCCATCTGAAACCAGATGAACCACTAAACACTATAATGTTAGTAGATGGTGTTTGTGGACATACCAGGTACTGTGATGTTGACAGCATTGCTGTGTTCTCCAGACCCAGACTGACACCAGTACACTCCACTGTCTGATGGTATAAGTGACACGATGCATGAAGACCCTTGTTGTTTTCCCCATTTTCTTCCACAATCTGAACGCTCCCCAGAGACTGTGTATCTCTTCACTCTCCATCCAGCAGAGTTCCCCTGAACCTCACAGCTCAGAGAGACAGACTCATATTCAAAGAACTGAGATCTGTCAGGACTGACACTCAGAGAGGCTGGAGGAGAGATAGAGAGAGTGAGAGAGAGAGAGAGAGAGAGAGAGAGAGAGAGAGAGAGAGGATTATTAAATATAGGCCCTCAAGAGCAGTAGAGGCTGTATTGGAACAGAGATGTTGAAACACAGCAGAGAACCTATTCTCCAGATGTTTAACCTGGTGACGAGGGTAGGATACTATTAGTATCTATCTACTATTTAGTGATACTAAATCAAATTTCGAATCAAATTTATTTATAAAGCCCTTCTTACATCAGCTGATGTCACAAAGTGCTGTACAGAAACCCAGCCTAAAACCCCAAACAGCAAGCAATGCAGGTGTAGAAGCATGGTGGCTAGGAAAAACTCCCTAGAACGGCCAGAACCTAGGAAGAAACCTAGAACGGAACCAGGTTATGAGGGGTGGCCAGTCCTCTTCTGGCTGTGCCAGGTGGAGATTATAACAGAACATGGCCAAGATGTTCAAATGTTCATAGATCATCAGCAGGGTCAAATAATAGTAATCGCAGTGGATGTCGAGGGTGCAACAGGTCAGCACCTCAGGAGTAAATGTCAGTTGGCTTTTCATAGCCGATCATTCAGAGTATCTCTACCGCTCCTGCTGTCTCTAGAGAGTTGAAAACAGCAGGACTGGGACAGGTAGCATGTCCGGTGAACAGGTCAGGGTTCCATAGCCGCAGGCAGAACAGTTGAAACTGGAGCAGCAGCACAACCAGGTGGACTGGGGACAGCAAGGAGTCAGTCCTTGCTGTCCCCACCTATCATGAGATCTGGAGACAAGGCTTTATATTCTAACAGAGATGCTGAAAAAGAGCAGATTGAGTCTATTCTCTAGCTGTTTAACCTGGTGATGAGGGTAGGATACTATCCTGAGACCTGGAGACAAGGCTTTATCACTCCTAGATACACAAATGGTGACATGTTTGACCCTGTAAATATAGAGACATCTCTGTAGTGTAAGGTAGGTAGGGTTAGTGTAGGGTAGCTAGTGTTAGTGTAGGGTAGGTAGGGTTAGTGTATGGTAGGTAAGGTTAGTGTAGGGTAGGGAGGGTTAGTGTAGGGGTAGGTAGGGTTAGTGTAGGGGTAGGTAGGGTTAGTGTAGGGGTAGGTAGGGTTAGTGCAGGGTAGGTAGGGTTTGTGAAGGGTAGGTAGGGTTAGTGAAGGGGCGGTAGAGTTAGTGTAGGGCAGGTAGGGTTAGTGTAGGGTAGGTAGGGTTAGTGTAGGGGTAGGTAGGGTTAGTGTAGGGGTAGGTTGGGTTCGTGTAGGGTAGGTAGGGTTAGTGTAGTTGTAGATACGGTTAGTAAAGGGGTAGGTAGGGTTAGTGTAGGGGTAGGTAGGGTTTGTGTAGGGGTAGGTAGGGTTAGTGTAGGGTAGGTAGGGTTTGTGAAGGGTAGGTGGGGTTAGTGAAGGGGGCGGTAGAGTTAGTGTAGGGCAGGTAGGGTTATTGTAGGGTTGGTAGGGTTAGTGTAGGGTAGGTAGGGTTATTGGAGGGGTAGGTAGGGTTAGTGTAGGGGTAGGTAGGGTTAGTGTAGGGGTAGGTAGGGTTAGTGTAGGGTAGATAGGGTTAGTGTAGGGGTAGGTTGGGTTCGTGTAGGGTAGGTAGGGTTAGTGTAGTTCTAGGTAGGGTTAGTGTAGGGGTAGGTAGGCTTAGTGTAGAGTAGGTAGGGTTTGTGTAGGGTAGGTAAGGTTAGTGTAGGTTAGGTAGGGTTAGTGTAGGGGTAGGTAGGGTTAGTGTAGGGTAGGTAGGGTAAATGTAGGGTAGGTAGGGTTAGTGTAGGGGTAGGTAGTGTTAGTGTAGGGGTAGGTAGAGTTAGTGTAGGGGTAGGTAGGGTTAGTGTAGGGTAGGTAGGGTAAGTGTAGGGTAGATAGGGTTAGTGTAGGGGTAGGTAGGGTTAGTGTAGGGGTAGGTAGGATTACTGTAGGGTAGGTAGGGTTAGAGTAGGGTAGGTAGGGTTAGTGTAGGGTAGGTAGAATTACTGTAGGGTAGGTAGGGTTAGGGTAGGGGTAGTTAGCGTTAGTGTAGGGGTAGGTACGGTAGGTGTAGGGGTAGGTTCGGTTAGTGTAGGGGTAGGTAGGGTTAGTCTAGGGTAGGTAGAGTTAGTGTTGGGTAGGTAGGTAGGTAGGCTTAGTGTAGGGTTGGTAGGTGAGAGGTTAGCATGTCTTGGAGGTATGATATAAAATGCTAACCTCCCCTGTTATTGTAATGGTGAGAGGTTAGCATGTCCCCGGGGTATAATAAATGCTAACCTCCCCTGTTATTATAATGGTGAGAGGTTAGCATGTCTTGGGGGTATAATACATGCTAACCTCCCCTGTTATTGTAATGGTGAGAGGTTAGCATGTCTTGGGGGTATAATAAATGCTAACCTCCCCTGATATTGTAATGGGGGAGAGGTTAGCATGTCTTGGGGGTATAATAAATGCTAATCTCCCCTGTTATTGTAATGGTGAGAGGTTAGCATGTCTTGGGGGTATAATAAATGCTAACCTCCCCTGTTATTGTAATGGTGAGAGGTTAGCATGTCTTGGGGGTATGATATTTGTGCGTCTGTAACTTTCTCACTTGAGAGTGTTATGTCTTTGCTATGCCGGATTAAGTGATATGACATGCTATTCTATAATATCATTTCTCTGTAATTAATATTACCTGATTAAACTAATCATGGAAATGTAATTCACTAGAAAGTTGGGGCACCACGGAAGAATGTTTATAGAGCTGTTATCTTCCAAATAAACTCTTAAAGACCTGGTAATATTTTACATCAATAGCAGTCAATTATCAATCCTCACCTTATTCAGTCTCATCTGAAATGTGTAAATTCTTGATTATCTACACTGGCTAACAAGTTGAATCAGCAATACAAAATTGGGTTTAATTATTTATTTACTAAATACCTAAGTAATCACACAGAATTACATATACACAGAATGGATCATACATTGATTACTAATTATGTCATAAAGGAAAACGTCCCTGGTGGTCAGAACCAATATGACAGCTGGTTACACAAAGAAACGGGGTTGGGTTTGAATAAAAGCGTGGGAAGACTGAGGAACAAAAGGATTGAGTCTCTATCGGACTGTAATGCAGCTATGCTATCGTAAATACAGAATCTTATGCATTCTAAATAACCGCCCATTTGGAAAAGGAAAATGCAAGAAATATTTACTCTGAGCTGTGCTTCGATAGGTTGGTCACAGATGTCCTTCAGAGATCTTTTGTCCTCTGAAGAATATGTCTTGTGGTAGAATGGATACATTGTAGTACCGTCGTCGTGTGGTAGAATGGATACGTTGTAGTACCCTGTCTTTCTGAAGAGATTGTGGTAGAGCAGATACTTTGTCTGTCCTTTCCTAGCCCACGTTTACAGCTGCTGCTGCTAACTCAACGGCTAGGAGGTATCACTTCTTTAGTGAATAAGAGTTCAAAGTTCATACCAAGTTGCCATACTTTGAGCTCACGCTGAGGTTGGCTTAGTTCTGTAGTTGATATTAGCCCTTTTAACGTCTGGACAGCAGTCCTCACATCCTCGGGAACACGAAGTAACATTTTTATCAAGGGGCTTATGTAGTGGTGGGATGGGCGTGTTTCATAGTTTTAAAAGGCTAATTGATCATTAGAAAACCCTTTTGCAATTTTGTTAGCACAGTTGAAAACTGTTGTTCTGATTATAGAAGCAATAAAACTGGCCTTCTTTAGACTAGTTGAGTATCTGGAGCATCAGCATTTGTGGGTTCGATTAAAGGCTCAAAATGGCCAGAAACAAAGCCCTTTCTTCTGAAACTCATCAGTCTATTCTTGTTCTGAGAAATGAAAGCTATTCCATGTGAGAAATTGTCAAGAAACTGAAGATCTCGTACAACGCTGTGTACTACTCCCTTCACAGAACAGCACAAACTGGCTCTAACCAGAATAGAAAGAGGAGTTGGAGGCCCCAGTGCACAACTGAGCAAGAGGAGAAGTATATTAGAGTGTCTAGTTTGAAAAACAGATGCCTCACAAGTCCTCAACTGGCAGCTTTATTAAATAGTACCAGCAAAACAACATTCTCAACGTCAACAGTGAAGAGGCGACTTATGGATGCTGGCTCCAATTAGCCTTTTAAAATGATAAACTTGGATCAGCTAACACAACGTGCCATTGGAACACAGGAGTGATAGTTGCTGATAATGGGCCTCTGTACGCCTATGTAGATATTCCATAAAAAAATCTGCCGTTTCCAGCTACAACAGTCATTTACAACATTAACAATGTCTACACTGTATTTCTGATCAATTTGATGTTATTTTAATGGACAAAAAAGTTGTTTTTCTTTCAAAAACAAGGACATTTCTAAGTGACCCCAAACTTTTGAACTAGAGTGTACATAATGGGATAAAAGCCCCCATTAAACTGAATGAAATTCTAGAGAATGAAATTCAGTTTAATCACAAACATCAATGTTCTAACTAGAGATATCAAATTAGCATGACACCTTGTCCAAATCAAAGAATTCAAACAAAGGAAGACATTAACAATATACAGACTCAGTGACCATAGCCTGGCCATAGAGACAGACCAATGTACAGACTCAGTGACCACAGAGACAGTTGTTTTGTGAAAACGTAGAGACAGTAGATCTAGCTGGTCTGTCATAATATAATAGAGACAGTAGATCTAGCTGGTCTGACATAATATAATAGAGACAGTAGATCTAGCTGGTCTGTCATAATATAATAGAGACAGTAGATCTAGCTGGTCTGTCATAATCTAATAGAGACAGTAGATCTAGCTGGTCTGTCATAATCTAATAGAGACAGTAGCTCTAGCTGGTCTGTGTAACGTTTGTCGTCGGGAGACGAGGAAGCGGACCAAAACGCAGCTGGGAGCGAATACATGTTTATTTAACACACTAGAATTAAACATGTACACAAAATCAAGGAAAAACTGCCAATACGTTACGTGCTCAAATAACGAGACAACAACCCACAAACATCGTGGGGGAAAAGGAACTTAAATGTGATTCCCAATCAGACTTCACAAGCGACAGCTGTCTGATTGGGAAATCACCCCGAGCCCAACATAGAAATAAAACACAAAGAAAGGCTATAACCAAAACATAGAAAATAAAGCATAGAAATGCCACACCCTGACCAAAATAGCAGAGTTCACCTGGTCAGGGCGTGACAGTCTGTCATAATATAATAGAGACAGTAGATCTAGCTGGTCTGTCGTAATATAATAGAGACAGTAGATCTAGATGGTCTGTCATAATATAATAGAGACAGTAGATCTAGCTGGTCTGTCATAATATAATAGAGACAGTAGATCTAGCTGGTCTGTCATAAGATAACAGAGACAGTAAATCTATCTCCAGATTATGTCTTGGTCAGTTATAATCTAATATCCATAGCTCCCACCATGTCATGAGCCCTTGTAGATTACATTTAATTGTCGCTCAAACATATTGCTTATTTATGTAATACTTCATATACAGTTAACATTCACAAAGCCGCAGGGCCAGACGGATTACCAGGATGTGTACTCAGAGCATGCGCTGACAAACTTGTGTCTTCACTAACATTTATAACCTCTCCCTGACTGAGTCTGTAATACCAACATGTTTCAAGCAGACCACCATAGTCCCTGTTCCCAAGAATGCCAAGGTAACCTGCCTAAATGACTATTGCCCTGTAGCATTCACAGCTATAGGGGCGGCAGGTATCCTAGTGTTTAGAGCGTTGGGCCAATAACCGAAAGATTGCTGGATCGAATCCCCGAGCTGACAAGGTAAAAATCTGTCATTCTGCCCCTGAACAAAGCAGTTAACCCTCTGTTCCCCGGTAGGCCGTCATTTTAAACAATAATTTGTTTTTAACTGACTTGCCTAGTTAATAAATAAAAAAATATATATGCTATTCATTGACTACAGCTCAGTGTTCAACACCATAGTCCCTCAAAGCTCATCACTAAGCTAAGGACCCTGGGACTAAACACCTCCCTCTGCAACTGGATCCTGGACTTCCTGACGGGCCACCCCAGGTGGTAAGGGTAGGTAACAACACATCTGCCATGCTGATCCTCAACACGGGGGCCCCTCAGGGGTGCGTGCTCAGTCCCCTCCTGTACTCCCTGTTCACTCATGACTGCACGGCCAGGCACGACTCCAACACCATCATCAAGTTTGCCAATGACATGACGGTGGTAGGCCTGATCACCGACAATGATGAGAGAGCCTAAGATGTCAGAGACCTGGCAGTGTGGTGACAGGACAGAAACCTCTCCCTCAACGTCAGCAAGACAAAGGAGATGATCGTGGACTACAGGAAACGGGGGGCTGTGCATGCCCCCATTCACATCAATGGGGCTGAAGTGGAGCGGGTCGAGAGCTTCAAGTTCCTCGATGTCCACATTATCATGGTCCAAACACACCAAGACAGTCGTGAAGAGGGCACAACGATGCCTCTTCCCCCTCAGGAGGGTGAAAAAATTTGGCATGGGCCCTCAGATCCTCCAAATGTTCTACACCAAGCCATAAGAACAGTTAATCAAACTGACTCTCGAGTACTAGCTCTATGCACACTCACTGGACTCACACACAGAGAGAGAGAGCAAAATTTTGATAAACTCCCATATCTACTGGGTGAAATACCACAGTGTGCCATCGTAGCAGCAAGATGTGTGATCTGTTGTCACAAGAAAACGTCAACCAGTGAAGAACAAACACTATTGTAAATTCAACCCATATTTATGCTTATTTATTTTCCCTTTTGTACTTTAACCATTTGTACATCGTTACAAAACTGTATATATACATAATATGACATTTGTCTTTATTCTTTTGAAACTTCTGTGAGTGTAATGTTTACTGTTCATTTGTATTGTTTATTTCACTTCTGTATATTATCTACCTCACTTGCTTTGGAAATGTTAACATATGTTTCCCATGCCAACAAAGCCCCTTGAATTGAAAAATTGAGAGAGAGAGAGATGGAGATAGAGGGAGAGAAAGAAAGGGAGAGAGAGATATACTTCACTTGCTTTGGCAATGTTAACATATGTTTCCCATGCCAATACAGCCCCTTGAATTGAATTGAATTGATATAGAGGGCGGAAGAGAGAGAAATAGAGAGACAGAGACACAGGAGGGAGGGTAGAGTGGAGAGAGCGGGAGAAAGAGAAATAGAGAAAGACAGGATGGAGGGAGGGAGGGAGGGAGGAGAGAGGAGAGAGAGAAATAGAGAGACAGAGACAGGAGGGAGGGTAGAGTGGAGAGAGCGGGAGAAAGAGAAATAGAGAGAGAGATACAGGATGGAGGGAGGGAGGGAGGAGAGAGGAGAGAGGAGAGAGAGAAAAATAGAGAGACAGAGACAAGAGGGAGGGTAGAGTGGAGAGAGCGGGAGAAAGAGAAATAGAGAAAGAGAAAGACAGGATGGAGGGAGGGAGGGAGGGAGGAGAGAGGGAGAGAGGGCGGGAGAGAGAGAAATAGAGAGAGAGAGAGAGACAGGAGGGGAGGGTAGAGTGGAGAGAGGAGAGAGCGGAGAGAGTGGGAGAGAGAGAGACAGGATGGAGGGAGGGAGGGAGGGAGGAGAGAGCGGAGAGAGAGAGAGAGAGAGAGAGAGAGAGAGAGAGAGAGAGAGAGACAGAGCCACAGGAGGGAGGGTAGAGTGGAGAGAGCGGGAGAGAGAGAAATAGAGAGAGAGATACAGGATGGAGGGAGGGAGGGAGGAGAGAGGAGAGAGCGAGATAGAGAGAAACAGGAGGTAGGGTAGAGTGGGAGAGAGAGAGATGGAGAGACTGTCATTGCCCGATTGTAGTTCTGCAGACCTGATTTACGATAACCCACCCCAGGGTTGGATTGCAGCTATTAACCCCAGGGTTGGATTGCAGCTATTAACCCCAGGGTTGGATTGCAGCTATTAACCCCAGGGTTATATTGCAGCTATTAACCACCAGGGTTGGATTGCAGCTATTAACACCAGGGTTGGATTGCAGCTATTAACCCCATGGTTGGATTACAGCTATTAACCCCATGGTTGGATTACAGCTATTAACCCGATGGTTGGATTACAGCTATTAACCCCAGGGTTGGATTACAGCTATTAACACCAGGGTTGGATTACAGCTATTAACACCAGGGTTGGATTGCAGCTATTGACCCCAGGGTTGGATTGCAGCTATTGACCCCAGGGTTGGATTGCAGCTATTAACACCAGGGTTGGATTGCAGCTATTAACCCCAGGGTTGGATTGCAGCTATTGACCCCAGGGTTGGATTGCAGCTATTAACACCAGGGTTGGAGTTATAGTCATTATGTAGCTATATGAGTCTGTATGGAGTTATAGTCATTATGTAGCTATATGAGTCTGTATGGAGTTATGGTCATTATGTAGCTATATGAGTCTGTATGGAGTTATAGTCATTATGTAGCTATATGAGTCTGTATGGAGTTATAGTCATTATGTAGCTATATGAGTCTGTATGGAGTTATAGTCATTATGTAGCTATATGAGTCTGTATGGAGTTATAGTCATTATGTAACTATATGAGTCTGTATGGAGTTAATGTCATTATGTAGCTATATGAGTCTGAATGGAGTTACAGTCATTATGTAGCTATATGAGTCTGTATCTCACATCACAGAGTAACACTTTATACCCATTTATATATTCATTATGGAACCTTTACTAAGAGAATAAGGACTGGAGAAATGAAGTCACAACCAATGAAGAGACCAGGAAGACATGATACTATTATAGAACAGGTGATGAATATAGAGAAATGATACTATTATAGAACAGGTGATGAATATAGAGAAATGTTCTCACCTCCACCTTGTCCGAGGCTACAGTATACCAGTGTTCTCAACAGCACTGAAACACACAGAGAGAACGATCACTATGGTACATGATGTAAACACTGAAACACACAGAGAGAACTATCACTATGGTACATGATGTAAACACTGAAAACACACAGAGAGAACTATCACTATGGTACATGATGTAAACACTGAAACACACAGAGAGAACTATCACTATGGTACATGATGTAAACACTGAAACACACAGAGAGAACTATCACTATGGTACATGATGTAAACACTGAAACACACAGAGAGAACTATCACTATGGTACATGATGTAAACACTGAAACACACAGAGAGAACTATCACTATGGTACATGATGTAAACACTGAAACACACAGAGAGAACGATCACTATGGTACATGATGTAAACACTGAAACACACAGAGAGAACTATCACTATGGTACATGATGTAAACACTGAAAACACACAGAGAGAACTATCACTATGGTACATGATGTAAACACTGAAACACACAGAGAGAACTATCACTATGGTACATGATGTAAACACTGAGCTGTACCACAGATATGAATTTCCTTAATAGTCTGTTGACACATTTCTGTGCCAATCTAATTAACATAATACAAACATCCACATCAAAGTCCTTCAGTTTAAGAGATATCCACCTATGTTGGACTTCCTCATCTGCAGTGGAAAGTGCATTTTGCTCTACGACCCCCAAAGTGTCAAGGGATTCGTCTGAAGTCAGCCAGCTGTCTGTTCCGTCAGAACTGTTGGGGCTACAAACTAATATGACCCCACTATGGAAAGGGGAGACTCAGCTACAAACTAATATGACCCCACTATGGAAAGAGGAGACTCTCAGCTACAAACTAATATGACCCTACTATGGAAAGGGGAGACTCTCAAATACAAACTAATATGACCCCACTATGGAAAGGGGAGACTCTCAGCTACAAACTAATATGACCCCACTATGGAAAGGGGAGACTCAGCTACAAACTAATATGACCCCACTATGGAAAGAGGAGACTCAGCTACAAACTAATATGACCCTACTATGGAAAGGGGAGACTCTCAGATACAAACTAATATGACCCCACTATGGAAAGAGGAGACTCTCAGCTACAAACTAATATGACCCTACTATGGAAAGGGGAGACTCTCAAATACAAACTAATATGACCCCACTATGGAAAGGGGAGACTCTCAGCTACAAACTAATATGACCCCACTATGGAAAGGGGAGACTCAGCTACAAACTAATATGACCCCACTATGGAAAGAGGAGACTCAGCTACAAACTAATATGACCCCACTATGGAAAGAGGAGACTCAGCTACAAACTAATATGACCCTACTATGGAAAGAGGAGACTCTCAGCTACAAACTAATATGACCCCACTATGGAAAGGGGAGACTCTCAGCTACAAACTAATATGACCCCACTATGGAACGAGGAGACTCTCAGCTACAAACTAATATGACCCCACTATGGAAAGAGGAGACTCTCAGCTACAAACTAATATGACCCCACTATGGAAAGAGGAGACTCAGATACAAACTAATATGACCCCACTATGGAAAGAGGAGACTCAGCTACAAACTAATATGACCCCACTATGGAAAGAGGAGACGCTCAGATACAAACTAATATGACCGCACTATGGAAAGAGGAGACTCAGCTACAAACTAATATGACCCCACTATAGAAAGAGGAGACTCAGCTACAAACTAATATGACCCAACTATGGAAAGGGGAGACTCTCAGATTCAAACTAATATGACCCCACTATGGAAAGGGGAGACTCTCAGCTACAAACTAATATGACCCCACTATGGAAAGAGGCGACTCAGATACAAACTAATATGACCCCACTATGGAATGGGGAGACTCAGCTACAAACTAATATGACCCCACTATGGAAAGGGGAGACTGAGCTACAAACTAATATGACCCCAATATGGAAAGGGGAGACTCTCAGCTACAAACTAATATGACCCCACTATAGAAAGGGGAGACTCAGCTACAAACTAATATGACCCCACTATGGAAAGGGGAGACTCAGATACAAACTAAGATGACCCCACATTGGAAAGAGGAGACTCAGCTACAAACTAATATTACCCCACTATGGAAAGGGGAGACTTCGATACAAACTAAGATGACCCTACTATGGAAAGGGGAGACTCTCAGCTACAAACTAATATGACCCCACTATGGAAAGAGGAGACTCTCAGCTACAAACTAATATGACCCCACTATGGAAAGAGGAGACTCTCAGATACAAACTAATATGACCCCACTATGGAAAGAGGAGACTCTCAGCTACAAACTAATATGACCCCACTATGGAAAAACGCGACTCAGATACAAACTAATATGACCCCACTATGGAAAGGGGAGACTCAGCTACAAACTAATATGACTCCACTATGGAAAGGGGAGACTCAGATACAAACTAAGATGACCCCACTTTGGAAAGAGGAGACTCAGATACAAACTAATATGACCCACTATGGAAAGAGGAGACTCAGATACAAACTAATATGACCCCACTATGGAAAGAGGAGACTCAGATACAAACTAATATGACCCCACTATGGAAAGGGGAGACTCAGCTACAAACTAATATGACCCCACTATGGAAAGAGGAGACTCTCAGCTACAAACTAATATGACCCCACTATGGAAAGAGGAGACTCTCAGCTACAAACTAATATGACCCCACTATGGAAAGGGGAGACTCAGCTACAAACTAATATGACCCCACTATGGAAAGAGGAAACTCTCAGCTACAAACTAATATGACCCCACTATGGAAAGAGGAGACTCAGATACAAACTAATATGACCCCACTATGGAAAGGGGAGACTCAGCTACAAACTAATATGACCCCACTATGGAAAGAGGAGACTCTCAGCTACAAACTAATATGACCCAAATATGGAAACAGGAGACTCTCAGCTACAAACTAATATGACCCCACTATGGAAAGGGGTTTCTCAGCTACAAACTAATATGACCCCACTATGGAAAGAGGAGACTCAGTTACAAACTAATATGACCCCACTATGGAAAGGGGAGACTCTCAGCTACAAACTAATATGACCCCACTATGGAAAGAGGCGACTCAGATACAAACTAATATGACCCCACTATGGAAAGGGGAGACTCAGCTACAAACTAATATGACCCCACTATGGAAAGGGGAGACTCTCAGCTACAAACTAATATGACCCCACTATGGAACGAGGAGACTCTCAGCTACAAACTAATATGACCCCACTATGGAAAGAGGAGACTCTCAGCTACAAACTAATATGACCCCACTATGGAAAGAGGAGACTCAGATACAAACTAATATGACCCCACTATGGAAAGAGGAGACTCAGCTACAAACTAATATGACCCACTATGGAAAGAGGAGACGCTCAGATACAAACTAATATGACCGCACTATGGAAAGAGGAGACTCAGCTACAAACTAATATGACCCCACTATAGAAAGAGGAGACTCAGCTACAAACTAATATGACCCAACTATGGAAAGGGGAGACTCTCAGATTCAAACTAATATGACCCCACTATGGAAAGGGGAGACTCTCAGCTACAAACTAATATGACCCCACTATGGAAAGAGGCGACTCAGATACAAACTAATATGACCCCACTATGGAAAGGGGAGACTCAGCTACAAACTAATATGACCCCACTATGGAAAGGGGAGACTGAGCTACAAACTAATATGACCCCAATATGGAAAGGGGAGACTCTCAGCTACAAACTAATATGACCCCACTATAGAAAGGGGAGACTCAGCTACAAACTAATATGACCCCACTATGGAAAGGGGAGACTCAGCTACAAACTAATATTACCCCACTATGGAAAGGGGAGACTTCGATACAAACTAAGATGACCCTACTATGGAAAGGGGAGACTCTCAGCTACAAACTAATATGACCCCACTATGGAAAGAGGAGACTCTCAGCTACAAACTAATATGACCCCACTATGGAAAGAGGAGACTCTCAGATACAAACTAATATGACCCCACTATGGAAAGAGGAGACTCTCAGCTACAAACTAATATGACCCCACTATGGAAAAACGCGACTCAGATACAAACTAATATGACCCCACTATGGAAAGGGGAGACTCAGCTACAAACTAATATGACTCCACTATGGAAAGGGGAGACTCAGATACAAACTAAGATGACCCCACTTTGGAAAGAGGAGACTCAGATACAAACTAATATGACCCACTATGGAAAGAGGAGACTCAGATACAAACTAATATGACCCCACTATGGAAAGAGGAGACTCAGATACAAACTAATATGACCCCACTATGGAAAGGGGAGACTCAGCTACAAACTAATATGACCCCACTATGGAAAGAGGAGACTCTCAGCTACAAACTAATATGACCCCACTATGGAAAGAGGAGACTCTCAGCTACAAACTAATATGACCCCACTATGGAAAGGGGAGACTCAGCTACAAACTAATATGACCCCACTATGGAAAGAGGAGACTCTCAGCTACAAACTAATATGACCCCACTATGGAAAGAGGAGACTCAGATACAAACTAATATGACCCCACTATGGAAAGGGGAGACTCAGCTACAAACTAATATGACCCCACTATGGAAAGAGGAGACTCTCAGCTACAAACTAATATGACCCAAATATGGAAACAGGAGACTCTCAGCTACAAACTAATATGACCCCACTATGGAAAGGGGTTTCTCAGCTACAAACTAATATGACCCCACTATGGAAAGAGGAGACTCAGTTACAAACTAATATGACCCCACTATGGAAAGGGGAGACTCTCAGCTACAAACTAATATGACCCCACTATGGAAAGAGGCGACTCAGATACAAACTAATATGACCCCACTATGGAAAGGGGAGACTCAGCTACAAACTAATATGACCCCACTATGGAAAGGAGAGACTCAGATACAAACTAATATGACCCCACTATGGAAAGGGGAGACTCTCAGCTACAAACTAATATGACCCCACTATGGAAAGAGGAGACTCTCAGCTACAAACTAATATGACCCAAATATGGAAACAGGAGACTCTCAGCTACAAACTAATATGACCCCACTATGGAAAGAGGAGACTCAGTTACAAACTAATATGACCCCACTATGGAAAGGGGAGACTCTCAGCTACAAACTAATATGACCCCACTATGGAAAGAGGCGACTCAGATACAAACTAATATGACCCCACTATGGAAAGGGGAGACTCAGCTACAAACTAATATGACCCCACTATGGAAAGGAGAGACTCAGATACAAACTAATATGACCCCACTATGGAAAGGGGAGACTCAGCTACAAACTAATATGACCCCACTATGGAAAGAGGAGACTCTCAGCTACAAACTAATATGACCCAAATATGGAAACAGGAGACTCTCAGCTACAAACTAATATGACCCCACTATGGAAAGGGGTTTCTCAGCTACAAACTAATATGACCCCACTATGGAAAGAGGAGACTCAGTTACAAACTAATATGACCCCACTATGGAAAGGGGAGACTCTCAGCTACAAACTAATATGACCCCACTATGGAAAGAGGCGACTCAGATACAAACTAATATGACCCCACTATGGAAAGGGGAGACTCAGCTACAAACTAATATGACCCCACTATGGAAAGGAGAGACTCAGATACAAACTAATATGACCCCACTATGGAAAGGGGAGACTCTCAGCTACAAACTAAGATGACCCTACTATGGAAAGGGGAGACTCTCAGCTACAAACTAATATGACCCCACTATGGAAAGAGGAGACTCTCAGCTACAAACTAATATGACCCCACTATGGAAAGAGGAGACTCTCAGATAGAAACTAATATGACCCCACTATGGAAAGAGGAGACTCTCAGCTACAAACTAATATGACCCCACTATGGAAAGGGGAGACTCAGCTACAAACTAATATGACCCCACTATGGAAAGGGGAGACTCAGCTACAAACTAATATGACCCCAATATGGAAAGGGGAGACTCTCAGCTACAAACTACTATGACCCCACTATAGAAAGGGGAGACTCAGCTACAAACTAATATGACCCCACTATGGAAAGGGGAGACTCAGATACAAAATAAGATGACCCCACTTTGGAAAGAGGAGACTCAGCTACAAACTAATATGACCCCACTATGGAAAGGGGAGACTTCGATACAAACTAAGATGACCCTACTATGGAAAGAGGAGACTCAGATACAAACTAATATTACCCCACTATGGAAAGGGGAGACTCAGCTACAAACTAATATGACCCCACTATGGAAAGAGGAGACTCAGCTACAAACGAATATCGCCCCACTATGGAAAGGGGAGACTCTCAGCTACAAACTAATATGACCCCACTATGGAAAGAGGAGACTCAGCTACAAACTAATATGACCCCACTATGGAAAGGGGAGACTCTCAGATACAAACTAATATGACCCCACTATGGAAAGAGGACACTCTCAGATACAAACTAATATGACCCCACTATGGAAAGGGGAGACTCTCAGCTACAAACTAATATGACCCCAGTATGGAAAGAGGAGACTCAGATACAAACTAATATGACCCCACTATGGAAAGGGGAGACTCAGCTACAAACTAATATGACCGCACTATGGAAAGAGGAGACTCTCAGCTACAAACTAATATGACCCAAATATGGAAACAGGAGACTCTCAGCTACAAACTAATATGACCCCACTATGGAAAGGGGTTTCTCAGCTACAAACTAATATGACCCCACTATGGAAAGAGGAGACTCAGTTACAAACTAATATGACCCCACTATGGAAAGGGGAGACTCTCAGCTACAAACTAATATGACCCCACTATGGAAAGAGGCGACTCAGATACAAACTAATATGACCCCACTATGGAAAGGGGAGACTCAGCTACAAACTAATATGACCCCACTATGGAAAGGAGAGACTCAGATACAAACTAATATGACCCCACTATGGAAAGGGGAGACTCTCAGCTACAAACTAATATGACCCCACTATGGAAAGAGGCGACTCAGATACAAACTAATATGACCCCACTATGGAAAGGGGAGACTCAGCTACAAACTAATATGACCCCACTATGGAAAGGAGAGACTCAGCTACAAACTAATATGACCCCAATATGGAAAGGGGAGACTCTCAGCAACAAACTAATATGACCCCACTATGGAAAGGGGTTTCTCAGCTACAAACTAATATGACCCCACTATGGAAAGGGGAGACTCAGCTACAAACTAATATGACCCCAATATGGAAAGGGGAGACTCTCAGCTACAAACTAATATGACCCCACTATAGAAAGGGGAGACTCAGCTACAAACTAATATGACCCCACTATGGAAAGGGGAGACTCAGATACAAACTAAGATGACACCACTTTGGAAAGAGGAGACTCAGCTACAAACTAATATGACCCCACTATGGAAAGGGGAGACTTCGATACAAACTAAGATGACCCTACTATGGAAAGGGGAGACTCTCAGCTACAAACTAATATGACCCCACTATGGAAAGAGGAGACTCTCAGCTACAAACTAATATGACCCCACTATGGAAAGAGGAGACTCTCAGATAGAAACTAATATGACCCCACTATGGAAAGAGGAGACTCTCAGCTACAAACTAATATGACCCCACTATGGAAAGGGGAGACTCAGCTACAAACTAATATGACCCCACTATGGAAAGGGGAGACTCAGCTACAAACTAATATGACCCCAATATGGAAAGGGGAGACTCTCAGCTACAAACTACTATGACCCCACTATAGAAAGGGGAGACTCAGCTACAAACTAATATGACCCCACTATGGAAAGGGGAGACTCAGATACAAACTAATATGACCCCACTTTGGAAAGAGGAGACTCAGCTACAAACTAATATGACCCCACTATGGAAAGGGGAGACTTCGATACAAACTAAGATGACCCTACTATGGAAAGAGGAGACTCAGATACAAACTAATATGACCCCACTATGGAAAGGGGAGACTCAGCTACAAACTAATATGACCCCACTATGGAAAGAGGAGACTCAGCTACAAACGAATATCGCCCCACTATGGAAAGGGGAGACTCTCAGCTACAAACTAATATGACCCCACTATGGAAGGGGAGACTCAGCTACAAACTAATATGACCCCACTATGGAAAGGGGAGGACTCTCAGATACAAACTAATATGACCCACTATGGAAAGAGGGACACTCTCAGATACAACTAATATGACCCCACTATGGAAAGGGGAGACTCCTCAGCTTACAAACTAATATGACCCCACTATGGAAAGAGGAGACTCAGATACAAACTAATATGACCCCACTATGGAAAGGGGAGACTCAGCTACAAACTAATATGACCGCACTATGGAAGAGGAGACTCTCAGCTACAAACTATTGACCCAAATATGGAAACAGGAGACTCTCAGCTACAAACTAATATGACCCCACTATGGAAAGGGGTTTCTCAGCTACAAACTAATATGACCCACTATGGAAAGAGGAGACTCAGCTACAAACTAATATGACCCCACTATGGAAAGGGGAGACTCAGCTACAAACTAATATGACCCCACTATGGAAAGAGGCGACTCAGATACAAACTAATATGACCCCACTATGGAAAGGGGAGACTCAGCTACAAACTAATATGACCCACTATGGAAAGGAGAGACTCAGATACAAACTAATATGACCCCACTATGGAAAGGGGAGACTCTCAGCTACAAACTAATATGACCCCACTATGGAAAGAGGCGACTCAGATACAAACTAATATGACCCCACTATGGAAAGGGGAGACTCTCAGCTACAAACTAATATGACCCCACTATGGAAAGAGGCGACTCAGATACAAACTAATATGACCCCACTATGGAAAGGGGAGACTCAGCTACAAACTAATATGACCCCACTATGGAAAGGAGAGACTCAGATACAAACTAATATGACCCCACTATGGAAAGGGGAGACTCTCAGCTACAAACTAATATGACCCCACTATGGAAAGAGGCGACTCAGATACAAACTAATATGACCCCACTATGGAAAGGGGAGACTCAGCTACAAACTAATATGACCCCACTATGGAAAGGGGAGACTCAGCTACAAACTAATATGACCCCAATATGGAAAGGGGAGACTCTCAGCAAACAACTAATATGACCCACTATGAAAGGAGGACCAGCTACAAACTCATATGACCCCACTATGGAAGGGGAGACTTCGATACAAATTAAGATGACCTACTATGGAAAGAGGAGACTCAGCTACAAACTAATATGACCCCACTATGGAAAGGGGAGACTCAGCTACAAACTAATATGACCCCAATATGGAAAGAGGAGACTCAGCTACAAACTAATATCGCCCCACTATGGAAAGGGGAGACTCTCAGCTACAAACTAATATGACCCCACTATGGAAAGATGAGACTCTCAGCTACAAACTAATATGACCCCACTATGGAAAGGGGAGACTCAGATACAAACTAAGATGACCCTACTATGGAAAGAGGAGACTCAGATACAAACTAATTTGACCCCACTATAGAAAGGGGAGACTCAGCTACAAACTAATATGACCCTACTATAGAAAGGGGAGACTCAGCTACAAACTAATATGACCCCACTATAGAAAGAGGAGACTCAGCTACAAACTAATATGACCCCACTATGGAAAGGGGAGACTCTCAGATACAAACTAATATGACCCCCACTATGGAAAGGGGAGACTCTCAGATACAAACTAATATGACCCCACTATGGAAAGAGGACACTCTCAGATACAAACTAATATGACCCCAAAATGGAAAGGGGAGACTCTCAGCTACAAACTAATATGAACCCACTATGGAAAGGGGAGACTCTCAGCTACAAACTATTATGAGCCCACTATGGAAAAAGGCGACTCAGATTCAAACTAATATGACCCCACTATGGAAAGGGGAGACTCAGCTACAAACTAATATGACCCCACTATGGAAAGGGGAGACTCAGCTACAAACTAATATGACCCCACTATGGAAAGAGGAGACTCTCAGATACAAACAAATATGACCCCACTATGGAAAGGTGAGACTCTCAGCTACAAACGAATATGACCCCACTATGGAAAGAGGAGACGCTCAGATACAAACTAATATGACCGCACTATGGAAAGAGGAGACTCAGCTACAAACTAATATGACCCCACTATGGAAAGTGGAGACTCAGCTACAAACTAATATGACCCCACTATAGAAAGGGGAGACTCAGCTACAAACTAATATAACACCACTATAGAAAGGGGAGACTCAGCTACAAACTATTATGACCCCACTATGGAAAGGGGAGACTCAGCTACAAACTAATATGACGCCCCCCAATATAGAAAGGGGAGACTCAGCTACAAACTAATATGACCCCACTATAGAAAGGGGAGACTCATCTACAAACTAATATGACCCCACTATATAAAGGGGAGACTCAGCTACAAACTAATATAACCCCACTATGGAAAGAGGAGACTCAGCTACAAACTAATATGACCCCACTATAGAAATGGGAGACTCAGCTACAAACGAATATGTCCCCACTAAAGAAAGGGGAGACTCAGCTACAAACTAATATGACCCCACTATAGAAAGAGGAGACTCAGCTACAAACTAATATGACCCCACTATGGAAAGGGGAGACTCTCAGATTCAAACTAATATGACCCCACTATGGAAAGAGGACACTCTCAGATACAAACTAATATGACCTCACTATGGAAAGGGGAGACTCTCAGCTACAAACTAATATGACCCCACTATGGAAAGGGGAG
Organism: Salmo trutta; assembly: GCF_901001165.1. Classification (NCBI taxonomy): domain Eukaryota; kingdom Metazoa; phylum Chordata; class Actinopteri; order Salmoniformes; family Salmonidae; genus Salmo; species Salmo trutta. The sequence continues at coordinate 64,994,577 of NC_042961.1, forward strand.
ACTCTCAGCTACAAACTAATATTACCCCACTATGGAAAGAGGCGACTCATATTCAAACTAATATGACCCCACTATGGAAAGGGGAGACTCAGCTCAAACTAATATGACCCCACTATGGAAAGGGGAGACTCAGCTACAAACTAATATGACCCCAATATGGAAAGGGGAGACTCTCAGCTACAAACTAATATGACCCCACTATAGAAAGGGGAGACTCAGCTACAAACTAATATGACCCCACTATTGAAAGAGGAGACTCAGCTACAAACTAATATGACCCCACTATGGAAAGAGGAGACTCAGCTACAAACTAATATGACCCCACTATGGAAAGAGGAGACTCTCAGCTACAAACTAATATGACCCCACTATGGAAAGGGGAGACTCAGCTACAAACTAATATGACCCCACTATGGAAAGTGGAGACTCAGCTACAAACTAATATGACCCCACTATGGAAAGGGGAGACTCAGCAACAGACTAATATGACCCCACTATAGAAAGGGGAGACTCAGCTAAAAACTAATATGACCCCACTATAGAAAGGGGAGACTCAGCTACAAACTAATATGACCCCACTATAGAAAGGGGAGACTCAGCTACAAACTAATATGACCCCACTATAGAAAGGGGAGACTCAGCTACAAACTAATATGACCCCACTATGGAAAGAGGAGACTCAGCTACAAACTAATATGACCCCACTATAGAAAGGGGAGACTCAGCTACAAACTAATATGACCCCACTATGGAAAGGGGAGACTCAGCTACAAATGAATATGACCCCACTAAAGAAAGGGGTGACTCAGCTACAAACTAATATGACCCCACTATAGAAAGAGGAGACTCAGCTACAAACTAATATGACCCCACTATGGAAAGGGGAGACTCTCAGATACAAACTAATATGACCCCACTATGGAAAGAGGAGTCTCAGCTACAAACTAATATGACCCCACTATGGAAAGGGGAGACTCTCAGATACAAACTAATATGACCCCACTATGGAAAGAGGACACTCTCAGATACAAACTAATATGACCCCACTATGGAAAGGGGAGACTCTCAGCTACAAACTAATTTGACCCCACTATGGAAAGGGGAGACTCTCAGCTACAAAATAATATGACCCCACTATGGAAAGAGGCGACTCAGATACAAACTAATATGACCCCACTATGGAAAGGGGAGACTCAGCTACAAACTAATTTGACCCCACTATGGAAAGGGGAGACTCAGCTACAAACTAATATGACCCCACTATGGAAAGGGGAGACTCTCAGCTACAAACTAATATGACCCCACTATAGAAAGGGGAGACTCAGCTACAAACTAATATGACCCCACTATGGAAAGAGGAGACTCAAATACAAACTAATATGGCCCCACTATGGAAAGAGGAGACTCAGCTACAAACTAATATGACCCACTATGGAAAGAAGAGACTCTCAGTTACAAACTAATATGACCCCACTATGGAAAGAGGAGACTCAGCTACAAACTAATATGACCCACTATGGAAAGAGGAGACTCTCAGATACAAACTAATATGACCCCACTATGGAAAGAGGAGACTCCGATACAAACTAATATGACCCCACTATGAAAAGGGGAGACTCAGCTACAAACTAATATGACCCCACTTTGGAAAGGGGAGACTCAGCTAGAAACTAATATGACCCCAATTTGGAAAGGGGAGACTCTCAGCTACAAACTAATATGACCCCACTATGGAAAGAGGAGACTCTCAGCTACAAACTAATATGACCCCACTATGGAAAGGGGAGACTCTCAGCTACAAACTAATATGACCCCACTATGGAAAGGGGAGACTCAGCTACAAACTAATATGACCCCACTATGGAAAGGGGAGACTCAGCTACAAACTAATATGACCCCACTATGGAAAGGGGAGACTCAGATACAAACTAATATGACCCCACTATGGAAAGAGGAGACTCAGCTGCAAACTAATATGACCCCACTATGGAAAGGGGAGACTCTCAGTTACAAACTAATATGAACCCACTATGGAAAGAGGAGACTCTCAGCTACAAACTAATATGACCCCACTATGGAAAGAGGAGACTCTCAGCTACACACTAATATGACCCCACTATGGAAAGAGGAGACTCTCAGCTACAAACTAACAGCTACAACTGTCAAGGGACTCGTCTGAAGGTAAATAAATGGAATATATTTCCTTAGCTTTCTAATATCTTGTGGCTATAGGAGAGACTCTCCAAAACCTTATGATACATTTTTTGACTGTCTTTTTTGCCATTTCTGAATGTGTTAGTAGGACAGGCCAAAATAAATATTTTATCAAATCATCTTTATTAAAAAAAAATATACAGACAGGAGTCCTGAAATTCCAATGATCCATGGTAGACCATCTAAAACAATTCTATATGTGAGCTGACTAGAACCACCCTTTTAGAGGATATATTAAACCATATAGATAATAAACTATGTAGATATTAAACTATACAGATATTAAACCATACAGATATTAAACCATATAGATATTAAACTATATAGATATTAAACCATACAGATATTAAACCATATAGATATTAAACCATATAGATATTAAACCATACAGATATTAAACCATACAGATATTAAACCATACAGATATTAAACTATATAGATATTAAACCATATAGATATTAAACCATATTGATAATAGACTATATAGATATTAATCTATATAGAAATTAAACCATATAGACATTAAACTATTTAGATATTACACTATACAGATATTAGCATATACAGATATTAAACTATACATGTATTAAACTATATCGATATTAAACTATATAGATATTAAACTATATAGATATTAAATTATATGGACATTGAACTATACATATATTAACATATACAGATATTAAACTATACATATATTAAACTATATAGATATTTTACCATATAGGTATTCATCCATATGGATATTAAACTATATAGATATTAAACTATATAGATATTAAACTATATAGATATTAAACCTTATATATATTAAACCATGAAGATATTAAACCATATAGATATTTAACCATACAGACATTTAACCATACTGTCACGTCCTGACCAGTATAGGGGTCTATTTGTTATTGTAGCTTGGTCAGGACGTGGCAGAGGGTATTTGTTCTCATGATGAGCACGCAACCCGCTGTGCCTTGGTCTCAACATTACGACAACTATGACAGAACTACCCACCACAGCAGCGGAGGAAGGAGCAACGGGTGGACTGTCGCACGTCATGGACTTGGGAGCAGATTCTGGCTGGAGAGGGCCCATGGAGGAAGTCTGGTGAGGACTGGGAACGCTACCGGGGAACACGGCTGGCGAGGAAGCCGGAGAGGCACCCCCATGATTTTTGGGGGGGCACACGGGTAGTTTGGCTGGGCCAAGGGTGAGCCCTAAGCCAGCTCCCCGTGGTTATTGTGAGGAACGTATGGAGTGGAGGGCGCCAAGGTATGCAGAAGTGTGCACGATCTCGCCCATACGCACGCACAGTCCAGTGCGAGTGATCCCAGCCCCTCGCAAGTGCCGTGCTAGAGTGGGCATCCAGCCTGGTAGGAGGATGCCTGCGCAGCGCATCTGGTTGCTGGTGCGCCTCCTAGGTCCAGGCTACCCTATGCCTGCTCTACGCATGGCAACCATCAGGCCCCTGCACAGTCCGGTTCGCCCTGTACCAGCACTCCGCTCGTGCAGGGCTACTAGTTCCATCCAGCCAGGACGGGTTGTGCAGGAGGTGCGATCGAGACTGCCAGTGCGCCTCCACGGTCCGGTATATCCACAGCCAGCATCACGCACCAGGCCTTCAGTGCGTCAGCCCAGTCCAACTCAGCCTGTTCCCGCTCCCCGCACTAGCCCTGAGGTGCGTGTCCCCAAACTGGCATATCCAGTACCAGCACCGCGCATCAGGCTTCCAGTGCGTCAGCCCAGTCCAACTTAGCCTGTTCCCGCTCCTCGCCCTAGCCCTGAGGTGCGTGTCCCTAAACTGGCACATCCAGTACCAGCACCACACATCAGGCTTCCAGTGCGTTAGCCCAGTCCAACTCGGCCAGTTCCTGCTCCCCGCACTAGCCCTGAGGTGCGTGTCTCCAGGCTGGTGCTTCCACTACCAGCCCCACGCATCAGGCTTCCAGTGCGTCAGCCCAGTCCCGAGCTTCCGACGACAGTGCCCCGTCCAGAGTGTCCGGCAACAGTACCCCGTCCAGAGTGTCCGACGACAGTGCCCCGTCCAGAGTGTCCGGAGACAGTACCCCGTCCAGAGTATCCGACGACAGTGCCCCATCCAGAGTGTCCAGCGACAGTGCCCCGTCCAGAGTGTCCAGCGACAGTGCCCCGTCCAGAGTGTCCGGAGACAGTGCCCCGTCCAGAGTGTCCGGCGACAGTGCCCCGTCCAGAGTGTCCGGCGACAGTGCCCCGTCCAGAGTGTCTGACGACAGTTCCCCGTCCAGAGTGTCCGACGACAGTGCCCCGTCCAGAGTGTCTTGCGACAGTGCCCCGTCCAGAGTATTCGGCAACAGTGCCCCGTCCAGAGTGTCTGGCGACAGTGCCCCGTCCAGAGTGTCCGGAGACAGTGCCCCGTCCAGAGTGTCCGGAAACAGTTCCCCGTCCAGAGTGTCCGGTAATAGTGTATAGCCCGGAACCGAGTGAGACGGCCTACAGTTTGGATCCAAGAGAGACGGCCCACTGTTCAGAGCTGAGTGAGACGGCCCACAGTTTGGAACGAAGTGAGAGGGTCTACAGTCCGGAACCGAGTAAGACGGCCTACAGTCCGAAACCAAGTGAGACAGCCTACAGTCCGGAACCAAGTGAGAGGGCCTATAGTTCAGAACCGAGTGAGTGTGCCTACAGCTCAGGACCGAGTGAGTCTGCCTACAGCTCAGAATCGAGTGAGTCTGCCTACGGTCCAGAACCGAATTAGTCTGCCTACGGTCCGGAACAAATGAGTCTGCCTAAAGGCCAGAACCGAGTGAGTCTGCCTATAGCTCAGAACCGAGTGAGTCTGCCTACAGCTCAGAACAGAGTGAGTCTGCCTACGGTCCGGAAACGAATGAGTCTGCCTACGGTCCGGAACCGAGTGAGTCTGCCTACGGTCCGGAACCGAGTGAGTCTGCCTACGGTCCGGAACCGAGTGATTCTGCCTACAGTCTGGAGCTTCCAGAGTCGGCCTACAGTCCGGAGCTCCCAGAGACGCTCTACAGCCCTGAGCATTCAGCAGGGGTGGACAGGTTGGGGGGGGGAAGTAGACCTGAGCCTGAGCCACCTCCAGTATAGGTTGGTTGGGGAGGGGGGGGGTGTAGCACAGGAGCCGTCGTTAACGGCAGCCACCCTCTCTTCCCTCCCTTTAGTTAGGGGTTTATTTGGGGGTTTTTGTTGAGGTATATATATATATATATATATATATTAAATTACGTTGATATTAAACCATACAGATATTAAACCACATGTATACTAAATTATGTTGATATTAAACTATACAGATATTAAACCATACAGATATTAAACTATACAGATATTGAACCATATATATATATATATATATATATATATATATTAAACTATATAGATATTAAACCATACAGATATTAAACTATATTTATATATATCACATTATGTTGATATTAAACCATACAGACATTAAACCATACAGATATAAAAAAATACAGATATTAAACCATACAAATATTAAACCATATAGATATTAAACCTTACAGATGTTAAACCATACAGATATTAAACTATACAGATATTAAACCTTATAGATATTACACCTTACAGATATTAAACAATGTAGATATTAAACCATACACATTTTAAACTATAAGATATCACATCATACAGATATTAAACTATATAGATATTAAACTAAACATTTATTAGTTTAATAAATAAACTATTTATTAGACCTGCATATACTTATGTCATGCAATAAAATGCAAATTAATTACTTAAAAATCATACAATGTGATTTTCTGGATTTTTGTCTCTCACAGTTGAAGTGTACCTATGATAAAAATTACAGACCTCTACATGCTTTGTAAGTAGGAAAACCTGCAAAATCGGCAGTGTATCAAATACTTGTTCTCCCCACTGTATATATATTAAACTTTTTGGGTAATATTCAACTCACAGAGTAGAAGACAGGTGCGTTCCATCTCAACGTGTCGATCACTAACTGTATCTAAACTCTAGTGACTTGAAGCCTGTCCATCCCCCCACCCACCTCTCCTCTTTCCCCGTCTATACTTCCTCTTGAGATGGACTGAGAGGTGTGAAAGATGTGTGTGACAGAATGAGGGGGCCTAGAGAGGAGAGAAACACAGAATGAGAGAGAGATAGAGAGAGAGGGAGGGAGAGAAGAGAGAGACAAATAGAGAGATAGAGAGAGAAGAGATAGACAGAGAGAGAGATAAAGAGAGAGAGAGAGATAGATAGGAATAGAAAGAGAGAGAGACACACAGAGAGAGAGGTGGAGAGAGAAATAGAGAGAAAGGGATATATAGAAGAGAGGGACAGAGAGAAGAGAGACAGAGAGAGTTAGATAAATAGAGATATAGAGAAAGGGGGGTATATAGAAGAGAGGGACAGAGAGAGAGAGAGATGGAGAGAGGGAGAGAGACAGAGAGATAGAGAGAAAGAGAGAAAGAGAGAGAGAGAAAGAGAGAGAGACAGACAGTCTCTCTCTCCCTCTCGCACACAGACTTGCTGTCTTGACCTCTGAATGCTTGGCTATGAAAAGCCAACTGACATTTCCTCCTGAGGTGCTGACCGGCTGCTCCCTCTACAACCACTGGGATTATTATCATTTACTCCTGAGGTGCTGACCTGTTGCCCCCTCTACAACCACTGGGATTATTATCATTTACTCCTGAGGTGCTGACCTGTTGCCCCCTCTACAACCACTGGGATTATTATCATTTACTCCTGAGGTGCTGACCTGTTGCTCCCTCTACAACCACTGGGATTATTATCATTTACTCCTGAGGTGCTGACCTGTTGCTCCCTCTACAACCACTGGGATTATTATCATTTACTCCTGAGGTGCTGACCGGCTGCACCCTCTACAACCACTGGGATTATTATCATTTACTCCTGAGGTGCTGACCGGCTGCACCCTCTACAACCACTGGGATTATTATCATTTACTCCTGAGGTGCTGACCGGCTGCACCCTCTACAACCACTGGGATTATTATTATTTACTCCTGAGGTGCTGACCGGCTGCACCCTCTACAACCACTGTTTATATTATTTGACCCTGCTGGTCATCTGTGAATGTTTGAACAGCTTGAAAAATGATCTAGCCTTTATGGCCATGTACTCTTATAATCTCCAACCAGTTCGGATTTAAGTATAACTTTATATGACTGAAGCCTTTAGTGAGAGGTCTAATGCTTTAAAATGTAATAGTATAAAAAAATGTCTGCCCTCTGATTTCATACTCATTATATAAATAGGCCCATGTGCACCTCCATCATATGAACCGCACTAAAGCGATTTAATTAAAGTTTGTAATATTGTCATTATTTAATAATATTGTTATTATTATTATTATTATTAAACCTGCATTACAATTATATAAAAGCCCCTTAGATATTTTGTGTTTTATTTACAGTAGTGATGGACAGCTAGATCGAATTACATTTAGAGGATTCTAAATTCATATCCAATTATAATGCAGGGTTAATAATACATGAATATATTTGTTAATGCAACTTTTTGTTGGGGCAAATCTGCTTTTAGAGTACTTAAGCATCAAATACATGGCAAGAGGCCCATTTTGGCCATTAGGCTACACTTTACAATAGGACAAATATATTACTGAATTAGATTTTAAAAATTGTGCGCCACCCTGTGGGACTCCCAATCACGGCCGGTTGTGATACAGCCTGGAATTGAACCAGGGTGACTGTAGTGTCAAGTACTCATTAACTCTGTCTTCAATGATTTTTTTGGGTTGCATTATTCATGACCAGAAACATCCAGTAAACCAGGTTATGGGTGGGCCCAGTAGAAAGCCCCTTGGTTATAACCAGGTCTATAGTATGGCTGTGGTTATGGGTGGGCCCAGTAGAAAGCCCCTTGGTAATAACCAGGTCCAGAGTATGGCTGTGGTTATGGGTGGGCCCAGTAGAAAGCCCCTTGGTAATAACCAGGTCCAGAGTATGGCTGTGGTTATGGGTGGGCCCAGTAGAAAGCCCCTTGGTAATAACCAGGTCTATAGTATGGCTGTGGTTATGGGTGGGCCCAGTAACAAGTTGGATAAAGTCCAAAGATCTAAAATGATTCAGACATTCAATGGCCTTGGAGTCAGTCTCTTTGTCAACATGAATAATAAAATCACCCAACACAATGATTATATCATAGTTCTCAAGGACAACAGACAATAGTTCAGATAAATTAGTAAAGAAAGTGGGGCTGTGGTTTGGTGGCCTACACAGGGTTATGGCCAGCACCAGTGGCTGACATTTAAACAGTATAACATGATGCTCTGGTCTGGTGGCTGACATTTAAACAGTATAACATGATGCTCTGGTCTGGTGGCTGACATTTAAACAGTATAACATGATTCTCTGGTCTGGTGGCTGACATTTAAACAGTATAACATGATTCTCTGGTCTGGTGGCTGACATTTAAACAGTATAACATGATGCTTACAGCTGAGAGCATTAGTAGTAGCTTTATGTGAACAACATCACCCATAGTTAAACACCAATGTCCCTTTGTCACACACAGATGTGACCCGCTTCAGGAAACTAGGCGTACAACTGAAAGCCTTAGTAAAAATAGAGGCTGTCTCCACCCCACCACATACAGATCCTTATCAGAGCAGGAGATCTGTGTCTGTTTGAGGTTATAGCTGTATGTGAACAACATCACCCATTGTTAAACACCTCTGTCCCTCAGTCACACATTTTACATGTCTTTTTAGGTCACTTAGCTCTTGTCCAGAGAGACTTACAGTAGTTAGTTGATACATTTTTGTACTTTTTCCTGTACTGGTCCTCCGTGGGAATCAAACCCACAACCCTGGCGTTGCAAGGGCCATGCTCTACCAACTGAGCCACACGGGAAACAGACACACACACTGAGCCATATACACAGACACACACACACACACACAGACAGATAAACAAACACACACACACAGACACAGCAACACAAACACACACAGACAGACACAGCAACACAAACACACACAGACAGACACAGCAACACAAACACACACAAACACACATAGACACACACATTGAGCCATGTACATAGACACACACACTGAGCCATATACACAGACACACACACACAGACAGATAAACAAACACGCACACACAGAAACACAAACACACACAGACACACACAGACAGACACTGTACCATGACAGGTTGGGCCTTCCAGGTCATGTCACACAGGGGTCCTGAAATGATGGCATATTCCTGGATGAAATGTCTGTAATAACCGGTTATTCCCAGAAAAGCACATACCTTTTTCTTATTCACTGGTTGAGGCCAATTCTGTATCGCAGCGACCTTCTTCTTTTGTGGTTTATCAACCCTCGCCCTATGGAATAGCCCAGATAGTCTGCTTCACTTACCCCCAGCGTGCATTTCCTTGGGTTGGCCGTGAGTCCTGCTTGCCCAAAGACCCTCAATGACCGCTGTTAATCTGTCACGACTTCCGCCGAAATTGGAGCCTCTCCTTGTTCGGGCGGCGTTCGGTGGTCGGCGTCACCGGTCTTCTAGCCATCATCGATCCACTTTTCATTTTCCATGTGTTTTGTCTTGTCTTCCCACACACCTGGTTTCAATTCCATCATTACATGTTGTGTATTTAACCCTCTGTTCCCCCCATGTACTTGTCCGGAATTGTTTATTGTATGTGCATGTGCACGTCTATCTGGTGAGCGACGGGTTTTGTACCCATTTATTGTTTGTTCTGTTTCCGGTGGTTTTTATTATTAAAATGCTCCGTTGTAAACACAGTTTTTTGCTCCACCATCTTGGCACCGCCATGGACAGCGGAGACCTCGACAAGTCTGGTTCATCCTTGGGAGCAATTTCCAAACGCCTGAAGGTACCACATTCATCTGTACAAACAATAGTACGCAAGTATAAACACCATGGGACCACGCAGCCGTCATACCGCTCAGGATGGAGACGCGTTCTGTCTCCTAGAGATGAATATACTTTGGTGCGAAAAATGCAAATCAATCCCAGAACAACTGCAAAGGACCTTGTGAAGTTGCTGTAGGAAACAGGTACAAAAGTATCTATATCCACAGTAAAACGAGTCCTACATCGACATAACCTGAAAGGCCACTCAGCAAGGAAGAAGCAACTGCTCCAAAACTGCCATAAAAAAGCCAGACTACGGTTTGCAACTGCACATGGGGACAAAGATCGTACTTTTTGAAGAAATGTCCACTGGTCTGATGAAACTAAAATATAACTATTTGGCCATAATGACCATCGGTTCAGGTGCAGGACGTGGACCCCGCTCCACCCTCGGCGTCGCCCACTTAGGTGGTGCCCCTGGCCGCGTCGGAGGACTGGTGGGCGACCCTGACTGCGCCCGGCTGGCGGGCGATTCCTGCTGCGCCCAGCTGGCGGGCGACCCTGGCTGCGCCCGGCTGGCGGGAGTCCCTGGCGGCTCCAGACTGGCGGGCGGCTCTGGCGGCTCTAGACTGGCGGGCGGCTCTGGCGGCTCCAGACTGGCGGGCGCCTCTGGCGGCTCCAGACTGGCGGGCGGCTCTGGCGGCTCCAGACTGGCGGGCGGCTCTGGCGGTTCCAGACTGGCGGGCGGCTCTGGCTGCTCCAGACTGGCGAGGCTGGGCTGACGCACTAGAAGCCTGATGCGTGGGGCTGGTACTGGACGTGCCAGCCTGGAGACACGCACCTCAAGGCTAGTGCGTGTAGCGGGAAACACTGGACCGTAGAGGCGCACTGGCGGTCTCGAGCGCAGGACTGGCATCACCCCTACTGGCTGGATGCCCACTTTCCCCTGGCACATGCGGGGCGTTTGTACTGCGTGTACCGGCCTGAAAATGCCCGGCCTCGCCACAGCACCCATCACCCCAAAGCACGGGACCTGTCCAGTATGTCTCTGCCCAAAAAGGGTACGGGGAGCTGGCTCCATCCTCGCCCAGCCAAACTACCCTTGTGCCCCCCCCAAAAAAAATTATTGGGGCTGCCTCTCGGGCTCCCTTACCAGCCGTGTTCCCCGGTCCTCACCAGATTTCCTCCGCTGCTTGGTCCTTTTAAGGTGGGTAGTTCTCACACAGGTGTAGCCGTGTTGAATCGACCAAAATGCAGCCGGGATGTGAATACTCATCTTTATATTTATTTTGAATAAAGCACACGGGAAAACAATAAACAAGAATGACTAGTGACAGTTTTACAGGCTATACATTCACTAGCAGTGCGAAATACAACTACCCACCATACAAAACAAACATACCTCTGCCACGCCCTGACCAAATAATACAAATAATCCTCTATACTGGTGACAATAGCTCGCCATCACAGCGAGCTATACAGACACCCGCCAAGTTCGGGGCCACCTAAACTCAGAATTAGTATTATAAATATTGTCTTACCTTTGCTGATCTTCGTCAGAATGCACTCCCAGGACTGCTACTTCCACAAGAAATGTTGTTTTTGTTCGAAATAATCCATATTTATGTCCAAATACCTCCGTTCTGTTCGTGCGTTCCAAATGCATAATCCAAATGCATAATGCGCGAGCGCAATTCGAGACACAAAAAGTCAAAATGTTCCATTACCGTACTTAGAAGCATGTCAAACGTTGTTTAAAATCAATCTTTATGGTATTTCTAACGTAGAGTTGCGATAATATTCCAACCGGACAATAGCGTATTCATTCAAGGAGAAAAAGAAGGAACAGCGGTTCTCGTGGCACCGCGCATATCCAATCACTTTATTGCCAGGCAGTCCACTCAGTAACTGAGCTCAGTAACTGAGCTCCTATTATCTGCCCAGTGACAGGAGAATGCTGAAAGAACATTCTGAAGGCTTTAGACAGCCAATGGAAGCCTTAGGAAGTCCAACGTAACCCCACAGATACTGTAGTTTCGAAAGGGACTAGAAAGAAGAAGTACAATTCTGATCCTCCACTTCCTGGTTGACTTTTTCTCAGGTTTATGCCTGCCATATGAGTTCTGTTATACTCACAGACACCATTCAAACAGTTTTAGAAACTTCAGAGTGTTTCCTATCCAAATCTGCCAATGATATGCATATTCTAGTTCCTGGGCCAGAGTAGTAACCAGTTTAATTTGGGTACGTTTTTCATCCGGCCGTGAAAATACTACCCCTTACACCTCAACAAGTTAAACAAATCAAAATATATTTTATATTTGAGATTCTTCAAAGGAGCCACCCTTTGCCTTGATTATAGTTTTTTCACACTCTTGGCATTATTTTAACCATCTTCATGTGGTAGTCACTTGGAATGCATTTCAATTAACAGGTGAGCCTTATTAAAAAACAATTTTGTGGAATTTCTCTTCATAGTGCGTTTGAGCCAATCAGTTGTGTTGTGACAAGGTAGGGTTAGAAAAGAGAAGATAGCCCTGTTTGGTAAAAGACCAAGTGTCACGTCCTGACCAGTAAAGGGGTTATTTGTTATTATAGTTTGGTCAGGACGTGGCAGGGGGTATTTGTTTAGAGTGTTTCGGGGTTTGTTGGGCTATGTGTTTAGGAAGAGGGGTGTTTGTTTTATGTGGTTCGGGATATGTATTTATGTAGAGGGGTGTTTGTTTAGAGTGTTCCGGGGTTTTTGGTTAATGTTCTATGTGAGTGTATTTCTATGTTCTAGTTTAGTCTTTCTATTTCTATGTTTAGTTGATGGGGTTGACCTTCAATTGGAAGCAGCTGCTCTTCATTGCTTCTAATTGAAGGTCTTATTTAAGAGGGGTGTTTTGTCATGGGATTTTGTGGGAAGTTGTTGTTGTATTGCTGTGTGTTAGCCTGCAACACTGTTCGTTCGATCGTTTTCTTGTTTTGTTTCGTTTGTGTTCAATAAAAGTCATTATGACGACGTACGACGACCGTTACACCAAGTCCATATTATGGCAAAAAACTGCTCAAATAAGAAAAGAGAAACGACAGTCCATTATTACTTTAAGAAATGAAGGTCAGGCAAATCTGTCATTTTTTCAAGAACTTTGAAAGATTCTTCAAGTGGAGTCGCAAAAACCATCAAACGCAATGATGAAACTGGCTTTCATAAGGATCACAACAGGAAAGAAAGACAGAGTTTCCTTTGTTACAGAGGATAAGTTCATTAGTTACCAGCCTCAGAAATTGACAATTAACTGCACCTCAGATTGCATCCCAAATAAATGCTTCACAGAGGTCAAGTAACAGACACATCTCAACATCAACTGTTCAGAGGAGACAGAGTGAAACAAGCCTTCATGATAGAATTGCTGCAAAGAAACCACTACTAAAGGACACCAAAAGAGGAAAAGGCTTGCTTGGACCATTAAACACGAGTAATGGACTTGTGAGACGCAAATTAGTTGAACGGATGATCTCCGCCTGTGTATTTCCCACCGTGAAGCATGGAGGAGGAGGTGTTATGTGTGGGGGTGCTTTGCTGGTGACATTGTCTGTGATTTATTTCGAATTCAAGGCACACTTAACCAGCATGGCCACCACAGCATTCTGCAGCGATACACTTAGTGGGACTATCATTTGTTTTTCAACAGGACAACGACATAAAGCACACCTCCAGGCTGTGTAAGGGCTATTTGACCAAGAAGGAGAGTGATGGAGTGCTGCATCAGATGACCTGGCCTCCACAATCACCTGACCTCAACCCAATTGAGATGGTTTGGGATGAGTTGGACCGCAGAGTGAAGGAAAATCTGCCAAAAAGTGCCCAGCATATGTGGGAACTCCTTCCCACATATTCCCCAAGAAGCTGGTTGAGAGAATGCCAAGAGTGTGCAAAGCTGTCATAAAAGCAAAGAGTGGCTACTTTGAAGAATATATGGTATATTTTGATTTGTTTAACACTTTTTTGGTTACTACATGATTCCATATGTGTTATTTCATAGTTTTGATGACCTCACTATTATTCTACAATGTAGAAAATAGTAAAAAAATAAAGAAAAACCCTTGAATGAGTGGGTACTGTATGTATTGACTGGTACTGTATGTATTGTCTAATGACCAAGCGAGATTACAAGAACACAAATTATTATGAATATAACATCTCACACTTAACAGTGTAAAGAAGAACCAAATAATCTGAATGTCAAAGTTTCTCATATTCTCACCTGTCACAGTCATCCAGCTCTCTGGTGAATCTCCTTTAGAGTTGGTACACTTGTAGAGTCCTTCATCTGACTTGGATACTGCAGGGATGGTCATCTCTCCTGAAGACTCAGCCCTGATGAGGGATCCATCTTTGTAGAAAACAGCTGTGAGGTCAGAGGGAGTTCCCTGATATCTGCAGCGCAGAGTCACAGAATCTCCCTCAGTCACAGGAAGGGCAGGGCTCTCCAGGATCACAGCTCCAGCTGTATATAATATATAAACATTATATATAAACAGGTCTCTCCAGGATCACAGCACCAGCTGTATATAATATATAAACATCATATATTTACAGGTCTCTCCAGGATCACAGCTCCAGCTGTATCTAATATATAAACATCATATATAAACAGGTCTCTCCAGGATCACAGCTCCAGCTGTATATAATATATAAACATCATATATAAACAGGTCTCTCCAGGATCACAGCTCCAGCTGTATATAATATATAAACATCATATATAAACATAACATCAGCTATCTGAAACCAGATGAACCCCTAAACACTATAATGTTAGTAGATGGTGTTTGTTGACATACAGTGGGGGAAAAAAGTATTTAGTCAGACACCAATTGTGCAAGTTCTCCCACTTAAAATGATGAGAGAGGCCTGTAATTTTCATCATAGGTACACGTCAACTATGACAGACAAAATGAGAAAAAAAATCCAGAAAATCACATTGTAGGATTTTTTATGAATTTATTTGCAAATTATGGTGGAAAATAGTATTTTAAATAGATAAATGTACTCACCTTCACCTTGTCCGAGGCTACAGTATACCAGTGTACTCAACAGCACTGAAACACACAGAGAGAACTATCACTATGGTACATGATGTAAACACTGAAACACACAGAGAGAACTATCACTATGGTACATGATGTAAACACTGAAACACACAGAGAGAACTATCACTATGGTACATGATGTAAACACTGAAACACACAGAGAGAACTATCACTATGGTACATGATGTAAACACTGAGCTGTACCACAGATATTAATTTGTATATTGATGCATTTCAGTGCCAATATAATTAACACAAACATCCCCATCAAAGTCCTTCAGTTGAAGAGAGATCTGTTTTTAAATGGGTCTCAATACACCACATCTCCTATCTCTTCAGTTGTCTCATCTGCTGTGGAAAGTATGTTTTGCTCTACGATTCTCAAGGGATTCATCTGAAGTCAGTACCGCAACTTCTATCTGTACCGACTGAACCGTTTGGGCTACAAACTAATATGACCCCACTATGGAAAGGGGAGACTCAGCTACAAACTAATATGACCCCACTATGGAAAGAGGAGACTCTCAGCTTCAAACTAATATGACCCCACTATGGAAAGGGGAGACTCTCAGATACAAACTAATATGACCCCACTATGGAAAGGGGAGACTCAGCTACAAACTAATATGACCCCACTATGGAAAGGGGAGACTCAGCTACAAACTAATATGACCACACTATGGAAAGAGGAGACTCTCAGCTACAAACTAATATGACCCCACTATGGAAAGAGGAGACTCAACTACAAACTAATATAACCCCACTATGGAAAGAGGAGACTCTCAGCTACAAACTCTCACGAACACGATACAAACTCCACAAGTCTCAAGGGACTCGACTGAAGTTAACCCATTCAAATGAATGGAAGTATGGAGATATATATATATATATATAGATATTAAACCTTTATTTTTTATTTATTTTTATTTCACCTTTATTTAACCAGGTCGCCAGTTGAGAACAAGTCCTTTATTTAACCAGGTTGGCTAGTTGAGAACAAGTTCTCATTTACAACTGCGACCTGGTCAAGATAAAGCAAAGCAGTGCAACACAAACAACAACACAGAGTTCCACATGGAATAAACAAACATACAGTCAATAACACAATAGAAAAAAGTATATATACAGTGTGTGCAAATGAGGTAAGATTAGGCAGGTAAGGCAATAAATAGGCCATAGTGCTGAAATAATTACAATTTAGCAATTAAACACTGGAGTGACAGAGACTGGAGTGATAGATGTGCAGAACATGAATGTGCAAGTAGAGATACTGGGGTGCAAAGGAGCAAAAAATAAATAAATAACAGTATGGGGATGAGGTAGTTGGATGGGCTATTTACAGATGGGCTATGTACAGGTGCTGTCATCTGTGAGCTGCTCTGACAGCTGGTGCTTAAAGTTAGTGAGGGAGATATGAGTTTCCAGCTTCAGTGATTTTTGCAATTCGTTCCAGTCATTGGCAGCAGAGAACTGGAAGGAAAGGCGGCCAAACGAGGAATTGGCTTTGGGGGTGACCAGTGAAATATACCTGCTGGAGCACGTGCTACGGGTGGGTGCTGCTATGGTGACCAGTGAGCTGAGATAAGGTGGGGCTTTACCTAGCAAAGACTTATAGATGACCAGAAGCCTGTGGGTTTGGCGACGAATATGAAGCGAGGGCCAGCCTACGAGAGCATACAGGTCACAGTGGTGGGTAGTATATGGGGCTTTGGTGACAAAACGGATGGCACTGTGATAGACTGCATCCAATTTGTTGAGTAGAGTGTTGGAGGCTATTTTGTAAATTACATCGCAGAAGTCAAGGATCGGTAGGATAGTCAGTTTTACGAGGTATGTTTGGCAGCATGAGTGAAGGATGCTTTGTTGTGAAATAGGAAGTCGATTCTAGATTTAATTTTGGATTGGAGATGCTTAATGTGAGTCTGGAAGGAGAGTTTACAGTCTAACCAGACACCTAGGTATTTGTAGATGTCCACATATTCTAAGTCAGAACCGTCCAGAGTAGTGATGCTGGGCAGGCGGGCAGGTGCTGGTAGCGATTGGTTGAAGAGCATGCATTTAGTTTTACTTGCATTTAAGAGCAGTTGGAGGTCACGGAAGGAGAGTTGTATGGCACTGAAGCTCATCTGGAGGTTAGCTAACACAGTGTCCAAAGAACAGCCAGATGTATACAGAATGGTATCATCTCCGTAGAGGTGGATCAGAGAATCACCAGCAGCAAGAGCAACATCATTGATGTATACAGAGAAGAGACTCGGCCCGAGAATTTGACCCTGTGGCACCCCCATAGAGACTGCCAGAGGTCCGGACAACATGCCAGAGGTCCGGACAACATGCCCTCCGATTTGACACACTGAACTCTGTCTGAGAAGTAGTTGGTGAACCAGGCGAGGCAGTCATTTGAGAAACCAAGGCTGTTGAGTCTGCCGATAAGAATGCGGTGATTGACAGAGTCGAAAGCCTTGGCCAGGTCGATGAAGACGGCTGCACAGTATTGTCTTTTATCGATGGAGGTTATGATATCATTTAGAACCTTGAGTGTGGCTGAGATGCACCCATGACCAGCTCGGAAACCAGATTGTATAGCAGAGAATGTAGTACGGTGGGTAGGTACGGTGGGATTTGAAGTGGTCGGGGATCTGTTTGTTAACTTGGCTAGATATAGATATATAGATATAGGTCTGTAGCAGTTTGTGTCTAGAGTGTCATCCCCTTTGAAGAGGGGGATGACCGCAGCAGCTTTCCAATCTTTGGGAATCTCAGACGATACGAAAGAGAGGTTGAACAGGCTAGTAATAGGGGTTGCAACAATTTCGGCTGATCATTTTAGAAAGAGAGGGTCCAGATTGTCTAGTCCTGCTGATTTGTAGGGGTCCAGATTTTTCAGCTCTTTCAGAACATCAGCTATCTGGATTTGGGTGAAGGAGAATAGGGGGGAGGTTTGGGCAAGTTGCTGTGGGGGGGGGGTAGGGCTGTTGACCAGGGTAGGGGTGGCAGGTGGAAAGCATGGCCAGCCGTAGAAAAATGCTTATTGAAGTTCTCAATTATCATGGATTTATTGGTGGTGACAGTGTTTCCTAGCCTCAGTGCAGTGGGCAGCTGGGAGGAGGTGCTCTTATTCTCCGTGGACTTTACAGTGTCCCAGAACTTTTTGGAGTTTGTGTTGCAGGATGCACATTTCTGTTTGATAAAGCTAGCCTTTGCTTTCCTAACTGCCTGTATAAATTGGTTCCTAACTTCCCTGAAAAGTTGCATATCACAGGGGCTATTCGATTCGAATGCAGTATGCCACAGGATGTTTTTGTGCTGGTCAAGGGCAGTCAAGTCTGGAGTGAACCACGGGCTGTATCTGTTCCTGGTTCTACACTTTTTCATTGGGGCATGTTTATTTAAGATGGTGAGGAAAGCACTTTTAAAGAATAACCAGGCATCTTCTACTGACGGAATGACGTCTGAAGGTAACCCATGGTAACCCATACAAATGAATGGAAGTATGGAGATATATATATATAGATATTAAACCTTCATCTGAAGGTAACCCATACAAATGAAGTGAATATACAAATATATTTCCTTATCTTTCTTATATCTCATAGATACGAGACACTATCCTAAACCTTATTCCTTAAACCTTAAATTAAAAAAAATGGACTGTCTTTCTTGCTATTTCTGAATGTGATTAATGTTTAATGTGACTAAATGCGTACTAGTAGTAGTACAGGTCATATTAAATATTTTATCAAGTTCTATTTATTTAAAAAAAGTATACATACTGAAATGTCTTCTGGTCTGATGAAACAAAAATAGATATGTTTGACCATAATGACCATCGTTATGTTTGGAGGAAAAAGGGGGAGGCTTGCAAGCCGAATAACACCATCCCAACCGTGAAGCATGGGGGTGGCAGCATCATGTTGTGGGGGTGCTTTGCTGCAGGAGGGTCTGGTGCACTTCACAAAATAGATGTCATCATGAGGAAAGATAATGATGTGGATATATTAAAGCAACATCTCAAGACATCAGTCAGGAAGTTAAAGCTTGGTTGCAAATGGCTTTTCCAAATGGACAATGACCCCAAGCATACTTCCAAAGTTGAGGCAAAATGGCTTAAGGACAACAATGTCAAGGTATTGGGGTGGCCATCACCAAGCCCTGACCTCAATCCTATAGAAAATGTCTGGGTAAAATTAAAAAGTGTGTACGAGCAAGGAGGCCTACAAACCTGACTCAGTTACACCAGTTCTGTCAGGAGGAATGGGCCAAAATTCACCCAACTTATTGTGGGAAGCTTGTGGAAGGCTACCCGAAATGTTTGACCGAAGTTAAACAATTTAAAGGCAATGCTACTAAATACTAATTGAGTGTATGTAAACTTCTGACCCACTGGAAATGTGATGAAAGAAATAAAAGCTGAAATAAATCATTCTCTCTACAATTATTCTGACATTTCACATTCCTAAAATGAAGTCGTGATCCTAACTGACCTAAGACTGGGAATTTCTACTAGGATTAAATGTCAGGAGTAGTGAAAAACTGAGTTTATATGTATTTGGCTAAGGTGTATGTAAACTTCCGACTTATTGATAATAGACAAAATAGATATTAAACTATATAGATATTAAACTATACAGATATTAAACTATATAGATATTAAACTATACATATATTAAACTATTTAGATATTAAACTATTTAGATATTAAACCATATTGATATTAAGATATATAGATATTAAACTATATAGATATTAAACTATACAGATATTAAACTATTTAGATATTAAACTATTTAGATATTAAACCATATTGATATTAAACTATATAGATATTAAACTATATAGATATTAAACTATTTAGATATTAACATTTACAGATATTAACATATACAGATATTAAACTATACAGATATTAACATATACAGATATTAAACTATACAGATATTAAACTATATAGATATGAAACTATATAGATATGAAACCATACAGATATTAATCTATTTAGACACTAAACCATATATATATATTAAATTATCTAGATATTTACATTTCAGTCATTTAGCAGAGTGACTTACAGTAGAGAACATTTCATGCATTTTTTTTAGTTTTTCTTGTACTGGCCCCCCGTGGGAATCGAACCCACAACCCTGGCGTTGCACACACCATGCTGGCATTGCAAACACCATGCTCTAGCAACTGAGCCAAAGGGAAGACGGTTTATAGATATTAAACTATATAGATATTAATCTATATAGATATTAAACCATATTGATATTAAACTATATAGATATTAAACTATATAGATAGTAAACTATATAGATATGAAATATTATAGATATTAAAACATACAAATGTTAAACTATATAGATATTAAACCATACAGATATTAAAGTATACAGATATTAAACCATATAGATATTAAACGTTATAGATATTAAACGATATAGATATACAGATATTAAACCATACAGATATTACAATTATATCTAGACATTGAACCATATATATATTAAACTATTTAGATAATATTCAACTCACAGAGTAGAGGACAGATGCGTTCCATCTCAACGTGTCGATCACTAACTGTATCTAAACTCTAGTGACTTGTAGCCTGTCCATCCCCCCACCCACCTCTCCTCTCTACCCATCTATACTTCCTCTTGAGAAGGACTGAGAGGTGTGAAAGATGTGTGTGACAGAATGAGGGGGCCTAGAGAGAAGAGAGACACAGAAAGAGAGAGAGAGAGAGAGAGAGAGAGATAAATAGAGAGAGAGAAAGAGAGAGACAGAGAGAGAGGTAGAGCGAGAGAAATAGAGAGAAAGGGATATATAGAAGAGAGGGACAGAGAGAAGAGAGACATTTTGTTAGATAAATAGAGATAGAGAGAGAGGGGGATATATAGAAGAGAGGGACAGAGAGAAGAGAGACAGAGAGAGTTAGATAAATAGAGATAGAGAGAGGGGATATATAGAAGAGAGGGACAGAGAGAAGAGAGACAGAGAGAGTTAGATACATAGAGATAGAGAGAGAGAGAGGGGATATATAGAAGAGAGGGACACAGAGAGAGAGAGAGAGAGAGAGAGAGAGAGAGAGAGAGAGAGAGAGAGAGAGAGAGAGAGAGAGAGAGAGAGAGAGCGAGAGATTGAGAGAGGGAGAGAGAGAGAGAGAAAGAGACAGAAAGAAAGAGAGAGAGACAGACACTCTCACTCTCTATGATAGAAACGGTAGATATATTAAGCATTAAAACACTGCATTATAATTACATAAAAGCCCCTTAGATATTCTGTGTTTTTACATACAGTATGTTTATTAAGCTACAGTGCAGTCTGACAAGTTAACATAACTGTGACGTCAAGTACTCATTAACTCTGTCTTCAATAATTTTTTTGGTTGCATGATTCATGGACCAGGTCCAGAGCATGGCTGTGGTTGTGGGTGGGCCCAGTAGAAAGCCCCTTGGTAATAACCAGGTCCAGAGTATGGCTGGGGTTATGGGTGGGCCCAGTAGAAAGCCCCTTGGTAATAACCAGGTCCAGAGTATGGCTGTGGTTATGGGTTGGCCCTGTAGAAAGCCCCTTGGTAATAACCAGGTCCAGAGTATGGCTGTGGTTATGGGTGGGCCCAGCAGAAAGCCCCTTGGTAATAACCAGGTCCAGAGTATGGCTGTGGTTATGGGTGGGCCCAGTAGGAAGCCCCTTGGTAATATCCAGGTCCAGAGTATGGCTGTGGTTATGGGTGGGCCCAGTAGAAAGCCCCTTGGTAATAACCAGGTCCAGAGTATGGCTGTGGTTATGGGTGGGCCCAGTAGAAAGCCCCTTGGTAATAACCAGGTCCAGAGTATGGCTGTGGTTATGGGTGGGCCCAGTAGAAAGCCCCTTGGTAAAAACCAGGTATACAGTGTGGCTGTGTTATGGTTGGGCCCAGCAACATGTTGGATAATGTCCATAGATCTAAAATGATTCAGACATTCAATGGCCTTGGAGTCAGTCTCTATGTCAACATGAATAATAAAATCACCCAACACAATGATTATATCATAGTTCTCAAGGACAACAGACAATAGTTCAGATAAATTAGTAAAGAAAGTTGGGCAGTGCTTTGGTGGCCTACACAGGGTTATGGCCAGCACCAGTGGCTGACATTTAAACAGTATAACATGATGCTCTGGTCTGGTGGCTGACATTTAAACAGTATAACATGATGCTCTGGTCTGGTGGCTGACATTTAAACAGTATAACATGATGCTCTGGTCTGGTGGCTGACATTTAAACAGTATAACATGATGCTCAAAATACCCAAAGTCATCAAGCCAAATGTACTTACAACTGAAAGCATTAGTAAAAATAGAGGCTGCCACCCCACACATAGACTTATCAGAGCAGTAGATCTGTGTCTGTTTGAGGTTATAGCTGTATGTGAACAACATCACCCATTGTTAAACACATCTGTTCCTCTGTCACACATTTTACATGTATTTTTAGGTCATTTAGCTCTTGTCCAGAGAGACTTACAGTAGTGAGTTGAGACATTATTGTACTTTTCCCCTTTACTGGTCCCCTGTGGGAATCAAACCCACAACCCTGGCATTGCAAGTGCCATTCTCTACCAACTGAGCCACACCGGAAACAGACGCACACAGACACACACACAGACAGATTGGGTGTATGAATTTATCTAACTACACATTAAACACTGAGACCTGTTGGGGTCTATAAATGTATCTAACTACAGATTAAACACTGAGACCTGTTGGGGTCTATAACTGTTCCTGTGGTGTTGAAGGTCTTCACTGTAGTAGACTGGATCAGCTCCTCTGTCCCTCACTCATCTCTCTCTCCTCTCTCTTTACCTAGTGACCCTGCTCATTCAGAACGTCATGGTGGATGGAAAAAGATGCTCTCTTCAGCAGCGGTGAATAACCACAACCCTGTCGGTCCATCTCTTTACTTCTCATTTCTCTTATATTCTCTCTCCCTCCTTCCCTTTTCACACCAACACACTTATCTTTAGACGCTGCAGCCTTGACCTCCATCAACAGTATCAGCAACAGAGAGGTGTGAAGTTCCCACAACAGAATTAGAGTCAGTTTATCATGTACTTCTCTTTAGACGCTGCAGCCTTGACCTCCATCAACAGAGTTAGAGTTAGTTTATCATGAGAACATTCAGAAACCACTGACTGTAACCAGCTGACAGTATCAGTTGTAAAGGCTTCATTACTACTAACAGAAGGAAAGTTGTAGTGTTATGTCCATGATGAATGATGTAAAGGCTTCATTACTACTAACAGAAGGAAAGTTGTAGTGTCCATGATGAATGATGTAAAGGCTTCAATGTGTTTTATATTGTAATTTTTTATGTCCAATTGGATAATGTAATTGTGTGTGTTTATCTTGAGCAACACAAGTGTATGGTTGCAAACTTACCAAATAAAGCTTCCTAGACCTGGAGGTTCCATGTGTTGTATCCTGATTTGTCCACTAGATGGCAGTGTTCCATGTGTGCACTAGATGGCAGTGTTCCATGTGTTGTATCCTGATCTGTCCACTAGATAGCAGTGCTCCATGTGTTGTATCCTGATCTGTCCACTAGATGGCAGTGCTCCATGTGTATCCTGATCTGTCCACTAAATGGCAGTGTTCCATGTGTCCACTAGATGGCAGTGCTCAATGTGATGTATCCTGATCTGTCCACTAGATGGCAGTGCTCCATGTGTATCCTGATCTGTCGACTAGATGGCAGTGCTCCATGTGTGTATCCTGATCTGCCCACTAGATGGCAGTGCTCCATGTGTTGTATCCTGATTTGTCCACTAGATGGCAGTGTTCCATGTGTCCACTAGATGGCAGTGCTCCATATGTTGAATCCTGATCTGTCCACTAGATGGCAGTGCTCCATGTGTTGTATCCTGATTTGTCCACTAGATGGCAGTGCTCCATGTGTTGTATCCTGATCTGTCCACTAGATGGCAGTGCTCTATGTGTTGTATCCTGATCTGTCCACTAGATGGCAGTGCTCCATGTGTCCACTAGATGGCAGTGCTCCATGAGTTGTATCCTGATCTGTCCACTAGATGGCAGTGCTCCATGTGTTGTATCCTGATCTGCCCACTAGATGGCAGTGCTCCATGTGTTGTATCCTGATCTGTCCACTAGATGGCAGTGCTCCATGTGTTGTATCCTGATCTGTCCACTAGATGGCAGTGCTCCATGTGTTGTATCCTGATCTGTCCACTAGATGGCAGTGCTCCATGTGTATCCTGATCTGTCCATTAGATGGCAGTGCTCCATATGTTGTGTCCTGATTTGTCCACTAGATGGCAGTGCTCCATGTGTTGTATCCTGATCTGTCCACTAGATGGCAGTGCTCTATGTGTTGTATCCTGATCTGTCCACTAGATGGCAGTGCTCCATGTGTCCACTAGATGGCAGTGCTCCATGAGTTGTATCCTGATCTGTCCACTAGATGGCAGTGCTCTATGTGTTGTATCCTGATCTGTCCACTAGATGGCAGTGCTCCATGTGTTGTATCCTGATCTGTCCACTAGATGGCAGTGCTCCATGTGTTGTATCCTGATCTGTCCACTAGATGGCAGTGCTCCATGTGTTGTATCCTGATCTGTCCACTAGATGGCAGTGCTCCATGTGTATCCTGATCTGTCCATTAGATGGCAGTGCTCCATATGTTGTATCCTGATTTGTCCACTAGATGGCAGTGCTCCATGTGTTTTATCCTGATCTGTCTACTAGATGGCAGTGCTCCATGTATTGTATCCTGGTCTGTCCACTAGATGGCAGTGCTCCATGTGTTGTATCCTGATCTGTCCACTAGATGGCAGAGCTCCATGTGTTGTATCCTGATCTGTCCACTAGATGGCAGTGCTCCATGTGTTGTATCCTGATCTGTCCACTAGATGGCAGTGCTCCATGTGTTGTATCCTGATTTGTCCACTAGATGGCAGTGCTCCATGTGTCCACTAGATGGCAGTGCTCCATATGTTGTATCCTGATCTGTCCACTAGATGGCAGTGTTTCATGTGTTGTATCCTGATCTGTCCACTAGATGGCAGTGCTCCATGTGTTGTATCCTGATTTGTCCACTAGATGGCAGTGCTCCATGTGTCCACTAGATGGCAGTGCTCCATGAGTTGTATCCTGATCTGTCCACTAGATGGCAGTGTTTCATGTGTTGTATCCTGATCTGTCCACTAGATGGCAGTGCTCCATGTGTTGTATCCTGATTGGCTATTAGAATTTGATGGTAAACACAGATTACCCACTCGCCGTTGGATCCTTACAAGGCACTCAGACCTACGTCCCCAACATCTCCATCTCTTTCTCCTGCGAATGATGGGTCTGAGGGCCTTGTCGGGTGAGTTATCACTGTCCTCATGTCTAGAAGATATTATCGGTCATAAGAGACGGTGGCAGAAACATTATGTACAAAATAAGTTACAAATAAAGCGAAAAAACACACACAATGCACAATTGGTTAGGGGACTGTAAAACGTATACAGAATATGAATCAAATCAAATGTATTTGTCACATAAACATGGTTAGCAGATATTATTGCGAGTGTAGTGAAATGCTTGTGCTTCTAGTTCTGACCATGCAGCAATATCTAACAAGTAACCTAACAATTCCACAACAACTACCTTATACACACAAGTGTAAAGGAATGAATACGAATATGTACATATAAATATATGAATGAATGATGGCCGAACGGCATAGGCAAGATGTAATAGATGGTATAGAGTACAGTATATACATATGAGATGAGCAATGCAGGGTAAGTAAACACTATATAAAGTGGCATTGTTTAAGGTGGCTAGTGATACATTACATCAAGATAGCAAGATGCAGTAGATGGTATAGAGTACAGTATATACATATGAGATGAGTAATGTAGGGTAAGTAAACAGAAACAACAGTCCAACATTACGTTAAGACATGAAGGTCAGTCAATAAAACCACATACAAACATGGTCTCTTTTGTTCTTTCTTAAGGCAGCTCCAAAATGCAGGTGTTTCAGCATAGCTCAGTGCTTTCTGTGGTGGTGGGGCAGCCAGCGGAAAATACAGAGCGTAGGGGTTGGCAATGTTCTGTAGTTGTGCCGTGATAGACTCAGTGTTCTGTCACTCATGGGGACACAACGTCGCCGCAAAATCCTACAGGGAGAGCTAGAAAATTCAACTATGGCCTCTTTCTAGAGCTCCGACCTGAAGATAACTTACGTCATGAATCGACAATGTTTTTATCAGAGATCCCAGTTGTCTTGAAAGCACCAGACTTTGATGACAAAGTTTGATGAGAAAATTTGCCCACAAGAAGGAATGCCGTGACGCCCCCAAAAATGTTTTGTATGCTGCTGCATAAATGATGTAATATGCCAGGTAGATCTGTATACTGTAGCTCAGAAAGTCATCCTACGTGTATGTTGGGAGGTAAGCTGTTAGTAGCCCATGTTCCTCACCCAAATCATTTGGTCTCTTTCCCCCTCATAATTTAGCCTACTGTTCTGACTTGGTGGTGCACATGTAGCCAATAGCCTGGTTTAGAGAAATGCCATCATCGAATATTGAAAGAGCTTTCATTGTCTGCTTATATGCCCCTTTTTTTATCCTACGGTTCTGACTTGGTGTTCAGGTAGAATACTGTAAGGATGGCCCATGTTCTGAATTCTGTCGCTGTACATTTCAAAAGTGCTGAAGTCTTATCCACTCATCGTTCCCTTATGCCATAGATTGTACATCTCAATTGTCAGTAGAAACCACATTTGTTTAATAAACAAGTCAGCTATATCAGCTATGTTTTTAAAAAGGCAGTAAATGAGGATGAATGAGCTGTTTCACTGCCAGACAAGGCTCCGCTGAGGCTCTGGGGTAGTGGTGGTGAGGATTCACTCCATGGTGCTGAAAAGCAGGCTCTGCTGTTGGGACAGCTTTATGTAGGCCCTAACAGTTTGTGTGCAACGTTTGTCACCGTTATAGTGCAATTAATGTATTGTTTAGTGTTGTGTAGTGGCTTTGTTGGCATGAATTGAAGAAAATAATTAGTATTTAGAAGATGCTCTGGGAGCTGTAAGGGGAACCTGGAATGGAGTATTTAGAAGATACTCAAGGCCCTGGGGGCTGTAGGGGAAACCTGGAATGGAGTCTTTAGAAGATACTCAAGGCCCTGGGGGCTGTAGGGGAAACCTGGAATGGAGCATTTAGAAGATACTCAAGGCCCTGGAGGCTGTAGGGGGAACCTGGAATGGAGCATTTAGAAGATACTCAAGGCCCTGGGGGCTGTAGGGGAAACCTGGAATGGATCATTTAGAAGATACTCAAGGCCCTGGGGGCTGTAGGGGAAACCTGGAATGGAGTATTTAGAAGATACTCAAGACCCTGGGGGCTGTAGGGGAAACCTGGAATGGAGTATTTAGAAGATACTCAAGGCCCTGGGGGCTGTAGGGGAAACCTGGAATGGAGTATTTAGAAGATACTCAAGGACCTGGGGGCTGTAGGGGAAACCTGGAATGGAGTATTTAGAAGATACTCAAGGCCCTGGGGGCTGTAGGGGAAACCTGGAATGGAGTATTTAGAAGATACATAAAGGGAAGTGAATGAAATTAAAAACAGAGTGGTTGTGATGTCATTCTGAACAGATTAAAAACAGGCTACATGATTGAGGAAAATCATTTATTTCATTCTATATGCTACAAAGACAAAAGCAATATCTTACCAGGATGATTCATTGTAAAATAACGGTTTTGCACAAAACAACCACAATAAAACAATAGGACTACATTGGTTTAATGTTTAAATAAAATAATGCTGAAGTACTATAGAGACCAAAATGGTCAAATAAAGATAATGATAATAATTGAATTCTCCTCTCCTGTATGTTTTCTATCTCTGTAACATGTAACGATATAACATTATACTGAACCTGTAACAATAATGCCTGAACCACAACATCTATCAGTTAATCTGTATAGACATGAAAAGTGAAGGCATTTACAATGTATCAACCATAATGCTATACAGTATATGACCAGTATATGACTGATGTTAAAGGACAGCTGCTGAATGAAAAGTACGACACACATTATATTAAAACACATTCCAATCAGAATAATACATGTATCAGTTAATAGATCACATTTGATCAAATGCCACTATTGTTCCAGCAGGTGGAGCTACAATGTAACAACATACAGCATTGTGACTCACAGTTCTATATTACAATTCCATGAGTTCCATTCTGATGGTTGTTATGGTGATCAGGTGATCTCAGCCTCACTCTTCTTCAACATGATCACCTGTTCAACACAGAAGTAGTTCATCAGTGTGGCCATGTATTTACTTATCCAATACAGAACCACTTAGAAATGTAAATCATATCAGATGATTTACTAGTCAATACTGTGCTACTTAGAATCCTATCAAATTATTTCCAATGAGGCTCGTGCTCATGTCCAGCTCTCCCATATCAATACCTGGGCTATTTACTCCTTATCAATACCCAGGATTTTTATTTATTTCACCTTTATTTAACCAGGTAGGCCTGTTGAGAACAAGTTCTCATTTACAACTGCGACCTGGCCAAGATAAAGCAAAGCAGTGTGACAAAAACAACAGAGTTATACATGGGATAAACAAACGTACAGTCAATAACACAATAGAAAAAATTGTATACGGTGTGTGCAAATGTAGAAGAGTAGGGAGGTAAGGCAATAAATAGGCCATAGATGCAAAATAATTACAATTTAGCATTAACACTGGAGTGAGATGTGCAAGAAGAGATATTGGGGTGCAAAAAAAATTATAATATGGGGATGAGGTAGTTGGGTGAGCTATTTACAGATGGGCTATTTACAGATGGGTTGTTTACAGGTGCAGATACAGGTAAGCTGCTCTGACACGTCCTGACCATAGAAAGCTCTTATTTTCTATGAAAGAGTAGGTAGGGCGAGGCAGGTTTTTTTTCTAGTTATTATTTTCTATGTGGGGTTCTAGTTTAGTTTTTCTATGTTTGGGTGATTTGTATGATTCCCAATTAGAGGCAGCTGGTAATCATTGTCTCTAATTGGGGATCATACGTAAGTAGCTTTATCAGCTTTATCTCGCTGCGCCTTGGTCCGATCATTATTATGACGAACGTGACAGCTATTTACAGATGGGCTATGTACAGGTACAGTGATCGGTAAGCTGCTCTGACAGATGATGCTTAAAGTTAGTGAGGGAGATATAAGACTCCAGCTTCAGTGATTTTTACAATTCGTTCCAGTCATTGGCAGCAGAGAACTGGAAGGAAAAGGCTGCGTTGGCTTTGGGGATGACCAGTGAAATATACCTGCTGGAGCGCTACAGGGTGGGTGCTGCTATGGTGACCAGTGAAATATACCTGCTGGAGCGCTACAGGGTGGGTGATGCTATGGTGACCAGTGAAATATACCTGCTGGAGCGCGTGCTACGGGTGGGTGCTGCTCTGGTGACCAGTGAGCTGAGATAAGGTGGGGCTTTACCTAGCAAAGACTTATAGATGACCTGGAGCCAGTGGGTTTGGCGACGAATATGAAGCGAGGGCCAGCCAACGAGAGCATATAGGTCACAGTGGTGGGTAGTATATGGGGCTTTGGTGACAAAACAGATGGCACTGTGATAGACTACATCCAATTTGTTGAGTAGAGTGTTGGAGGCTATTTTGTAAATGACATCGCCGAAGTCGAGGATCGGTAGGATAGTCCGTTTTACGAGGGTATGTTTGGCAGCATGAGTAAAGAATGCTTTGTTGCGAAATAGGAAGCCGATTCTAGATTTCATTTTGCATTGGAGATGCTTAATGTGACTCTGGAAGGATAGTTTACAGTCTAACCAGACACCTAGGTATTTGTAGATGTCCACATATTCTAAGTCAGAACCGTCCAGAGTAGTGATGCTGGGCGGGCGGGCAGGTGCTGGTAGCGATTGGTTGAAGAGCATGCATTTAGTTTTACTTGCATTTAAGAGCAGTTGGAGGCCACGGAAGGAGAGTTGTATGGCATTGAAGCTCATCTGGAGGTTAGTTAACACAGTGTCAAAAGAAAGGCCAGAAGTATACAGAATGGTATCATCTCCGTAGAGGTGGATCAGAGAATCACCAGCAGCAAGAGCGACATCATTGATGTATACAGAGAAAAGTGTCGGCCCGAGAATTTGAACCTGTGGCACCCCCATAGAGACTGCCAGAGGTTCGGACAACAGGCCCTCCGATTTGACACACTGGACTCTGTCTGAGAAGTAGTTGGTGAACCAGGCGAGGCAGTCATTTGAGAAACCAAGGCTGTTGAGTCTGCCGATAAGAATGTGGTAATTGACAGAGTCGAAGTCTTGGCCATAACGATGAATACAGCTGCACAGTACTGTCTCTTATCGATGGAGGTTATGATAACATTTAGGACCTTGAGCGTGGCTGAGGTGCACCCATGACCAGCTCGGAAACCAGATTACATAGCAGAGAAGGTACGGTGGGATTTGAAATGGTCGGTGATCTGTTTGTTAACTTGGCTTTCAAATACCTTAGAAAGGCAGGGTAGGATAGACATAGGTCTGTAGCAGTTTGTGTTTAGAGTGTCTTCCCCTTTGAAGAGGGGGATGACCGCGATTATTCTGACATTTCACATTCCTAAAATGAAGTCGTGATCCTAACTGACCTAAGACAGGGTATTATTACTAGGAGTGAATGTCAGGAGTAGTGAAAAACTGAGTTTATCTGTACTTGGCTAAAGTGTATGTAAACTTCTGACTTATTGATAATAGACAAAATAGATATTCAACTATACATATAATAAACTATTTAGATATTAAACTATTTAGATATTAAACCATATTGATATTAAACCATATATATATTAATCTATATAGATATTAACATATACAGATATTAAACTATTCAGATATTAACATATACATATATTAAACTATACATATATTAAACTACATAGATATTAAACTATACAGATGTTAGACTATATATATATATATATATATTAAATTATGTTGATATTAAACCGTACAGATATTACACTATACAGATATTAAACTATATAGATATTAAACTATATAGGTTTTAAACTATATAGATATTAAACTATTTAGATATTAAACTATATAGATATTAAACTATATATATTAAATATTATAGATATTAAACCATACACATATTAAACTATATAGATATTAAACTATATAGATATTAAACCATATATATATTAAATGTTATAGATATTAAACCATACACATTTTAATCTATATAGATATTAAACCATACAGATATTAAAGTATACAGATATGAAATTATATCTAGACATTGAACTGTATATATATTAAACCATTTAGATAATATTCAACTCACAGAGTAGAAGACAGGTGCGTTCCATCTCAACGTGTCGATCACTAACTGTATCTAAACTCTAGTGACTTGTAGCCTGTCCATCCCCCCACCCACCTCTCCTCTCTACCCGTCTATACTTCCTCTTGAGAAGGACTGAGAGGTATGAAAGATGTGTGTGACAGAATGAGGGGCCCTAGAGAGGAGAGAAACACAGATATAGAGAGAGAGGGAGAGAAAGAAAGAAAGAGAGAGAGAGACACACAGAGAGAGAGAGATATAGAAGAGAGGGACAGAGAGAGAGAGAGAGAGAAAGAGAGAGAGAGAGAGACAGACAGACTCTCTCTGTCTCCCTCTCGCACACACACTTGCTGTCTTGATCGGCTATGAAAAGCCAACTGACATTTACTCCTGAGGTGCTGACCGGTTGCACCCTCTACAACCACTGTTTATATTATTTGAATGTCTATGAATGTTTGAACAGCTTGAAAAATGATCTGGCCTTTATGGCCATGTACTCTTATAATCTCCAACCAGTTCGGATTTAAGTATAACTTTTGTATGACTGAAGCCTTTAGTGAGAGGTCTAATGCTTCAAAATGTAATAATATTTTAATCATTTCTGCCCTCCGATTTCATACTCATTATGGTGTTTCTATTCCAAGAAAAATAAAAAACAAAACACTCAGGGTTTCTGTTAGGAAAATATGGACGCTGTACAACGTGACTGGTCGGGAGTAGGTTACCTTACTAAGAAATACTGTACGGTATATGCTTTATCCGACATTTAGTGGCTGCATGAGGTCACCCACATGCACCTTCAACATTGGTATAATAAAGCATTTAAAGCATTTTGAAGAGAGTAGCTGCCTTCATACAGTATGTTTATTAAGCTACAGTGCAGTCTGACAAGTTAACACAGCCTACAATACATAGGGAGAGCAGGCCTCGTCCAGACTTTCTCTGTGACCTCAAGTACTCATTAACTCTGTCTTCAATGATTTTTTGGGATGCATCATTCATGGACAGAAACTTCTGAGACACAGTATTAATAATGAACACTCGGAGGTTCACTGGTAAGACACATTTGCCTCGGGATCCATCCCAGTTGGTATTCTGTGTCCACTCATGGTATCTCTCTTAGGTTACACATCCTTGGAAAAGCAGAACAGTATAGCGGTCCGGATGGCCCTTGCTGTGCCTGGTGAGCAGTTAGTCAAGTTCTGTTGTCAGAAGATGAATGGAATTGTCAGGGTGAACCGACGACCTGACGAACCCTCCACATATGAGCAGAATGGTACCGCCCTGAGCCCCCATCAATTACAGTGGCCTATGATAGAAACGGTAGATATGTTAAGCATTAAAAGTGACTCCAACACACAAATTCTGCGTACAGAAACACATTTTAATAAGAATATAGCAAAACTAACTGTTTTCTTGGGAACTATGCGTTAATTCGGTGTGGCCCGTTGTCCAGTCTGTAGTCCAACCTGGAACTGAGGATGTGGCCCGTTGGCTCTAAGACCATTTATCACTTTAACTAAGGCTGTTTCTGTGCTGTGGTGGGCACCAAAACTAGATTGGATTTTTTATTAAATACAGTTAACAATTCAAAAATAATTTAGCTGTTGGAACACCAACTAATCCAGAATTCTGCTTAAGAGGTTGGAGATCATTGGCTGAAAATTGCTAAGAGCTGAGGAATCTAGATTCCTTTTCCGCAGAAGGGTTTTCATCATAGCAGTTTTTAGTGCAGTGGGGAAAGTTCCCGTGAACAGGGAGTGATTAACAATAGCTTGCACTTTTTCAGATATGCAATTAAAAACTGTTATGAAGAAGGTGGTGGGGATAGGATCGAGAAGGCATGTGGAAGGTCAAGTTGTGATATTAATTTATTGAGTCTGTGTCAACCAGAAAATAAATCCATAGTGCCTTTGCATGGTAGGTAACAACCAGGTCCAGAGTATGGCTGTGGTTGTGGGTGGGCCCAGTAGAAAGCCCTTTGGTTACAACCAGGTCCAGAGTATGGCTGTGGTAATGGGTGGGTCCATTAATTAACATGTTGGATAAAGTCAATAGAGCTCAAAAGATTCATCAATTCAATGGCCTTTGGAGTCAGTCTCTTTGTCAACATGAATATTAGAGAAACAAGTAAGGAAATTGGGGCAGTGGTTTGGTGGTCTATACAGGGTTATGGCCTTAAGGTCATATGTCATATGTTTGAAAAATGGAGGTTAAACACCTCTGTTCCTCTGTCACACATTTCACATGTATTTTTAGGTCATTTATCTCTTGTCCAGAGCAACTTACAGTAGTGAGTGAATACATTTTCATACTTTTTCCCGGAATGGTCCACCATGGGAAACAAACCCACAACCCTGGCGTATGCAAGGGCCATGCTCTACCAACAGAGCAACACGGGAAACAGACACACACACTGAGCCATATACACAGACAGACACACACACAGACAGATAAACAAACGCGCATGCACAAACACACACAGACACAGCAACACAAACACACACAAACATACACAGACACACACAGACAGACACTGTACCATGACAGGTTGGGCCTTCCAGGTCAGGTCACACAGGGGTCCTGAAATGATGGCATATTCCTGGATGAAATGTCTGTAATAACCAGTTATTCCCAGAAAAGCACATACCTTTTTCTTATTTACTGGTCGAGGCCAATTCTGGATCGCAGCGACCTTCTTCTCTTGTGGTTTGATCAACCCTCGCCCTATGGAATAGCCCAGATAGTCTGCTACACTTACCCCCAGCGTGCATTTCCTTGGGTTGGCCGTGAGTCCTGCTTGCCCAAAGACCCTCAATGACCGCTGTTAATCGGATTAGGTGCTCCTCCCAAGTGTAGCTGTGGATTATCACATCATCCAGATATGCTGCAGCATAGGATTGATGTGGCCGCAGAATGCTGTCCATCAGCCTTGAAACATGGCGGTGGCTCCATGAATGCCAAAGGGCAGTCGCACATACTGATATATATAAATGGCTTTGCTCTTTGCTCTCAATTAATTGGACAAAGCGCACTCATTGGAACAGGCCGTCTGGAGTAAAGAATGCAGTCTTCTCACAAACTGGGTCAGAGGAACCTTTGGTGATTCTTCAATGACTTTCAGCTCCAACATCTTCCTCACTTCTTAATTTACTATTTTATTGCCGCTCTCTTCGCCTCTGGCGACCAATAAGGTTTTTTATGAATCACTGGAGGAGTCATGATGTCATGTTGGAGGTGATTGGTGTTTTCAGGTAAGGAAGAAAACATCTTTATTTTTCATAACCAACTCACTTTACTCCTGGGTCTAGGAAGGCGAGACATCTCAAAGTTTGTGAGGGTTTTAGGTGCCAAGCCAAATTTCTTCAGCGTCCTGAGGTTGAAGAAGCAGTGATGCGCCTTCTTCACCACACGATCTGTGTTGATGGACCATTTTCAGTGACGTGTACAAATTGAAGATTTCCACCTTCTCTAATGCGGTCCCGTCGATATGCATAGGGGGTGCTCCCTCTGCAGTTTCCTGAAGTACACGATCAGCTCCTTTGTTTTGTTTACGTTGAGTGAGAGGTTATTTTCCTGGCACCACACTCCCAGGGCCCTCACCTCCTCCCTAAATCGTTGCACAGAAAAACGTGGACGGTCGGGTGCATCGCAAATTCAGAAGAGCTGGACAGCAACATAATAAAGTAAATCACTGATCATTGGGAACGAGATCAGAATGACTGCTAGGGCTTGATCCATAAATTAACATGTCTAGGATAGGGGGCAGTATTTTCACGGCCGGATAAATAACGTACCCGATTTAATCTGGTTACTACTCCTGCCCAGAAACTAGAATATGCATATAAGTAGTAGATTTGGATAGAAACCACTTTAAAGTTTCTAAAACTGTTTGAATGGTGTCTGTGAGTATAACAGAACTCATATGGCAGGCCAAAACCTGAGAAGATTCCATACAGGAAGTGCCCTGTCTGATCATTTGTTGTCCTTCTGTGGCATCTCTATCGGAAATACAGTATCTCTGCTGTAACGTGACAATTTCTAAGGCTTCCATTGGCTGTCTGAAGGCGCCAGAAAGTGGATTGGGGCGTCTGCTGTCTCTGGGCGAAGAACTGCAGCAGATTTTGTGAGTGGTCAGTCTGAGGACAGTGACACTGGATATGCGCGTTCATGTGAATTCTCCATCTTTTCTTTCAGCCTTTGAATGAAAACAACGTCGCCTGGTTGGAATATTATCGCTATTTTACCAGAAAAATCGCATAAAAATTGATTTTAAACAGCGTTTGACATGCTTCGAAGTACGGTAATAGAATATTTTCACATTTTTTTCACAAAATGTGCCCGCGCGTCACCCTACGGATAGGGACCTGAACGCACGAACAAAACGGAGCTTTTTGAATATAACTATGGATTATTTTGAACCAAAATAACATTTTTTGTTGAAGTTGAAGTCCTGGGAGTGCATTCTGACGAAGAACAGCAAAGGTAATCCAATTTTTCTACTAGTAATTCTGAGTTTACTGAGCCTCGATGTTGGCGAGTGTCTGTTTAGCTAGCCGTGATGGCCGAGCTATGTACTCAGAATATTGCAAAATGTGCTTTTGCCGAAAATCTGACACACTGATTGCATAAAGGAGTTCTGTATCTATAATTCTTAAAATAATTGTTATGTATTTTGTGAATGTTAATCGTGAGTAATTTAGTAAATTCACCGGAAGTTTTGAGTGGCTGTAGGCTGTCTCGTCATTGTTGGTAATCAAGCCCACCACTGTAGTGTTGTCTGCAAACTTGATTATTGAGTTGGAGGCATGCATGGCCATGCAGTCATGGGTGAACAGGGAGTACAGGAGAGGGCTGAGAATGCACCCTTGTGGGGCCCCAGGGTTGAACATCAGCGGGATGGAGATGTTGTTTCCTATCCTCACCACCTGGGGGCGGCCCGTCAGAAAGTCCAGAACCCAGTTGCACAGGGCAGGGTTGAGACCCAGGGTCTCGAGCTTAATGACAAGTTTGGAGGGCACTATGGTGTTGAATGCTGAGCTGTAATCGATGAACAGCATTCTTACGTAGGTATTCCTCTTGTCCAGATGGCTTAGGGTAGTGTGCAGTGTGATTGATGAGAATGCGGGTAGACTGGATCCATGCTGAGAAGTATAATCTGTTCTTACAATATATTGATGGATTGACCCCAGAGGTTAATCTGTACATTATATTGATAGTTTGACCCCAGAGGTTAGTCAATACATTATATTGATGGATTGACCCCAGAGGTTAGTCAGTACATTATATTAATGGATTGAGCCCAGAGGTTAGTCAGTACATTATATTTGCTCTACTGGAGCTGCTCTACTGGAGCTGCAGCACTTGTCAGGTCCAACATTATCTTGATTAAGAAGCCCTCCTGTTCTTCACTCATTACCTGTATTAACTGCACCTGTTTGAACTCATTACCTGTATAAAAGACACCTGTCCACACACTCAATCAAACAGACTCCAACCTCTCCACAATGGCCAAGACCAGAGAGCTGTGTAAGGACATCAGGGATAAAATTGTAGACCTGCACAAGGCTGGGATGGGCTACAGGACAATAGGCAAGCAGCTTGGTGAGAAGGCAACAACTGTTGGCGCAATTATTAGAAAATGAAAGAAGTTCAAGATGACGGTCAATCAACCTCGGTCTGGGGCTCCATGCAAGACCTCACCTCGTGGGGCATCAATGATCATGAGGAAGGTGAGGGATCAGCCCAGAACTACACGGCAGGACCTGGTCAATGACCTGAAGAGAGCTGGGACCACAGTCTCAAAGAAAACCATTAGTAACACACTACGCCGTCATGGATTAAAATCTTGCAGCGCACGCAAGGTCCCCCTGCTCAAGCCAGCGCATGTCCAGGCCCATCTGAAGTTTGCCAATGACCATCTGGATGAACCAGAGGAGGAATGGGAGAAGGTCATGTGGTCTGATGAGACAAAAATAGAGCTTTTTGGTCTAAACGCCACTCGCCGTGTTTGGAGGAAGAAGAAGGATGAGTACAACCCCAAGAACACCATCCCAACCATGAAGCATGGAGGTGGAAACATCATTCTTTGGGGATGCTTTTCTGCAAAGGGGACAGGACGACTGCACCGTATTGAGGGGAGGATGGATGGGGCCATGTATCGCAAGATCTTGGCCCACAACCTCCTTCCCTCAGTAAGAGCATTGAAGATGGGTCGTGGCTGGGTCTTCCAGCATGACAACGACCCGAAACACACAGCCAGGGCAACTAAGGAGTGGCTCCGTAAGAAGCATCTCAAGGTCCTGGAGTGGCCTAGCCAGTCTCCAGACCTGAACCCAATAGAAAATCTTTGGAGGGAGCTGAAAGTCCGTATTGCCCAGCGACAGCCCTGAAACCTGAAGGATCTGGAGAAGGTCTGTATGGAGGAGTGGGCCAAAATCCCTGCTGCAGTGTGTGCAAACCTGGTCAAGAACTACAGGAAACGTATTATCTCTGTAATTGCAAACAAAGGTTTCTGTACCAAATATTAAGTTCTGCTTTTCTGATGTATCAAATACTTATGTCATGCAATAAAATTCAAATTAATTACTTAAAAATCATAGAATGTGATTTTCTGGATTTTTGTTTTAGATTCAGTCTCTCACAGTTGAAGTGTACCTATGATAAAAATTACAGACCTCTACATAATTTGTAAGTAGGAAAATCTGCTAAATCGGCAGTGTGTCAAATACTTGTTCTCCCCACTGTGTATATATATATATATATATATATATATATATTGTGGCAAAGAAGGGGGTCGAGTGATAAATGGCAGATATGTGAGGGCAGAACTAATAAACGGGCTCTGCCCGATCACTAAAATGGCCACCCCGATCAGAACTACAGATCACAAAATGGCCGACTGCCAAAACTACAATTCCCAGAAGCAAGGGGAACCCTCAGAAGGTGGAGCCGACCCACAGATAAAAGGTCAAGAAAAACCAGGAAGAGGGAGAGAGGGCGGGAAGGATCTATGAACCATAGAGAGAGAGACATTCTACATTGGCTGGATTTACCGTGTACGAGCTGGACTGTTTTGGACTTACCTGTTGGCGTTTAGACCTGGACCTACCGAGAACCAGATTTGTGTACCGAACCCTGCTATCCTTGACCTTACCTGCGGCCTGGGTGGACCAGGACAGAGAAACAAACATACAGGTACTGTCATGTTCGAAAGAACTTTAATTCTGGGCTGACTTTGGTGACAGTTTCTCACTTAATTTGTGACAAACGCTCCTAGCTTTGAAGAGGTTTGCCACAATATATATATATATATATATATATATATATATATATATATATATATATATATATATATATACATTTTGAATATTCCTTATTTGTTAAGTAAATAACAGAACCAAGAAAAGATGGAACCAACAAAGGTGATATGAGAACACTCAGAGCAGGTGAGGGAACACTCAGAGCAGGTTATATGAGAACACTCAGAGAAGGTGCGGGAACACTCGGAGCAGGTGATATGAGAACACTGAGAGCAGGTGAGGGAACACTCACAGCAGGTGATATGAGAACACTTAGAGCAGGTGAGGGAACACTCAGAGCAGGTGAGGGAACATTCGGAGCAGGTGAGGGTACACTCATAGCAGGTGATATGAGAACACTCAGAGAAGGTGATATGAGGTCTCTCAGAGAAGGTGATATGAGGTCTCTCAGAGAAGTTGGGGAACACTCCGAGAAGGTGATATGAGAACACTCAGAGAAGGTGGGGGAACACTCAGAGAAGGTGATATAAGAACACTCAGAGCAGGTGATATGAGAACACAGAGCAGGTGATATGAGAACACTCAGAGAAGGTGATATGAGAACTCTCATAAAAGGTGTGGGAACACTCAGAGAAGGTGATATGAGAACACTCAGAGAAGGTGTGGGAACACTCAGAGAAGGTGATATGAGAACACTCAGAGAAGGTGTGGGAACACTCAGAGAAGGTGATATGAGGTCTCTCAGAGAATGCGGGGGAACACTCAGAGAAGGTGATATGAGAACGCTCAGAGAAGGTGGTGGAACACTCAGTGAAGGTGATATGAGAACACTCAGAGAATGCGGGGGAACACTCAGAGAAGGTGATATGAGAACGCTCAGAGAAGGTGGTGGAACACTCAGTGAAGGTGATATGAGAACACTCAGAGCAGGTGATATGAGAACACTCAGAGAAGGTATATGAGAACACTCAGAGCAGGTGATATGAGAACACTAAGAGCAGGTGATATGAGAACACTCAGAGAAGGTATATGAGAACACTCAGAGCAGGTGATATAAGAACACTCAGAGAAGATGATATGAGAACTCTCAGAGCAGGTGAGGGAACACTCAGAGCAGGTGAGGGAACACTCAGAGCAGGTGAGGGAACACTCAGAGCAGGTGAGGTTACACTCAGAGCAGGTGATATGAGAACACTCAGAGCAGGTGAGGGAACACACAGAGCTGGTGAGGGAACACTCAGAGCAGGTGATATGAGAACACTCAGAGCAGGTGAGGGAACACTCAGAGCAGGTGAGGGAACATTCGGAGCAGGTGAGGGAACACTCGGAGCAGGGGATATGAGAACACTCAGAGAAGGTGATATGAGGTCTCTCAGATAAGGTGGGGGAACACTCCGAGAAGGTGATATGAGAACACTCAGAGAAGGTGGGGGAACACTCAGAGCAGGTGATATGAGAACACTGAGAGCAGGTGATATGAGAACACTCAGAGAAGGTGATATGAGAACACTCAGAGAAGGTGGGGGAACACTCAGAGAAGGTGATATGAGAACACTCAGAGCATGTGATATGAGAACACTGAGAGCAGGTGATATGAGAACACTCAGAGAAGGTGATATGAGAACACTCAGAGAAGGTGATATGAGAACACTCAGAGAAGGTGATATGAGAAAACTCAGAGAAGGCAATATGAGAATTCTCAGAGAAGGTGTGGGAACACAGAGAAGGTGATATGAGGTCTCTCAGAGAATGTGGGGGAACACTCAGAGAAGGTGATATGAGAACACTCAGAGCAGGTGATATGAGAACACTAAGAGCAGGTGATATGAGAACACTCAGAGAAGGTATATAAGAACACTCAGAGCAGGTTATATAAGAACACTCAGAGAAGATGATTTGAGAACACTCAGAGAAGGTGATATGAGCACACCCAGAGCAGGTGAGGAAACACTCAGAGCACTCCCAGTCAAGGTAGGTGAGGGTGTTCCCTGCAGTGTAGACAACACCTATGCAGGCCTGCAGATCAGCCTCCCCACCATAAGGTCACTGAAATTATCATAATGAATTCATGAATATATGGGTCTTACTTAAAGAATGTTTTAAAACCATAATATCAGTAAACGTTATACATGAGACCAACATCAAGCATCATTTAATACAACAATCAGGAAGATGGCCAGGGTTTGAAGTTGTTCAAGCGTTTCTTGATTAGCCAGCTGCTTTAGTTCCACTTTCTTTCATGGTCATTGGGGCAAAATGATAGCTTTGTCAAAACTTGACAGAATTTTAGCAGTTACAATAATTAGGCCTAAGTAATTTCTTTAGCGTGGACAAAATGCAATTTCAGATGTATGTGCTCAACTTTCTAAACTCTTACATTGTGTGGTTACACCCTCACTATAGTATGTCACAATCTCTGTATGTGTCTTCAATCATATGTATGAGGATAACTGGAAGACTGATGTCTTTCTAGGCTTTGCCACAATTACAAAATTGTAACTGTGTGTAGTCAACTTGGAAAAATAGTCAAATATGAATGAAGGTATTAACTGTACTGTTTCGAGCTACTATTCAGCACCCAAAGATAATTTGAGAACAATGCATGTTAAAAGAAACTAATTGTTAGAATGAATAACAGTGATTCTATTTTGTGTTAAAAGGATCCGCCCCTTTTTTTACATTTTCTCCAAATCTAACTGCCTGTAGCTCAGGACCTGAAGCAAGGACATGCATATTTTTGGTACCATTTGAAAGGAAACACTTTGAAGTTTGTGGAAATGTGAAGTTAATGTAGGAGAATATAACACATTAGATCTGGTAAAAGATAATACAAAGAAAAACACCTTTTTTTGTACCATCATCTTTGAAATGCTAGAGAAAGGCCATAATGTATTATTGCAATTTAGATTTTGGCCACCAGAGGGCAGCAGTGTAGACTGATCAAATGAACCATTGTATATCTGTTCAAAATGTTGTATCAAGACTGCCTGTCACGGTCATTATGAAGGACGGACCAAGGCGCAGCGTGATTTGAGTTCCACATCTTTTTTCAAAGTAAAAACTACCAAAAAACAAATAACCAACAACGAAAACGTGACCTCAGTGGTGCAACATGCATAAACACAAAACAATATCCCACAAAGCAGGTGGGAGAAAGGGCTTCCTAAATATGAACCCCAATTAGAGACAACGATTACCAGCTGCCTCTAATTGGGAACCATACATAACACCAACATAGAAATACAATGACTACAACACCCCCCTAGTCACGCTCTGACCTAAACACCATAGAGAACCAAGGGCTCTCTATGGTCAGGGTGTGACACTGCCCAAATGTGCCTAATTGGTTTATTAATACATTTTCAAGTTCATAATTGTGCACTCTCCTCAAACAATAGCATGGTATTCTTTCACTGTAATAGCTACTGTAAATTGTACAGTGCAGTTAGATTAACAAGAATTTAAGCTTTCTGCCCATATCAGACATGTCTATGTCCTGGGAAATGTTCATGTTACTTACAACCTCATGCTAATCACATTAGCCTATGTTAGCTTAAAATGGTGTCATAGGGGCTGTTTTGAAGGGTTAAAAAGGTCAGATCTTTCCACAACTTCATATGTGTGACTAGGCAACCCTCATGAACTGTAAATCAGTCATTTATCCCACCAGATGTCAAAGAAAAGCTCTCTCTCACACACACACACACACACACACACACAGCAAGGATGGAGTGACACAGTGCGGTGCTTAAAGACACAAAGAGCCTGCAATGGCATTACCATTATCTCTAGGCTGTGCCGAGTTCAATAAGACGCCCGCTTGACCGTAGCTCG
Source organism: Salmo trutta (assembly GCF_901001165.1). Classification (NCBI taxonomy): domain Eukaryota; kingdom Metazoa; phylum Chordata; class Actinopteri; order Salmoniformes; family Salmonidae; genus Salmo; species Salmo trutta. The sequence continues at coordinate 65,037,202 of NC_042961.1, forward strand.
CTCGGTCTGAGCGCAGCGACCGTGAGGCCCAAAATGAAGCCTGCACCAATATGTCAAGTGCTTTTGGGTGACAGTGAGAGAACCGTTAGGGTTAGAAGTACAATTCGACCTCAGGAGCATTCCTGAGGTCCTCCCGATCTGTGCAAGCCTAACCTTGACCCTGTGGCATTAACCCTTCACAGTGAAAAGAAGGTGTTTAGATCAAACAGTGTGCAATGACTTCTCACCCCATAGGAATACATTGACTATTCTCCTAAATTCAACCTGAAGCCTATGTGGGTTATGAATGCCTTATGAACCTGTCTTCTATAACAATCCATCAGGCTACTGTGAGGTCTACCTGTGTCGATTCTAAGGTTCCTGGAGCAAATGGAAGTTGTTAAAATCACCCTAAAGCTATTGTAATATAACCATCCTGCAGAATGTGAAAATCACACAACTCAACCCTGTGTCATTCAGTCAATTCTTAAGGTAGAGGCTTCATATTAAGGATTCTGTTTATGCCTACCCCAAAGACAACGTGTGTAGATTATAAGCTTCCTGTGACAACCAGAAGTTGTTAAAAACACCCTAGAGTTATTGTCATATAACCTGCACATTGTGAAAATCACACAACTCAACCCTGTGTCATTCAGTCAATTCTTAAGGTAGAGGCTTCATATTCAGGATTCTGTTTATGCCTACCCCAAAGACAACGTGTGTCTATTCTTTTTGCAAAAAAAACTAAAACACACACACACAGCTTGGCCATAGGGACACAGTGTGGGGCTTAGAGGCTTATACTGCCTTCAATAGTTACTTTCGTTCAAACGATTCAAAAACCGTCAGACCTAGAGCTCCGAAACTTTAGAAACCTGTTCTAGAGCTCAAGTCGATAGTGCACGGGGTCGCCTCACATATTGCAAACGTAACGCGCATTTGCAATATGATTCAACAGCAAAAAATATCACCAAAGTTGACATGATGAAATCAACACAAAAAGCGATGGAGAGGAACCACAGTCACTGCGAGGCCATCCCCAGTTCATCGGTTCAGTCAATTATGCATTTCTGCAGTATTTTTGAGCATGCCTAAATTCGTGATGCTAAATGCCCATTGAATCATATAGCAAATGTAACGCGCATTTGCAATATGATTCAACAGCAAAAAATATCACCAAAGTTGACATGATGAAATCAACAAAACGAGCAATGGAGAGGAGCCACAGTCACTGCGCGGCCATCCCCAGTTCATCGGGACAGTCAATTATGCCTTTCTGCAGTATTTTTGAGCATGCCTAAATTCATGATGCTAAATGCCCATTGAATCATATTGCAAACGTAACGCGCATTTGCAATATGATTCAACAGCAAAAAAATATCACCAAAGTTGACATGATGAAATCAACACAACGAGCGATGGAAAGGAACTACAGTCACTGCCCGGCCATCAGGCTACTGTGAGGTCTACCTGTGTCGATTCTAAGCTTCCTGTGACAACCGGAAGTTGTTAAAAACACCCTAAAGCTGTTGTAATATAAGCAACCTACAGATTGTGAAAATCACGCAACTCAACCCTGTGTCATTCAGTCAATTCTTAAGGTAAAGACTTAATATTCAGGATTCTGTTTATGCCTACTCCAAAGACAACGTGTGTCGATTCTAAGCTTCCTGTGACAACTGGAAGTTGTTAAAACCACCCTAAAGCTGTTGTGGTATATGTATGTATATGTTATATAGTACCGCTTTTGGTGGTATTGGCATTAGGGTGTATGATTCGTGCGGTGCCAATATGTTGCCATGTTATTTTGTCCATTTCAGGGGGGTGTTCCCTTACATAGTTGAAGTGTACCTATGATGAAAATTACAGGCCTCTCTCATCTTTTTAAGTGGGAGAACTTGCACAATTGGTGGCTGACTAAATACTTTTTTGCCCCACTGTATATGATTAAGATATTTTAATAAAAATACAGCCGTTAACAGAAGTCAAAGATCAATATACAACTTGTCTCTCCTGAGTTCTGCCCCGAACAAAAGAAAGACATGATCTTATAGGATCTTATATACCCGAGATCATACCTTATGGTGTGATCTCCTCTGTCAAACCCTGCATGTGCAGCTAAAATAACAAGTTATTCTTAACACAAGGTTTCTGAGAACCTGTCTCAGTGGTATGCAAATCTGCCCTTGTTTCAGAGAGAAACAGACGCTGTCTCTTTGTGTCTCGCTATCACCCACAGTCCCTTTTCTCATCTTTACTCACAGACGCGGGGCTGTGGATTTTGGCAGAGAGCTAGACACAGAGAGGCCTCAATATTCAGCTAAACAGTACAATGGTACGTAAGCAAATTAATAACAACATAATCAATGGTAGGGGTCTTTAGAAGACCCCCAAAATCAACTTTAACCCTTGACCTTCTCTAAGTGTTCCCTCACCTTCTCTGAGTGTTCCCTCACCTGCTCCGAGTGTTCTCATATCACCTGCTCTGAGTGTTCTCATATCACCTGTTCTGAGTGTTCTCATATCACCTGCTCCGAGTGTTCTAATATCACCTTCTTTGAGTGTTCCCTCACCTGCTCCGAGTGTTCCCTGTTTGAGAACAGTCCATGTATGAAAGAGTAACTGCTGAAATAAAATACATTTTATGAAACCCTTAACTAAGACTGTTGAATCCTTAAAAGTAAAAATAGTATGAGAAAATATAGACCGATGTATTGCTTTGTGAGGTTCAACCAACCTTTTGTTGTGGTCTCCATATTCTCAAGAAGGGTGACATTGATGAGGATTGACAAGATACTAACTCTATATCACAGTCATCATTTGATACCCTACTCAACAGCCTCAATTCCTCAGGGCATGAAATCTAACAAGGTGTCAAAAGTGTTCCACAGGGATGCTGGCCCATGTTGACTCCAATGCTTCCCCCAGTTGTGTCAAGTTGGCTGGATGTCCTTTGGGTGGTGGACCATTATTGATACACACGGATAACTGTTGAGCGTGAAAATCCCAGCAGAGTTACAGTTCTTGACACAAACCACTGTGCCTGGTACCTACTACCATACCCCGTTCAAAGGCACTTACATATTTTGTCTTGCCCATTCAAATCAAAATCAAATCAAATTTATTTATATAGCCCTTCGTATATCAGCTGAAATCTCAAAGTGCTGTACAGAAACCCAGCCTAAAACCCCAAACAGCAAGCAATGCATGTGAAAGAGGCACAGTGGCTAGGAAAAACTCCCTAGGAAAAACTCCCTAGAAAGGCCAAAAACCTAGGAAGAAACCTAGAGAGGAACCAGGCTATGAGGGGTGGCCAGTCCTCTTCTGGCTGTGCCGGGTGGATATTATAACAGAACATGGTCAAGATGTTAAAATGTTCATAAATGACCAGCATGGTCAAATAATAATAATCATTGTAGTTGTCGAGGGTGCAACAAGCACGTCCGGTGAACAGGTCAGGGTTCCGTAGCCGCAGGCAGAACAGTTGAAACTGGAGCAGCAGCATGGCCAGATGGACTGGGGACAGCAAGGAGTCATCATGCCAGGTAGTCCTGAGGCATGGTCCTAGGGCTCAGGTCCTCCGAGAGAAAGAAAGAAAGAGAGAAAGAGTGAATTAGAGAGAGCATATTTAAATTCACACAGGACACCGGATAAGACAAGAGAATACTCCAGATGAAACAGACTGACCCTTGCCCCCCGGCACATAAACTACTGCAGCATAAATACTGGAGGCTGAGACAGGAGGGATCAGAAGACACTGTGGCCCCATCCGATGATACCCCCGGACAGGGCCAAACAGGCAGGATATAACCCCACCCACTTTGCCAAAGCACAGCCCCCACACCACTAGAGGGATGTCTACAACCACCAACTTACCGTCCGAAGACGAGGCCGAGTATAGCCCACAAAAATCTCCGCCATGGCACAACCCAAGGGGGGGGGGGGCAACCCAGACAGGAAGACCACGTCAGTGACTCAACCCACTCAAGTGACGCACCCCTCCCATGGACGGCATGGAAGAACACCAGTAAGTCAGTGACTCAGCCCCTGTAATAGGGTTAGAGGCAGAGAATCCCAGTGGAAAGAGGGGAACCGGCAAGGCAGAGACAGCAAGGGCGGTTCGTTGCTCCAGCCTTTCCGTTCACCTTCACACTCCTGGGCCAGACTACACTTAATCATAGGACCTACTGAAGAGATAAGTCTTCAGTAAAGACTTAAAGGTTGAGACTGAGTCTGCGTCTCTCACATGGGTAGGCAGACTATTCCATAAAAATGGAGCTCTATAGGAGAAAGCCCTACCTCCAGCCGTTTGCTTAGAAATTCTAGGGACAATTAGGAGGCCTGCGTCTTGTGACCGTAGCGTACGTGTAGGTATGTACGGCAGGACCAAATCGGAAAGATAGGTAGGAGCAAGCCCATGTAATGCTTTGTAGGTTAGCAGTAAAACCTTGAAATCAGCCCTTGCCTTAACAGGAAGCCAGTGTAGGGAGGCTAGCACTGGAGTAATATGATCAAATTTTTTGGTTCTAGTCAGGATTCTAGCAGCCGTATTTAGCACTAACTGAAGTTTGTTTAGTGCTTTATCCGGGTAGCCGGAAAGTAGAGCATTGCAGTAGTCCAGCCTAGAGTAACAAAAGCATGGATTAATTTTTCTGCGTCATTTTTGGACAGAAAGTTTCTGATTTTTGCAATGTTACGTAGATGGAAAAAAGCTGTCCTTGAAACAGTCTTGATATGTTCTTCAAAAGAGAGATCAGGGTCCAGAGTAACACCGAGGTCCTTCACAGTTTTATTTGAGACGACTGTACAACCATCCAGATTAATTGTCAGATTGAACAGAAGATCTCTTTGTTTCTTGGGACCTAGAACAAGCATCTCTGTTTTGTCCGAGTTTAAAAGTAGAAAGTTTGCAGCCATCCACTTCCTTATGTCTGAAACACAGGCTTCTAGCGAGGGCAATTTTGGAGCTTCACCATGTTACATTGAAATGTACAGCTGTGTGTCGTCCGCAGAGCAGTGAAATTTAACATTATGTTTTCGAATGACATCCCCAAGAGGTAAAATATATAGTGAAAACAATAGTGGTCCTAAAACGGATCCTTGAGGAACACCGAAATTTACAATTGATTTGTCAGAGGACAAACCATTCACAGAGACAAACTGATATCTTTCCGACAGATAAGATCTAAACCAGGCCAGAACTTGTCCATGTAGACCAATTTGGGTTTCCAATCTCTCAAAAAGAATGTGGTGATCGATGGTATCAAAAGCGGCACTAAGATCTAGGAGCACGAGGACAGATGCAGAGCCTCGGTCTGACGTCATTAAAAGGTCATTTACCACCTTCACAAGTGCAGTCTCAGTGCTATGATGGGGTCTAAAACCAGACTGAAGCGTTTCGTATACATTATTTGTCTTCAGGAAGGCAGTGAGTTGCTGTGCAACAGCTTTTTCTAAAATTTTTGAGAGGAATGGAAGATTCGATATAGGCCGATAGTTTTTTATAATTTCTGGGTCAAGATTCGGCTTTTTCAAGAGAGGCTTTATTACTGCCACTTTTAGTGAGCTTGGTACACATCCGGTGGATAGAGAACCGTTTATTATGTTCAACATAGGAGGGCCAAGCACAGGAAGCAGCTCTTTCAGTAGTTTAGTTGGAATAGGGTCCAGTATGCAGCTTGAGGGTTTGGAGGCCATGATTATTTTCATCATTGTGTCAAGAGATATAGTACTAAAACACTTTAGTATCTCCCTTGAGCCAAGGTCCTGGCAGAGTTGTGCAGACTCAGGACAATGGAGCTTTGGAGGAATACCCAGATTTAAAAAGAGGAGTCCGTAATTTGCTTTCTAATGATCATGATCTTTTCCTCAAAGAAGTTCATAAATGTATTACTGCTGAAGTGAAAGCCATCCTCCGTTTGCGAATGCTGCTTTTTAGTTAGCTTTGCGACAGTATCAAAAAGAAATTTCGGATTGTTCTTATTTTCCTCAATTAAGTTGGAAAAATAGGATGATCGAGCAGCAGTGAGGGCTCTTCGATACTGCACGGTACTGTCTTTCCAAGCTAGTCGGAAGACTTCCAGTTTGGTGTGGCGCCATTTCCGTTCCAATTTTCTGGAAGCTTGCTTCAGAGCTCGTGTATTTTCTGTATACCAGGGAGCTAGTTTCTTATGACAGATGTTTTTAATTTTTAGGGGTGCAACTGCATCTAGGGTATTGCGCAAGGTTAAATTGAGTTCCTCGGTTAGGTGGTTAACTGATTTTTGTCCTGTGACGTCCTTGGGTAGGCAGAGGGAGTCTGGAAGGGCATCAAGGAATCTTTGGGTTGTCTGAGAATTTATAGCACAACTTTTAATGCTCCTTGGTTGGGGTCTGAGCAGATTATTTGTTGCAATTGTAAATGCAATAAAATGGTGGTCCGATAATCCAGGATTATGAGGAAAAACATTAAGATCCACAACATTTATTCCATGGGACAAAACTAGGTCCAGAGTATGACTGTGGCCGTGAGTAGGTCCAGAGACATGTTGGACAAAACCCACTGAGTCGATGATGGCTCCGAAAGCCTTTTGGAGTGGGTCTGTGGACTTTTCCATGTGAATGTTAAAGTCACCAAAAATTTGAATATTATCTGCTATGACTACAAGATCCGATAGGAATTCAGGGAACTCAGTGAGGAACACTGCATATGTAAACAGTAGCTATAAAAAGTGAGTGAGTAGGCTGCATAGATTTCATGACTAGAAGCTCAAAAGACGAAAACGTCATTGTTTTTTTTTTTTGTAAATTGAAATTTGCTATCGTAGATGTTAGCAACACCTCCGCCTTTGCCGGATGCACGGGGGGTATGGTCACTAGTGTAACCAGGGGGTGAGGCCTCATTTAACACAGTAAATTCATCAGGCTTAAGCCATGTTTCAGTCAGGCCAATCACATCAAGATTATGATCAGTGATTAGTTCATTGACTATAACTGCCTTGGAAGTGAGGGATCTAACATTAAGTAACCCAATTTTGAGATGTGAAGTATCACAATCTCTTTCAATAATGGCAGGAATGGAGGAGGTCTTTATACTAGTGAGATTACTAAAGCGAACACCGCCATTTTTAATTTTGCCCAACCTAGATCGAGGCACAGACACGGTCTCAATGGGGAAAGCTGAGCTGACTACGCTGACTGTGCTAATGGCAGACTCCACTAAGCTGGCAGGCTGGCTAACAGCCTGCTGCCTGGCCTGCACCCTATTTCATTCTGGAGCTAGAGGAGTTAGAGCCCTGTCTATGTTCGTAGATAAGATGAGAGCACCCCTCCAGCTAGGATGGAGTCCGTCACTCCTCAACAGGCCAGGCTTGGTCCTGTTTGTGGGTGAGTCCCAGAAAGAGGGCCAATTATCTACAAATTCTATCTTTTGGGAGGGGCAGAACACAGTTTTCATCCAGCGATTGAGTTGTGAGACTCTGCTGTAGAGCTCATCACTCCCCCTAACTGGGAGGGGGCCAGAGACAATTAATCGATGCCGACACATCTTTCTAGCTGATTTACACGCTGAAGCTATTCACCCTCTGAATAGCGCATGTGACAAATATGATTTCATTTGATTTGCTATCAGTCTCCTCACTCCTACTCTTGAGGAGGGCTGGAAGGAGGGCTAGAAGGAGGGCTAGAAGGAGGGCTGGATGGATGGCTGGAAGGAGGGCTGGAAGGAGGGCTAGAAGGAGGGCTGGAAGGAGGGCTGGATGGATGGCTGGATGGAGGGCTGGAAGGAGGGTTGGATGGAGGGCTGGAAGGAGGGCTGGAAGGAGGGCTGGAAGGAGGGTAGGATGGAGGGCTGGATGGAGGGCTGGAAGGAGGGTAGGATGGAGGGCTGGGAGGAGGGCTGGGAGGAGGGCTGGATGGAGGGCTGGATGGAGGGCTGGAAGGAGGGCTGGAAGGAGGGCTGGATGGAGGGCTGGAAGGAGGGCTGGATGGAGGGCTGGATGGAGGGCTGGATGGAGGGCTGAAAGGAGGGCTGAAAGGAGGGCTGGGAGGAGGGCTGAAAAATACTGTTCTCCGTATTAATATAAAATAAATTATGTTGGAGCATACTATATAGCTCATTATTGTATAATTTTATTTTATAGAGTATTTCTTACTATTCATAATCAAGATAATGTTGGACCTGACAGGTGCTGCAGCTCCAGTAGAGCAGATGACCGCAAATATAATGTACAGACTAACCTCTGGGGTCAATCCATTAATCTCGCTAGGGTCGGCGGGACGAAATCGTCCCACCTACGTAACAGCCAGTGGAAACCTGTGGCGCGTTATTCAAATACCTTAGAAATGCAATTACTTCAATTTCTCAAACATATGACTATTTTACACCATTTTAAAGACAAGACTCTCGTTAATCTAACCACACTGTCCGATTTCAAAAAGGCTTTACAACGAAAGCAAAACATTAGATTATGTCAGCAGAGTACACAGCCAGAAATAATCAGACACCCATTTTTCAAGCTAGCATATAATGTCACAACAGCGCCTCTTCAACCTCAGGAGGCTGAAGAAATTTGGCTTGTCACCAAAAGCACTCACAAACTTTTACAGATGCACAATCGAGAGCATCCTGTCGGGCTGTATCACCGCCTGGTACGACAACTGCTCCGCCCACAACCTTAAGGCTTTCCAGAGGGTAGTGAGGTCTGCACAATGCATCACCGGGGGCAAACTACCTGCCCTCCAGGACACCTACACCACCCGATGCCATAGGAAGGCCAAAAAGATCATCAAGAACATCAACCACCCGAGCCACTGCCTGTTCACCCCGCTATCATCCAGAAGGCGAGGTCAGTACAGGTGCATCAAAGCTGGGACCGAGAGATTGAAAAACAGCTTCTATCTCAAGGCCATCAGACTGTTAAACAACCATCACTAACATTGAGTGGCTGCTGCCAACATACTGACTCATCGCTAGCCACTTTAATAATGAATAATTGGATGTAATAAATGTATCACTAGTCATTAAACAATGTCACTTTAGAAAATGTTTACATACCCTATATTACTCATCTCATACATACCCTATACCATCTACTGCATCTCTACTGCATCTTGCCTATGCCGTGTGGCCATCACTCATTCATATATTTATATATACATATTGTTATTCATTCCTTTACACTTGTGTGTATTAGGTAGTTGTTGTGAAATTGTCAGATTACTTGTAAGATATTACTGCACGGTCAGAACTAGAAGCACAAGCATTTCACCACACTCACATTAACATCTGCTAACCATGTGTATGTGACCAATAACATTTGATTTGATTTGATGTTTCCAAAGCCACAATCTGACTCATCTACAGATATGGACACTCTCAAAGCCACCTTCAACCAAGCTAAGATCTAATCTCAACTGGGCTATTGGAAAAAATATAGTTTCACTTGTTGACTATGGTGACACCCATAGTCAACACATTGTTCCTCTAATACCCTCCAGTTTGATTTGATTTGACTATGGTGACACCATCTACCATTGTTCCTCTAATACCCTCCAGTTTAATTTGATTTGACTATGGTGACACCCTCTACCATTGTTCCTCTAATACCCTCCAGTTTGATTTAACTATGGTGACACCATCTACCATTGTCCCTCTAATACCCTCCAGTTTGATTTGACTATGGTGACACCCTCTACCATTGTTCCTCTAATAACCTCCAGTTTGACACTGGAGCCCCTTATCACGCCCACCACTGTTCCCTCTATGAAGACTTGGTCTACACTCTATGACGACCTACGACCTACCTACCAATTAAACCATATACACACTCATTTAAGACAATCTACCAAGTCCACTAACAGTCTATAGTACTAATGTGATCATCCTTTGTGTCAAAAAGCATTTCTACACAAAAAGCTACAGACCGGAACCTACATCAACATGAGTTAATCAGTCAGTTTGTCTCCTTCCCCATTTTATCAACAGTGGGAATGAACCCATGTCTGCAGAGCAATGTTGGTAGCTTTGTTTAACATTAAACAGCTTCTGTCTTTGAGACTAGTGGTAGGTAGAGGTCATGAAACAGCTTCTGTCTTTGAGACTAGAGGTAGGTAGAGGTCATAAAACAGCTTCAGTCTTTGAGACTAGAGGTAGGTAGAGGTCATAAAACAGCTTCAGTCTTTGAGACTAGAGGTAGGTAGAGGTCATAAAACAGCTTCCGTCTGAGGCTAGAGGTAGGTAGAGGTCATGAAACAGCTTGTGTCTTTGAGGCTAGAGGTAGGTAGAGGTCATGAAACATGGAGTCTCGCCACAGTTGGGTGAAGAGAAGGTCAAATACGCTGGTCCCCAGTCAGGCTGGCAGGTAACCTGGTAAGTGTGGGAGTGTGGTGCCAGGAAAATAACCTCTCACTCAACGTAAACAAAACAAAAGAGCTGATTGTGGACTTCAGGAAACAGGAGAGGGAGCACCCCCTATCCATATCGACGGGACCGCATTAGAGAAGGTGGAAAGCTTCAATTTGTACACGTCACTGAAAATGGTCCATCAACACTGATCGTGTGGTGAAGAAGGCGCAACAGTGCTTCTTCAACCTCAGGACGCTGAAGAAATTTGGCTTGGCACCTGTTAAAGGAATTTTATATCTTTGATGATAATAATCAAGAATCAATTCGCCTTGACTAATGCCCAAGGTTTGTAAGACAATGGGTTAAAATAATTAGGCAAGGACTCAGCTTTCTGCAAAAGGTATCTGTAGCTTGAATTCAGAGAATGTTCTGAGGTCAGGATAACAAAACAGTCATTATATAGTTCTTGCTTTCTTACGCACATGCATTTACACACACTGTTGGTGACCTGTCTCCCCCACAACCTTCTCACCCTCTTTATCACTCTCCCGAGCTCGCCTGTTTCTTTCCCTCAAGATAAGAAATGCTTTGAAGCTTTCACTCCCAGGAACATGTGTCTCCTGGTGTCCCTCGTAATTGCATATACACATTCCTTTCCCTATCACATGGTTCCTGAACTTTCCAGAACTAATCAAACTTATCTATCCCTACATTGATCATTACATTGATTATTCATTAACCATTCTGTATGACTAATAATTCATCATGGTCTATTGATTCATTTACCTTTAATAGATAATTCTCTTATCAATTCCACCCTTAAATGATTCAATAATTCTCCATGATTTGATCAGATGCTATATGAGAACCATACTAATCACACGCTATATGTAAATGCAATAATCACTCGTTTCATGGAAATACATCACACACTATATGGAAATACATCACATCACACACTATATGGAAATACAATACATCACACGCTATATGGAAATACAATACATCACACTACAATGATTTAAACAAGTCCAATACATGAATATTCCTCATATTCATCCATTAATGTCCTAGGCCTATTTCCAATTATGACACTTCTATTTAGGATTTTCATCATAATTTTCATTTAAGGAACAGTGTATCTAAATGTTGAAAATTGTTTCATCAAACATTGGCTCCTCGTTGTCGAAAGAGACGGAATCATCTCCCTGGCCTGGAGGCCCGCAATCGCCATCCCACTGATCAGAGCTCGGAATCGGTCCATATCTCACCATCTGCTGCGTCATTGATCTCTCTAGAGTCCTGGTGATTAAACCTCTCACACATGGGATGAGACAACATCCACACAACACAAACACACTCATACAGGTGAAAGCAGCCCATAATACAGTTCTTACAACACTTTTCCATTTCCCAAACATGGGATGTATTATCAGGAATGTACGTGTAGCGCTGAACCTAATCATTCTACATACACTGCCCTCTTCTGCCAATAACGTATCGAGAGTCAGTCTATTTTACCAGGTCATGAGGGGGGTGGCGGATAATTGATCAGAGAACCTCTTTACTGCATCCTCGTTTTCATTCATGAATCTCTGTTGATTATAAAAGATGTCATTAATCCAATCCACATTTCTATTTATTGTCAACCACCAAAATAATGTAGTGTTAAAGCCTTCACATATTTGATTCATAGCTTTGTATTCATCTGGAACTTCCCTGAGGATGCCAATAGCATCCATCTAGACAAAGCTACTCCAATCCTGATCAAAACTCCTTCTGTGCCTACTTTAGCCTCCTATAACTGGCCTCTGATGACTAACTTGACTTGGTTGGACCTATAACCCCAGGGCGCAAGTTCCTAACCACCCTTTGTGGTAATTTCCGTCGTATGCGTCCTTTGCTGGTACTAGCCCACCCTTCATCAGTTATAGGTGCTATGAGGTTAAGAATGTTCTATTCATCTCTCAAACCTAAGTCAGTCACATTACCAATTACCTTTCAGTCATTAAAATCATCTAAGTTCTCATTGCCATTCTTGTATCTATAACACTGGTATTCATCCGGAATTTAGGTGAACCGAGGTGGGTTGGCTGAGTACTTCAATCTGGCCAACCCCAATTCCTGTACAGTTGTCTGCTTCCCCAGGAAATTGTTTAATGTTTACCTTAAATTCTACATCTTGATCTTCTTTGATTCCTTATTCTGTAAGTCACTCATCAGTGTATTATATAGTTTATCTTCTACTTCTTCTCAATGACAACGGTATCGTATGATTAGTACCAGAAGGTGGTGGATCCATGTATCAGTCAGATTAGACTATGATGCAGCTCAGAGTCTAAACTCTTTCCAAAAACCGCCAACCCTCTCCTGCCCTTAGTCTCTCTGCTAGGTACCACCCCATACTCACACCTCTAGAAGCACACACAGTGATGAACGGTCGGGATAGGAAATCTTCGTTAAGGAGGTAACCTCCGGACCCTATTGGTATCGGTTCTTCTCCTAACTCTGTGTGTGATCAACAGTGTTCATATGTGTACATACCTCCTTGCAGTGGGTAACGTGGACCCAAGTGACTCTCTCAGCTTTTCTAATGGCAAAAGCAGTGGTTTAACAGAACCTGGTATGGGCCTTCCCAATGGTGTTGCTTCCAGTTTTTTTTCCCTCAGGGACTGGATCCACACCCAGTCTCCTGGTTGGATTGAGTGAATCACCTTCTCCTGTAATTCACCTGTTGGACACAAAATCTTGGACATACGGGTTTGGTTAACAAACAGTCTTCTCATGTGCTCTGCTAGTATTTCTTCAACTTCTATGTCTACCAGTTCTGGTATTTTTAACTCTGTCATTCTATAGGCTCTACCTGATTAGCTAAACTGTCATCCATCATTTAAAGAGATGGCTCCTAGTAAACCAACTCTAGGGATAATATCTTGACTTAATATTTTCTCTACCATAATCATGTCCACCAAGTAAGTTGGGAACGCTTCTACCCATTTGCTATACTTATCTATTCTTGTCAAACATCCCTTCTTCCCCTCCTTTCGGAATATTTCAATAAGTCCAATTCCAAATGTTGGAATGGATCTTCTTACAAATTTTATTTTTTATTTTTAAGTAATTATCATCTTCTTACAAATTTTATTTTTTATTTTTAAGTAATTATCCTCTAGGCCATCACTCTTTCCTAACTACTCTACTATACTCCCTTCCCCTTGATACATTGCTTAGCCTATGTATCAATATTGCTGCGTATCCATACAATTTCTTTGGTAGGATAAGTAAATTATCCTTATGTCAGATCTTCTCTTGTAGGATGCCCCCTTTCATTTTCTACATGTCCAATTCTCTCTGGGGCCTTCATCCTCGGCTATTCTGTAAAAATTCTCTGTCTAGTTTCTTATCGTCTTTAAGATTTATCTATGCTGCTTTGTATGGTTTTAAATGTCTATGTGCTTGTCTGTGTACATATTAACTTTTCTCTCCTTTCTTATTTCACCGGTTCTAGTCAATGCTACTATTTCGGCCTACTGTGCAGAATAGTGTCTGGGCAATGGTTCAGTGTCTAACACCTGAAACCAACTAAGCTTTCATTGCCTTTTTAGTTAGGGTAACAATTACTTTCAACAAAATGATCATATCTCCTCCTATCGAATTTACCAAACATAAACTTAAAATCAAACTAAAATACATGCCTGCCAATGGAGCCGATAGTCTCTCCATTAATTAATATCCTAAAGCTAAGTGAACCAAATTCTCTTCCTATCTACTCCTGCTGGCCCCCCTTCTTTCTTCGTGCTACTCCCCAACCCTCAAGGTTTCAGCAGTGCAGGGGAGGATCTCTCTGTCTGCCCTTCTATCTGTCTCCAGCTTTTACTCATAACAGAAAGTATCAAATCTGGGTTGTTTCCAAATATTGACTAAATGTCTCATTGTCTCCTTGGTTGCACTCCTGAACTTTAGAAAAATCAACCTGTCTAGATATTGCATATCTACTTAAATTTATCTCGATACCCTCAATAATCCTGGATCACCTACAGATGTCATGTATCCCTGTCCTGTTGACCTAAGTCTACCATTATTAAACTTCTTCACAACAAAATATAGTAATACTAGTATATCAATTCCACAGCCTTGTTGTGTTAAATCTCTTTCACTGAATTCAACAACAGCTGACTTCCTAAGGGAAAATAAATGTATCTACATCATGTAAAATAAAATACCCCTGCTACTGGTCAAAATATTTTCAAATCACATAATCAGATCAAAATGACTCATCTGATTTACTCCACCCAGGAAAAATATTTTACCCTTATTGTTCTAGGAAAATAGACTTAAAGAAGCCTACCCTTAGTCTAAGGCTTTGCCCTTTTAGTCTTCTCATTGGTTCAAATTGTCAATTGTATCTAAGAACTTTAACTCCATCATAATTATCAGTTCTTCAAATTCCCTTAAAATCAATATCACCAATGACCTTAATTCACCATCCAAATGGCTTTTCAATGTGGCTGATCAGACCACACAGGAAAAGTCACCAGAGGGGTCAACAAGTCATACCACCCTTTCAGAACCGTGTTTCTTACTACATTAAACAAATTAAGGCTTAGAACTTCATCTACATTTTGTATCCCAGGTTCCCAGAACATTCCCTATCAAATGAATTTCATGTGTTTATTAAAACTCTGAAAACAAGACACTCCCCAGTATCACACAGAAATTTGATTCTCTCTCCCATTACTGTTAGTGTCAAATAGGGTTTCTGTTCTTGTTGTTCTGCCAAATCAATTGTAGCCAATTCAAAAACTTCACAATCGCTGTTTATAACTAAATTCTGAAAATCGTCCTTCCCCTCACTAGTGTCTGTTCCCCTGCTCTCCATAGTTAATCATGCCCCATCCTCCTCCTCTGAGTCTGGCTGGGGTCGCCTGACCTTCTTTCTTTATCTCTACTCCCTCTCTGGCCTTGCTTGTCTCTGTTTTTGTTACAATCTCTACCAGAATGGTTTCCCCCCCTGCAGCGGTTACACGGTGCGTTACACTGTCTAGCAAGGTGTCCTAGCTTGTGACAATTGAAACACTTGTATTCCCCTTTAAGATATCATGTCTCTAGGAATTTTTTATTTATTTATTTATTTTTTCCCAAAGAGAGCTAAGCGCTTCTTTTTCCATACAATAACCACTTGGTCAGCGTTTCATCCTGTCACACTGATTCAGAAACCCAAAAGTTGACTATAAACAAAACCTAATAATACTTATAATTCCATTGTACTCCCCCCCATCATTAGTTTTAAACTTCATCAATGGTTTATGTGATTGAACATGCCTTTCTGTGGGCGCCTGAGCTTCTTCTCTCTGTATTTGTCTCGACCCCCTCTCTGGCCTCTCTTACTTCCCTCAGATCTGCTAGCCCCCACCCTACGAGGTTCTGTTTGGTGGCACGATTTATCTCGGGACGCATTCCACTGAGGAAAGCAATTTTCCATTGCTGATAATCCGGGGCTTCAAATCCATCCACTACCGTCGGTTCTATTAACCCAATATTAGCGTTGGACACGTCCTTTAATCTCTCTAGGTATTGGTTTATAGTCTTATGAAATGTCCAAGGGTTTAAAAATATCATGTATATCGCCACAATTCTGTCGCAATTATTAATTTCCGCTCCTTATAATTCATTAGATTTAAGTAACTGCCTTTTCCTTGATTCCGTCCTTCAATTACAACTCCCATTCTCTCTATAAATCATTTAAGCAGGCCATTTAGACCACAAACAACGTACTTTATCGAATTCGCCCCGCTATTCTTTTGAAAGAATCTGTCTTCCTATTTAAACTAAACAAGCTATCAAAACATTCGGTTTCTATCTTAAACAAACACTAACAACAGTATCGTTCCAGTCAAAACATAACAATAATTACATTTAATTTTAGTCCCATGGTGCATGGGCTGGGATCCGAACACGGGTCCCCCGCATGGCAGGCAAGAATTCTACCACTGAACCACAATGCTATTGTTCATGTTTACAATTTCGGTAGTTCTTTCCTGCTCGGTTACAATGTTCACAGTCTGGTGAAATGTCCTGTTCTATCGCAATTAAAACACCTCTTCTCTCCGTCTTTGTCAGCGCGTCTCCCTGTTTTTCCCCTTCTGTCTATAGTGTCTCTATCCACTTTTCTCAATTAGTTTGCTAAATCATATTCTCCTCTCTGTCTATCCCTAAACTGTCTCTGTCTATGGTTCCTTGGTGGGGCCTTACAATCCTCTGCCATGTGGCCGGTTATATTGCAGTTGTAGCACTTTCTGTCCTCCGGTTCTATCCACTTTCTACTCTCCCTGTTTCCCCCTTTCTTTTTAAAATCTTTCCTGCTTTTTCCTGCAATTTCCCCAAGAGTGGCGATCAAATGTTCTGCTCCTGTCCGTTCTTTCTTACTTTTCTTATCCTTGCCATTATGCTCATGGTGTATAGCATACCTCTTTACTTCAGCCAATGTGGCTGTTCCCCACCCTATCAGAGTCTCTTTTATGATTTGGCAAATTTCAGGCTTCATACCACTCAAGAAGGCTATTTTTAACTGTTGGTGGTAAGGTCCGTCGTCTCCCTGTCTAGGCTCTACCAGTCCACTATTAGCATTGAACACGTCTCTCAGTCTCTCTAAATACTGGCTAACAGTTTCCCCATCCCCTTGTTTACACTCATGTATTTTTGAAAAGTCTGCATGTCTATGGTAATAGTCCCTAAGATTATTACAGAGCTGTGTCAATTTGTCTGCATAATCCCCATCTCCTGCCCATGGTAAACCTGGTTCTCCTCCTTCCCCTGGAACCCAGGCTCCCTTCACTGCTGCCCAGTCTTTCCCCACTATCTGTCGGACAGCCCTTTCCAATTCTCCTGTATTTAGTTTATTAAAACTCTCGGTCAGTCCCTTCATATCTCTCCTAAACCCTTCTATTCCTGTTTTTGGATGTGCTATTCCCTCAACTGCTCTTGCTAAATCTCTCTGAGTCCAGGGTCGATACACTTGTAAGGTATCTGATTGATCAGCTTCGCCTGCCCTAGGATTAGGAAGCTCTATGAGAGGACACTGATCCTCCTCTCAATTTGATTGAACCTCCCTCAGCCCTGGCTTATTATACGGTGCCAGTCGCTTTTTAAGGTTAGACTCTCTTGGTTCTGGCTCTTCTTTCCTCTCCTTTGAGGATTTACCACCCATGTTGCTTAAATCGTTTAAAGTACACCCGTATTTATTCTGTTTCTTCTCCTAATCTAGAGTTTTAGAAATATTATTCGTAAGAACTTTAAACTATGTGCTTTAATTTATACCAAATACGATCAGTGTCTCCTCGTTGTTTATCTTTAGGGTTATGCTATTTTACCGTTCTTAACCTAGAATTTGGGGAATAATCGTTCTTTATTACAAATTGCTTGTACCTCATCGCTCAAAAAGGACAAACGGCTTTTTTCTTGCGACTGTTGATTCTAACAATATGTTTTCGTTATTAACTTATTCAATTTGGGGAATAATTATTCTATATTACAAATTGCTTCTATCTCATCGCTCAAAAAGGACAAACGGCTTTTTTCTTGCGACTGTTGATTCTAGCAATATGTTTTCGTTATTAACCTTCTTTTCAATTATAGAGTAGTTCTGCTAGAATGATTTATACGTATCTATCCTAACCCGGTCTTTATCTCGCTCATAGGCAAACACTGCAACCTGTTTTATATTTTAGGTTTTACTGTCTGTCTTTTCCTCGCGATTTATCGACAGAATTCTCCTCACACGCAATCCCTCATAACAGCATAATCACTCTATCTCTCTCGAAACTTTATCTACAGCGGGGATTTTCGATCAGACATTAGATCGCATACGTATGCAACTATAAACTACTTTCCAGGGGTCGTAAAGCCCTAGTTAACAGCCTATTTATCTGTTGCTTCATGTAACTCTTGACACCAATACCTGCATCTCACTCCACCATATTAGGTCTCACCTCACTCATAGATATCAGACCCAAAGCCGTATTTAGGTACCGACTATCCCCCTATGGACTATTAACCCTTTTACGTTATCAGGTTCTCACCATAAGACCTAGTTTAGTTTTATGCAGTGGCCACAGTTGCCGAGGGTCTATTTCGGACCCTCCGTCGTTTTCGAATTCGTCCTTTTGGATTTACAACTAATTTCTGCCTTCCATTCGCGCAGAATACTTGATTCCCTTTAAAACCGATTTTTCTCCACGCGAACTTCCGAAGCTAGATCACCAGCTATAACCTCCCCGACTTTCAGCGTCTAACACCCAGAGTACATTAAAATCCTCTACATCCATGAGATTTTGAATTTACGACTGATTCCTTTCTTCTATTCGCGCAGACTACTTGATTCCCTTTAAAACCGATTTTTCTCCGTGCGAACTTCTGAGCCCAGGTCACCAGCTATAACATTCTTAACCTCAGCGTACCCAGAGTACCTTTCACTCTCAACAATCGTTTTTGTCTTTCACTCATTTCTCATCAAATGCCAACACCCAATTGTGTCCCTTATTCCCTCATACAATGCATACACACAGGTGTATCACTCATTTCACTCATTTCACCATGCAATGCAAACCTATAGGTATATCACTCATTTCACTATGCAATGCAAACCTATAGGTATATCACTCACCCCTTATTTAATGTAATCATACAGGTGCTATTCCCCAAAAGTATGAATAAAGTCTACTAACCTTATCATTTGCAGCTGAGTTTTTTAATGTTCGTTGAATCTCGTCACCACCTCTGTCGCGTACCAATTTGCCACCGGCCTGTAAAGAACCCACCGAAAAGGGCCAGGTCTTTGATTTACGGATATTTCATCCGCCCGTGCACGGTTTCGGTGTCTCCTTGGAACGACAGCGGCAGTTTGAGATCCGTCTCGAAGGACCAATTGTTAAAGGAATTTTATATCTTTGATGATAATAATCAAGAATCAATTCACCTTGACTAATGCCCAAGGTTTGTAAGACAATGGGTTAAAATAATTAGGCAAGGACTCAGCTTTCTGCAAAAGGTATCTGTAGCTTTTATTCAGAGAACGTTCTGAGGTCAGGATAACAAAACAGTCATTATATAGTTCTTGCTTTCTTACGCACATGCATTTACACACACTGTTGGTGACCTGTCTCCCCCACAACCTTCTCACCCTCTTTATCACTCTCCCGAGCTCGCCTGTTTCTTTCCCTCAAGATAAGAAATGCTTTGAAGCTTTCACTCCCAGGAACATGTGTCTCCTGGTGTCCCTCGTAATTGCATATACACATTCCTTTCCCTATCACATGGTTCCTGAACTTTCCAGAACTAATTAAACTTATCTATCCCTACATTGATCATTACATTGATTATTCATTAACCATTCTGTATGACTAATAATTCATTATGGTCTATTGATTCATTTACCTTTAATAGATAATTCTCTTATCAGCACCTAAAACCCTCACAAACTTTGAGATGTCTCGCCTTCCCAGACCCAGGAGTTAAGTGAGTTGGTTATGAAAAATAAAGATGTTTTCTTCCTTAAAACACCAATCACATCCAACATGACATCATGACACCTCTGGGGATTCATCAAAAACCTTATTGGTCGCCAGAGGCGAAGAGAGCGGCAATAAAATAAGAAGTGAGGAAGATGTTGGAGCTGAAAGTCATTGAAGAATCACCAAAGGTTCCTCTGACCCAGTTTGTGAGAAGACTGCATTCTTTACTCCAGATGGCCTGTTCCAATGAGTGCAACGCTTTGTCCAATTAATTGAGAGCAAAGAGCAAAGCCATTTATATATATCAGTATGTGCGAAGCCCTTTGGACTTCATGGAGCCACCGCCATGTTTCAAGGCTGATGGACAGCATTCTGCGCCCACATCAATCCCATGCTGCAGGCTACCTGTGTAACGGCCGTCGTAGGAAGTGGACCAAAATGCAGCGGGTACGTGAATGCTCATATTTATTTTATTACGAACACCACACAAAAACAACAAAACGAAAAAACGAATGACAGCTAACAGTTCTGCAGGCTAGACATAGCAGTGCACGAATACAACCTCCCACCATTCCATAACAAACACCACAAGTCCTAATTATAGGACCTTCAATCAGAGGCAACGATAAACAGCTGCCTACAATTGAAGGCCCCAATCCCAATTACCTAAACATAGAAATAGAATGACTATACGGAACATAGAAATACACTAACATAGAACATAGACCAAAACCCCGGAATACATAAATCAAACACCCCTCTACATAAACACACACCCCGAACCATATAAAACAAATACCCCCATGCCACGTCCTGACCAAACTACAATAACAAATGACCCCTTTACTGGTCAGAACGTGACAACCTGGATGATGTGATAATCCACAGCTACACTTGGCAGGAGCACCTAACCAGGCTATGAGGGGTGGCCAGTCCTCTTCTGGCTGTGCAGGGTGGAAATTATAACAGAACATGGTCAAGATGTTAAAATGTTCATAAATGACCAGCATGGTCAAATAATAATAATCATAGTAGTTGTCGAGGGTGCAACAAGCACGTCCGGTGAACAGGTCAGGGTTCCGTAGCCGCAGGCAGAACAGTTGAAACTGGAGCAGCAGCATGGCCAGGTGGACTGGGGACAGCAAGGAGTCATCATGCCAGGTAGTCCTGAGGCATGGTCCTAGGGCTCAGGTCCTCCGAGAGAAAGAAAGAAAGAGAGAAAGACAGAATTAGAGAGAGCATATTTAAATTCACACAGGACACCGGATAAGACAAGAGAATACTCCAGATGTAACAGACTGACCCTAGCCCCCAACACATAAACTACTGCAGCATAAATACTGGAGGCTGAGACAGGAGGGAACAGAAGACACTGTGGCCCCATCCGATGACACCCCCGGACAGGGCCAAACAGGCAGGATATAACCCCACCCACCAGACCAGAGCATCATGTTATACTGTTTAAATGTCAGCCAACTGTGCTGGCCATAACCCTGTATAGACCACCAAACCACTGCCCCACTTTCCTTACTGATTTGTCTAATATTCATGTTGACAGAGACTGACTCCAAAGGCCATTGAATTTATGAACCATTTTAGCTCTTTGGACTTTATCCAACATGTTAATGGACCCACCCATTACCAAAGCCACACCACATACTATAGACCTGGTTATTACCAAGGGGCTTTCTACTGGGCCCACCCATAACCACAGCCATACTCTGGACCTGGTTATTACCAAGGGGCTTTCTACTGGGCCCACCCATAACCACAGCCATACTCTGGACCTGGTTATTACCAAGGGGCTATCTACTGGGCCCACCCATAACCACAGCCATACTCTGGACCTGGTTATTACCAAGGGGCTTTCTACTGGAACCACCCATAACCACAGCCATACTCTGGACCTGGTTATTACCAAGGGGCTTTCTGCTGGGCCCACCCATAACCACAGCCATACTCTGGACCTGGTTATTACCAAGGGGCTTTCTACAGGGCCAACCCATAACCACAGCCATACTCTGGACCTGGTTATTACCAAGGGGCTTTCTACTGGGCCCACCCATAACCACAGCCATACTCTGGACCTGGTTATTACCAAGGGGCTTTCTACTGGGCCCACCCACAACCACAGCCATGCTCTGGACCTGGTCCATGAATCATGCAACCAAAACAATCATTGAAGACAGAGTTAATGAGTACTTGACGTCACAGTTATGTTAACTTGTCAGACTGCACTGTAGCTTAATAAACATACTGTATGTAAAAACACAGAATATCTAAGGGGCTTTTATGTAATTATAATGCAGTGTTAATAATAATAATAATAATAATCGTTTGATAACAGATCACTATGACAATATAACAATCTTTAATTAAATCGCTTCAGTGCGGTTCATATGATGGAGGTGCACATGGGCCTATTTATATAATGAGTATGAAATCGGAGGGCAGGCAGAAATTATTAAAATATTATTACATTTTAAAGCATTAGACCTCTCATTAAAGGCTTCAGTCATACAAAAGTTATACTTAAATCCAAACTGGTTGGAGATTATAAGAGTACATGGCCATAAAGGCTAGGTCATTTTTCAAGCTGTTCAAACATTCATAGACATTCAAATAATATAAACAGTGGATGTAGAAGATGTAATCGCACCTTAGGAGTAATTGTCAGCTGGCTTTTCATAGCCGAGCAATCAGAGATCAAGACAGCAAGAGTCTGTCTGTCTCTCTTTCTCTCTCTCTCTCGCTCCCTCTCTCCCTCTCTCCCTCTCTCTCTGTCCCTCTCTTCTATATATCCCCCTTTCTCTCTATCTCTATTTATCTAACTCTCTCTGTCCCTCTCTTCTATATATCCCTTTCTCTCTATTTCTCTCTCTCTACCTCTCTCTGTGTGTGTCTCTCTCTTTCTCTCTCTATCTCTTTCTATTCCTATCTCTCTCTCTGTTTCTCTCTCTCTCTCTCTTTCTGTGTCTCTCTTCTCTCTAGGGCCCCTCATTCTGTCACACACATCTTTCACACCTCTCAGTCCTTCTCAAGAGGAAGTATAGATGGGTAGAGAGGAGAGGTGGGTGGGGGGATGGACAGGCTACAAGTCACTAGAGTTTAGATACAGTTAGTGATCGACACGTTGAGATGGAACGCACCTGTCTTCTACTCTGTGAGTTGAATATTATCTAAATGGTTTAATATATATACAGTTCAATGTCTAGATATAATTTTAATATCTGTATGGTTTAATATCTGCATATCTATATTGTTTAATATCTGTATACTTTAATAACTGTATGGTTTAATATCTGTATAGTTTAAACTGTGTATGGTTTAATATCTATAATTTGTAATATATATATGGTTTAATATCTATATAGTTTAATATCTATATAGTTTAATATCTATATAGTTTAAAATGTGTATGGTTTAATATCTATAATATTTAATATATGTAGTTTAATCTATATATAGTCTATCTGTATAGTTTAATATCTGTATATGTTAATATCTGTAGAGTTTAATATCTGTATAGTTAATATCTATATGGTTTAATAGCTGTATAGATAAATATCTATATAGTTTAATATCTATATGGTTTAATATCAATATGGTTTAAAATCTAAATAGTTTAATATCTAAATAGTTTAATATATGTATAGTTTAATATCTGTATAGTTTAATATCTATATAGTTTAATGTCTATATAGTTTAATATCTATATAGTTGAATATCTATTTTTTCTATTGTCAATAAGTCGGAAGTTTACATACACCTTAGCCAAGTACATATAAACTCAGTTTTTCACTACTCCTGACATTCAATCCTAGTAAAAATTCCCTGTCTTCGGTCAGTTAGGCTCACGACTTCATTTTAGGAATGTGAAATGTCAGAATAATCGTAGAGAGAATGATTTATTTCACGTTTTATTTCTTTCATCACATTCCCAGTGGGTTAGAAGTTTACATACACTCAATTAGAATTTGGTAGCATTGCCTTTAATTTGTTTAACTTGGGTCAAATGTTTCGGGTAGCCTTCCACAAGCTTCCCACAATAAGTTGGGTGAATTTTGGCCCATTCCTCCTGACAGAGCTGGTGTAACTGAGTGAGGTTTGTAGGCCTCCTTGCTCGCACACATTTTTTAATTCTACCCAGACATTTTCTATAGGATTGAGATCAGGGCTTTGTGATGGCCACCCCAATACCTTGACTTTGTTGTCCTTAAGCCATTTTGCCACAACTTTGGAAGAATGCTTGGGGTCATTGTCCATTTGGAAGACCCATTTGCTACCAAGCTTTAACTTCCTGACTGATGTCTTGAGATGTTGCTTCAATATATCCACATAATTTTTCTTCCTCATGAAGCCATCTATTTTGTGAAGTGCACACTGGTGCAGCAAAGCACCCCCACAACATGATGCTGCCACTCCCGTGTTTCACGGTTGGGATGGTGTTATTCGGCTTGCAAGCCTCCCCCTTTTTCATCCAAACATAAAGATGGTCATTATGGCCAAACAGTCTGTATAATGTTTTTTATAAATATGATTTGATAAAATATTTAATTTGGCCTGTACTACTACTACTACACCTGTGCATTTTATAACACATTCAAAAATGGCAAAACATACAGTAAACATTTTTTCATTTAAGGTTTAACCCCTGTGCGGCCTTTCTAAGGTACTCGAAAGCCAAGTTAACAAACAGATCACTGACCATTTCAAATTCCACCGTACCTTCTCTGCTATACAATCTGGTTTCCGAGCTGGTCATGTGCGCACCTCAGCCACGCTCAAGGTCCTAAACGATATCATAACCTCCATCGATAAGAGACAATACTGTGAAGCTGTACTCATCGACATGGCCAAGACTTTCAACTCTGTCAATTACCACATTCTTATCAGCAGACTCAACAGACTTGGTTTCTCAAATGACTGCCTCGCCTGGTTCACCAACTACTTCTCAGACAGAGATCAGTGTGTCAAATCAGAGGGCCTGTTTTTCGAACCTCTGGCAGTCTCTATGGGGTGCCACAGGGTCAAATTCTCGGGCTGACTCTTTTCTCTGTGTACATCAATGATGTTGCTCTTGCTGCTGGTGATTCTCTGATCCACCTCTACGGAGACGATACCATTCTGTATACTTCTGGCCCTTCTTTGGACACTGTGTTAACTAACCTCCAGATGAGATTCAATGCCATTACAACTCCACTTCCGTGGCCTCCAACTGCTCATAATGCAAGTGAAACTAAATGCATGCTCTTCAACCAATCGCTACCAGCACCTGCCCGCCCGCCCAGCATCACTACTCTGGACGGTTCTGACTTAGAATATGTGGACATCTACAAATACCTAGGTGTCTGGTTAGACTGTAAACTCTCCTTCCAGACTCACATTAAGCATCTCCAATGCAAAATTAAATCTAGAATTGGCTTCCTATTTCGCAACAAAGCATTCTTCACTCATGCTGCCAAACATACCCTCGTAAAACTGACTATCCTACCGATCCTTGACTTCGGCGATGTCATTTACAAAATAGCCTCCAACACTCTACTCAAAAAATTGGATGTAGTCTATCACAGTGCCATCTGTTTTGTCACCAAAGCACCATATACTACCCACCACTGTGACCTATATGCTCTCGTTGGCTGGCCCTCGCTTCATATTCTTCGCCAAACCCACTGGCTCCATCTATAAGTCTTTGCTAGGTAAAGCCCTGCCTTATCTCAGCTCACTGGTCACCAGAGCAGCACCCACCCGTAGCACGTGCTCCAGCAGGGATATTTCACTGGTCACCCCCAAAGCCAATTCCTCCTTCGGGCGCCTTTCCTTCCAGTTCTCTGCTGCCAATGACTGGAACGAATTGCAAAAATCACTGAAGCTGGAGACTAATATCTCCCTCTCTAACTTTAAGCACCAGCTGTCAGAGCAGCTCACAGATCACTGCACCTGTACATAGCTCATCTGTAAACAGCCCATCCAACTACCTCATCCCCATACTGTTATTTTTTATTTTTGCACCCCAGTATCTCTACTTGCACATTCATCTTCTGCACATCTATCACTCCAGTCTCTGTCACTCCAGTGTTTAATTGCTAAATTGTAATTATTTCAGCACTATGGCCTATTTATTGCCTAACCTACCTTATCTTACCTCAATTGCACACATTGTATATATACTTTTTTCTATTGTGTTATTGACTGTACGTTTGTTAATGTGTAACTCTGTGTTGTTGTTTGTGTCGCACTGCTTTGCTTTATCTTGGCCAGGTCACAGTTGTAAATGAGAACTTGTTCTCAACTAGCCTACCTGGTTAAATAAAGGTGAAATAAGAAAATAAAAATAAAATGAAGGTTTAATATATATATATATATATATATATATATATATCTCCATACTTCCATTCATTTGTATGGGTTACCTTCAGATGAAGGTTAATATCTATATATACCTCCATACTTCCATTCATTTGTATGGGTTACCATGGGTTACCTTCAGATGAAGGTTTAATATCTATATATACCTCCATACTTCCATTCATTTGTATGGGTTACCATGGGTTACCTTCAGATGAAGGTTAATATCTATATATATCTCCATACTTCCATTCAAGGTTTAATATATATCTATATATCTATAACTATCACTATAATGTACCATAGTGATAGTTCTCTCTGTGTGTTTCAGTGTTTACATAATGTACCATAGTGATAGTTCTCTCTGTGTGCTTCAGTGTTTACATCATGTACCATAGTGATAGTTCTCTATGTGTGTTTCAGTGGTTCCATCATGTACCATAGTGATAGTTCTCTCTGTTTGTTTCAGTGTTTACATCATGTACCATAGTGATAGTTCTCTCTGTGTGTTTCAGTGTTTACATCATGTACCATAGTGATAGTTCTCCCTGTGTGTTTCAGTGTTTACATCATGTACCATAGTGATAGTTCTCTCTGTGTGTTTCAGTGTTTACATCATGTACCATAGTGATAGTTCTCTCTGTGTGTTTCAGTGCTGTTGAGTACACTGGTATACTGTAGCCTCGGACAAGATGGAGGTGAGTACATTTATCTATATTCATCACCTGTTCTGTAATAGTAACATCTCTCTTTATTCATCACTTGTTCTATAATAGTAACATATCTCTATATTCATCACCTGTTCTATAATAGTATCATTTCTTCCTGGTCTCTTCATTGGTTCTTCATGTCTCCAGTCCTTATTCTCTTAGTGAAGAAGGTTCCATAATGGATCTCCACCTGTTCTAGCTGCTCTCACCTGCAACACATCACAGGGTAGAAAGTGTTACTCTGTGATGGAAGATACAGACTCATATAGCTACATAATGACTATAACTCCATACAGACTCATATAGCTACATAATGACTATAACTCCAACCCTGTGGGGGTGTCACTAATCAGATCTACAGTACAACAATAGGGCAGTGATCAGGTCTACAGTACAACAATAGGGCAGTGATCAGGTGTACAGTACAACAATAGGGCAGTGATCAGGTCTACAGTACAACAATAGGGCAGTGATCAGGTCTACAGGACAACAATAGGGCAGTGATCAGGTCTACAGTACAACAATAGGGCAGTGATCAGGACTACAGTACAACAATAGGGCAGTGATAAGGTCTACAGTACTACAATAGGGCAGTGATAGTCTGGGGCGGCAGGTAGCCTAGCGGTTAGAGCGTTGGACTAGTTACCGAAAGGTTGGTGTATTGAATCACCAAGCTGACAAGGTAAAAGTCTGTCGTTCTGCCACTGAACAAATATTCCTAGGATGTCATTGTAAATTACATGTTGTTCTAATCTTACTTGCCTAATTAAATAGAGGTTAAATATAAAAAATAAAGTCAGATACCAACTGGATCTCTCCCTCCCTTCTGTCTGGAGACCAGGACATAATCTGGAGAAAGATCTACTGTCTCTATATTATGGCAGACCAGCTAGATCTACTGTCTCTATTATATTATGACAGACCAGCTAGATCTACTGTCTCTATTATATTATGACAGACCAGATAGATCTACTGTCTCTATTATATTATGACAGACCAGCTAGATCTACTGCCTCTATTATATTATGACAGACCAGCTAGATCTACTGTCTCTATTATATTATGACAGACCAGCTAGATCTACTGTCTCTATTATATTATGACAGACCAGCTAGATCTACTGTCTCTATTATATTATGACAGACCAGCTAGATCTACTGCCTCTATTATATTATGACAGACCAGCTAGATCTACTGTCTCTGTTTCAGTATCTCTGTTAGAATATAAAGCCTTGTCTCCAGATCTCAGGATAGTATCCTTCCCTCATCACCAGGTTAAACAGCTAGAGAATAGCCCCTATCTGCTGTGTTTCAGCATCTCTGTTAGAATATAAAGCATTGTCTCCAGATCTCAGGATAGTAGCCTACCCTCATCACCAGGTTAAACAGCTAGAAAATAGCCTCTCTCTGCTGTGTTTCAGCATCTCTGTTCCAATGCAGCTCACAGGCTTCATCGCTCTCTTCTCTCTCTCTCCCTTTCTCTCTCTCTCTTAGATCTCTCTCCTCCAGCCTCTCTGAGCGTCAGTCCTGACAGATCTCAGTTCTTTGAATATGATGGTATGTCCACAAACACCATCTACTAACATTATAGTGTTTAGTGGTTCATCTGGTTTCAGATAGCTGATGTTATGTTTATATATGATGTTTATATATTATATACAGCTGGAGCTATGATCCTGGAGAGACCTGTTTAAATATGATGTTTATATATTATATACAGCTGGTCTGTCACGGCTGTCGTAGGAAGTGGACCAAAACGCAGCGGGAATGTGAATGCTCATCTTTTTTAATTTTAAGAAAAGTGAACACTTACAAAATAAACAAACAACGACTAAACAGTTCCATAAGGCATATCAGCTATACAGAAAATAACTACCCACAATTCCATACTACAAGACACCCCTATACATAGGACCTTTCAATCAGAGGAAACGAGGAACAGCTGCCTCCAATTGAAGGTCAAATCAATAAAGCTAAACATAGACCTAAACAACCTAGAACTAACGTAGAATACCCTAACCTAGAACATAAACCTAAAACCCCGGCACACTCTAAACCAACACCCCTCTACATAAACACATAATATAACAAATCCCTAAACACTCTAAACAAATACCCCCTGCCACGTTTTGACCAAGCATCAATAACAAATAAGCCCTTTAATGGTCAGGACGTGACATGGTGCTGTGATCCTGGAGAGACCTGTTTATATATTATATACAGCTGGAGCTGTGATCCTGGAGAGACCTGTTTATATATGATGTTTATATATTATATACAGCTGGAGCTGTGATCCTGGAGAGACCTGTTTATATATGATGTTTATATATTATATACAGCTGGAGCTGTGATCCTGGAGAGACCTGTTTATATATGATGTTTATATATTATATACAGCTGGAGTTGTGATCCTGGAGAGACCTGACAAAGGGCAGAAAGGGTCTCATTGAATCTGGTGTAGACTGGTAGAACAAATCAATGTTTAACTCAGATGTGATACAGACCCAGCTCTGGAATATATTACAATAGTACAGATATCAGACTGACCCTCTCTATGTATCTCTCTCTCTACATCCCTCTCTTTTTTCTCTCTCTGTGTGTCTCTCAGATCTCTCTCTCTCTCAGTTCTCTCTAACCAAGCGTCTCTGAGTGTCAGTCCTGACAGATCTCAGTTCTTTGAATATGGGTCTGTCTCTCTGAGCTGTGAGGTTCAGGGGAACTCTGCTGGATGGAGAGTGGTGAGGAACTCAGAGAGAGGAATCCTTTCAGAGTGTAATACTGACTGGGGAAAACAACAAGGGTCTTCATGCAACGTGCTACTAATACCATCAGACAGTGGAGTGTACTGGTGTGAGTCTGGGTCTGGAGAACACAGCAATGCTGTCAACATCACAGTACATGGTATGTCCACAAACACCATCTACTAACATTATAGTGTTTAGTGGTTCATCTGGTTTCAGATAGCTGATGTTATGTTAATATATGATGTTTATATATTATATACAGCTGGTCCTGTGATCCTGGAGAGACATGTTTATATATTATATACAGCTGGAGCTGTGATCCTAGAGAATTCTGTTTATATATGATGTTTATATATTATATACAGCTGGAGCTGTGATCCTGGAGAGACCTGTTTATATATGATGTTTATATATTATATACAGCTGGAGCTGTGATCCTGGAGAGACCTGTTTATATATGATGTTTATATATTATATACAGCTAGAGATGTGATCCTGGAGAGACCTGTTTATATATAATATACAGCTGGAGCTGTGATCCTGGAGAGTCCTGTTTATTTATGATGTTTATATATTATATACAGTTGGAGCTGTGATCCTGGAGAGCCCTGCCCTTCCTGTGACTGAGAGAGATTCTGTGACTCTGCGCTGCAGATATCAGGAAACTACCTCTGACCTCACAGCTGTTTTCTACAAAGATGGAACCTTCATCAGGACTGAGACTACAGGAGAGATGACCATCCCTGCAGTATCCAAGTCAGATGAAGGACTCTACAAGTGTTACAACTCGAAAGGAGATTCACCAGAGAGCTGGATGACTGTGACAGGTGAGAATATGACAAACTTTGACATTCAGATTATTTGGTTCTTCTTTACACTGTTAAGTGTGAGACGTTATATTCATAATAATTTGTGTTCTTGCGATTTCGCTTGGTCAGTAGTAGTAATACATACAGTAAAAGTCAAAAGTTTTGACACACCCACTCATTCAAGGGTTTTGATTTATTTTTACTATTTTCTACATTGTAGAATAATAGTGAAGACATCAAAACTATTAAGTCAGTTAAAACAAATTCTTATTTTCAATGACGGCCTAGGAACAGTGTGTAAACACTGTGTTATAGTCTCCCACCATGATGAATTTATCATTTATTTCCTGTAAGTTCAATAAATTGGTATAAATATTTTCGAAGAAGTATGGATCATCCTAATTTGGACCATATAGATTAATGAACCAAATATGTTTTTCATCCACTTTCATATTCAAATGGTTCCACCTTCCTTGCGAATCATTCCTGACTATTTGCACATTAAGATCGACATTTGTATTTGTATTGCAGTACCTGCTCTAGTGCAACGGTGTCTAGATGGAATTTGTATTCGTGGTCCTGGGAACTGGACCTTTTTTGGAACACCATTATTTTTGTCTTACTGAGCTTCTTACATCAGCTGATACTCTCAAAGTGCTGTACAGAAACCCAGCCTAAAACCCCAAACAGCAAGCAATGCAGGTGTAGAAGCACGGTGGCTAGGAAAAACTCCCTAGAAAGGCCAAAACCTAGGAAGAAACCTAGAGAGGAACCAGGCTATGAGGGGTGGCCAGTCCTCCACTGGCTGTGCCGGGGTGGAGATTATGACAGAACATGGCCAAGATCTTCAAATGTTCATAAATGACCAGCATGGTCAAATAATAATAATCATAGTAGTTGTCGAGGGTGCAACAAGTCAGGAACTCAAGAGTAAGTGTCAGTTGGCTTTTTTCATAGCCGATCTTTGAGAGTATCTCTACCGCTCCTGCTGTCTCTAGAGAATTGAAAACAGCCGGTCTGCGACAGGTAGCATGTCCGGTGAACAGGTCAGGGTTCCAGCAGGTCTGGGACAGCATGTCTGGGACAGGTAGCACGTCCGGTGAACAGGTCAGGGTTCCATAGCCGCAGGCAGAACAGTTGGACACTGGAGCAGCAGCACGGACAGGTGGACTGGGGACAGCAAGGAGTCATCATGCCAAGTAGTCCTGAGGCATGGTCCTATGGCTCAGGTCCTCCGAGATAGAAAAAGAAAGAGAGAAAGAGAGAATTAGAGAGACTATATTTAAATTCACATTTGACACCGGATAAGACAAGAGAAATACTCCAGATGTAACAGGCTGACCCTAGCCCCCCGACACATAAACTACTGCAGCATAAATACAGAAGATCTAGGTGCTGCTGTAGGCCCTCCTTGGTTGGGGACAGGACCACCAGATCATCAGCAAACAGTTGACTTCAGATTCTTGTATGGTGAGGCCGGGTGCTGCAGACTGTTCTAGTGCCCTTGCCAATTCACTGATATGTATGTTGAAGAGGGTGGGGCTTAAGCTGCATCCCTGTCTCACCCTATGGCCCAGTGGAAAGAAATGTATGTTTTTTGTCCATTTTAACCGCACACTTGTTGTTTGTGTACATGGATTTTATGTCGTATGTTTTTCCCCCAACACCACTTTTCATCAGTTTGTATAGCAGGCCCTTTTGCCAAATTGAGTCAAAAGCTTTGTTGAAATCAACAAAGCATGAGAAGACTTTGTCTTTGTTTTGGTTTGTTTGTCAATTAGCGTGTGCAGGGTGAATATTGTTCTGTCGTAAGGTTATTTGGTAAAAAGCCAATTTGACATTTGCTCAGGATATTGTTTTTGCTGAGGAAATGTACAAGTCCGCTGTTAATGATAATGCAGAGGATTTTCCAAAGATTGGTGTTGATGCATATCCCATCGTAGTTGTTGGGGTCAGAACTCTTCGTGTTGTTGTTAGTTTACAATTTTCCCATTTTTATGGATTCTTCAATAACAATGAGCTGATTTCTGATGTGCTCTTCCTTCTTTTTCCGTATTGTTTTTCTGTATTGTTTTAGTGATTCACCATAGTGAAGGTGTAGGCTCAGGTTTTCTGCGTCTCTATGTTTTTGGTTGGATAGGTTTCCCAATTTCTTTCTTAGGCTTTTGCGTTCTTCATCAAACCATTTGTCATTGTTGTTAATTTTCTTAGGTTGCCTGCTTCATATTTTTTGGAAGATGAGGAAGGAAGATGAGAGGTCAAATATACTGTTTAGGTTTTCTACTGCCAAGATTACACCTTCACAATTACAGTGATTTCCACACTACTTTCCTGTCTTGACAATTTTCAATCCAAATGATAATAACTAACAATCAATAAGCTTTGACTAATCCCCATGGTTTGTAAGACACTGGGTTAATAATAATTAGGCAAAGATTCAGCTTATGCAAAAGGTTCGTACAATTTATTCATAAGAACGTTCTGAAGTCCATTATACAAAGACATTCATTTTATAACTTGCTTCTTCCTTACGCACATACATACACACGAACAGTAGGTATTCTACACACATACATACACATGAACAGTAGGTGAGTTGTATCCCTCCCCAGAGTTCTCCCCACTGTTTATCACTACCCAGCGCTGTCCGTTCCTTTCCCCCGAGATTAGAGGAACCTTGAGAAGTACTCCCTGTCCTATCATAAGTTTCTCAGTTCTAGCCAGGTTGAGCCAAATACAGTCTTAATTGTTCTCAGTATTTTCTTAGGCATATACATTCATTTCTCTTCCTCACAGGTCTCTACTAAACCTTATGGGACTTACGTTTAGTACTTTAATTATTCATTATACATGCTACATAAACTAATAATCACTAACAGTTAGGTTTCAGGGTAGAATTATTTAATCATTACATTTAACCTTTTAAGGTATAGGGGGCAGTATTTTCATTTTCGGATGAAAAGCGTGCCCAGAGTAAACTGCCTAATACTCGGGCCCAGAGTCAAATATTTGCATATTATTGGTAGATTTGGATAGAAAACACTCTGAAGTTTCTAAAACTGCTAGAATGATGTCTGTGAGTATAACAGAACTCATACGGCAGGCAAAAACCTGAGAAAAATCCAACCAGGAAGTGGGAAGTCTGAGAATTGTAGTTCTTCTTTTGAATCCCTATCGAAACTACAGTGTCTGTGGGGTCACATTGCACTTCCTAAGGCTTCCATTGGCTGTCAACAGCCTTTAGAAATAAATGTGTTTCATCCTTCTCCTGTTACTGGGCAGAAAATAGGAGCTCAGTCAATGAGTGGACTGCCTGAGGACAAAGAACTTGGTGATGCATGAGCCCGCCAGCGCACCCCTCCTTCTTTTTCCTCTGTAATGAATACGCTATTGTCCGGTTGGAATATTATTGATGTTTTATGTTAAAAAGACCGCAAGGATTGATTGTAAACAACGTTTGACATGTTTCTACGAACGGTAATGGAACTATTTGACTTTTTGTGTCTGGATTTACGCTCGCGCATTATGCCTTTGGATAGTGATCTGAACGCACGAACAAAACGGAGGTATTTGGACATAAATATGGAGTATTTAGAGAGGCATTTCTTGTGGAAGTAGGAGTCCTGGGAGCGCATTCTGAGCAAGATCAGCAAAGGTAAGAGAATATTTATTATACTAATTCTGAGTTTAGTTGATCTCAGAACTTGGCGGGTATCTGTATAGCTTGCTTTGATGGTGAGCTATGTACTCAGAATATTGAAAAATATGTTTTCTATGTAAAGCTATTTTAAAATCTGACACAGCGGTTGCATTAAAGAGAAGTATATCTATATTTCTTTCAATAACTGTTGTAAATTTTATCAACGTTTATGATGAGTATTTTTGTAAATTGATGTGCACATTCACCGAAGGTTTTGGTGAGAATACATTTTCTGAACATCACGAGCCAATGTAAAATGGGGTTTTTGGATATAAATATGAACTTTATCAAGCAAAACATACATGTATTGTGTAACATGAAGTCCTATGAGTGCCATCTGATGAAGATCATCAAAGGTTAGTGAATATTTTAGCTGTATTTTTTATTTTTTTATGCATGTCCTTGCTTGGAAAATGGCTGTGTGGTTTTTCTTGAGAAGTTTATGTCCTAACATAATCTAATTTTATGCTTTCTCCATAGAGCCTTTTTGAAATCGGACAATGTCGTAAGATTAACGAGAAGTTTATCTTTAAAATAATGTAAAATAGTTGATTGTTTGAAAAAATGAAATTATGAGATTTTTGCTGTTTTGTATTTCACTTGCTGTTGAATAGTGGGTCCCGCAGGTGGGACTGTCATGTCCCACCTAGCCCAGAGAAGTTAAACATATAAATCCCTTATCAATTCACCCTTAATGACTAAATAATACACACTGATACATCAAACGCTATATGGAAACATGAATGTTATTCAAGAATAAACAAAACCCATACATTTATTTACATCTGATACTCATCAAATGACTGTCCTAGGCCTACATCCAATTATAACTCTTCCTTTTAGGATTTTCATTATAATCTTCATTAAAACCTCTTATCCTGTTTGGGGGCAGTATTTTCACGGCCGGATGAAAAATGTACCCAAATTAAACTGCCTGCTGCTCGGGCCCAGGAGGGAGGATATTTGCATATTATTAGTAGATTTAGATAGAAAACACTCTGAAGTTTCTAAAACTGTTTGAACAATGTCTGTGAGTATAAGAGTATAAGAGAACTCATATGGCAGGCAAACACCTGAAAAAAAATCCAACCAGGAAGTGGGAAATCTGAGGTTGTAGTTTTTTCAAGTGATTGCCTGTTGGGGCTAGGGGACAGTATTGAGAATTTTGAAAACAAATATGTGCCCATTTTTAACTGCCTCCTACACCAACTCAGAAGCTAGGATATGCATATTATTACCAGATTTGGATAGAAAACACTCTGAATTTTCTAAAACTGTTTGAATGGTGTCTGTAAGTATAACAAAACTCATATGGCAGGCAAAAATCTGAGAAAACAAAATAATTTTGTGGCTGTACTATTTTTTTCGAGTCATTGTTAATAGATCACACAGTGAGAAAGGATTCATTTCGCACTTCCTACGGCTTCCACTAGATGTCAACGATCTTTATAAAGTTGTTTGAAGCTTCTATGATGAACAGAGACCGGATGACAAGGAAGAGAAGTTGACGTCCCTGGGATTACATTTACATTTAAGTCATTTAGCAGACGCTCTTATCCAGAGCGACTTACAAATTGGTGCATTCACCTTATGATATCCAGTGGAACAACTACTTTACAATAGTGCATCTAAATCTTTTAGGGGGGGGGTTAGGATTACTTTATCCTATCCCAGGTATTCCTTAAAGAGGTGGGGTTTCAGGTGTCTCCGGAAGGTGGTGATTGACTCCGCTGTCCTGGCGTCGTGAGGGAGCTTGTTCCACCATTGGGATGTCATCACTTCATTATTGCCCGCACCTGCGCATTCATGTGAGTTCATGTGAGGCGAGACATTTTTCAAAAACGTTTTTCAAGACACAGGAGAGGTCGGGTTGAAACATTACTGATGTTTCACGTTAAAAATGGGCCTAAAGATTGATGCTAAACAACGTTTGACATGTTTGAACGAACGTAAATAGATTATTTTTTTTACTTTTTGTCGTGACTTTCCCCCCCCGCCCTACTTTTGAGGAGCCTACCGAAGCGCTATCAACATGGAATAATTTGGAGTTATTTGGACATAAATTATGAACTTTGTCGAAAGAAACCACATTTGTTGTGGACCTGGGATTCCTGGAAGTGCCAATGGATGAAGATAATCAAAGGTAAGGGATTATTGACAATAGTATTATTGATTTTAGATGTTGCTAACCTGTATAGCCTAGCCTATTGTTCTTAGCACAGCACCCCGTTTATTGCAAAGTGTGATTTCCCAGTAAAGTTATTTTGAAATCTGGCAATGCAGTAGCCTTTACGAAATGTTAAACTATAATTATTTGAATGACAATGTTATAATTTACCAATGTTTTCAAATAGTAATTTTGTAAATTGTAACGTTGATTCACCGGAAGCATTTGAGGGGAAAAAAAATCTGAATTTCACCGCTACTGTAAAATGCTGTTTTTGGATATAAATATGAACTTGATGGAACAAAAAATGCATGTATTGTATAACATAATATCCTAGGAGTGTCATCTGAGGAAGATTGTCAAAGGTTAGTGAATAATTTTAGCTGGTTTTGTGGTTTAGCTGCTTTTGGTGACGCCTGTCTTTGAATTGACAAAACATTACACACAACTATTTTCAATGTACTCTCCTAACATAACCTAATTTTATGCTTTCGCCGTAAAGCCTCTTTGAAATCGGACAATGTGATTGGATTTAGGAGATGTTTATCTTTCAAATGGTGAAAAATAGTTGATTGTTTGAGAAATTGAAATTATTAGATTCTTGCAGTTTTGAATTTCCCGCCATGGTCTCTTGACAATAAATCCCAATACCGGGATAAGATCCCCAAGAGTATACTGGGACTTAGGGTTCATTTTGCACTTCCTAAAGCTTCCACTAGATTTCAATAGTCTTTAGAACCTTGTTTGAGGATTCTATGGTGAATTTGATGGGAATAACAGCCCAAGGAAGTAGGTGTCCCATTATAAGGCATGGGCTCAGTCACGCGCAAGGACTTGGGAGTGAGCTGAGTTCATATTCATTCCTAAAGAGAACGGATAGGTCCGGTTGGAATTTTATTGAAGATATATGTTAAAAACAACCCAAAGATTGATTCTATGCATCGTTTGACATGTTTCTACAAACTGTAGTATAACTTTTTGACTTTTCATCTGGACTAAGTAAGCAATCGCGTTGTGGATTTGGATAGTAAACCTAACGCGCAAACAAAATGGATGTATTTGGACATAAAGATAGACTTTATTGAACATTTGTTGTGGAGCTGGGATCCCTGGGAGTGCATTCTGATGAAGATAATCAAAGGTAAGTGAATATTTATAATGTCATTTCTTAGTGTTATTGACTCCAAGATGGCGGGTTTCTGTTTGCTAGTTGTTGGTGTCTTCTGGGCTGTACTCAGATAATTGCAAATTGTGCTTTTGCCGTGAACCTTTTTTGAAATCTGACAAAGCGGTTGCATTTAGGAGAAGTCTATCAGCCATGGCCTGCAAAGTCATCATTCAATGTTCTGGCGCATTCTGAGAGCCTATGGGAGCGTTAGAAAATGTCACGTTATGCCAGAGATCCCCTGTTTTGGATAGAGATGATCAAGAAGGCCAAGAAATGGTCAGAGAGGGCGCTTCCTGTTTGGAATCTTCTCAGGTTTTGGCCTGCCAAATGAGTTCTGTTATACTAACAGACACCATTCAAACAGTTTTAGAAACTTTAGGGTGTTTTCTATCCAAATCAAACAATTATATGCATATTCTAGTTACTGGGCAGGAATAGTAACCAGATTAAATCGGGTACGTTTTTTATCCGGCCGTGCAAATACTGCCCCCTGTCGTGTCTTTGGCTATGCCGGATTAAGTGATATGACATGCTAACTTATAAAATTATTTCTCTGTAATTAATATTACCTGATTAAGCTAATCATGTAAATGTAATTAACTAGAAAGTCGGGGCACCACAGAAGAACGTTTATAGAGCTGTTATCCTCTGAATAAACTCTTAAAATACTTAGTAATATTTTACACCGATAGCAGTCAATCTTAACCCGTATGTTGTTTCAGTCTCATCATGAAAGTTGTAATTCTTGGTTATCTGCACAAACCGAGTCTTTACTAAAATCATCCATACATCAATTGTCTTAAAATCATTTATTTACTACACTAAGTAATTAACAGAAAACATACAAACAGCAACTATCGTCACCAAGGATTGGCATAGTAATGTGCCCTACTGGCTAACAAGCATGGCTGGTCTGTTAGACAATGGGTCATAAAACGGTAAGCTGAGATGTTACACAGAGTTCATTAATATTAACAATTGACAATTGAAGGCTCACTCATTCGGGAACGTTTGCAATCAATATATATTTACGCTCATGTGTCGTCGGGATTCTTGTTGGAGAGTTTTGTTCTGATGGAGAGTTTGTCAGCATTCTCTCTCTCTCTCTCTCTCGGTTAGAATGGATCTGTCAGAGCGACATTCATGAATGTCGTCATAGAATGGATGTGGTTGGTCTTCGCGTTCGATGATATAATTTACTTAGCTGCAGACTAATAATTAATATCAAAGACTTGTTCTTATTCTGTCGATATCGATAGTCTAAAAGTTAACCACGTGGTATGGTTCACTTTCAGTAGAGTACTTGGCTGGTCAAACCTATGAGCCAACTCGCAATGGAGTGTAGGCCTGGTCTGTAGAAATGTAAATCAGGGGGTCTTTTATAGTACCCAGAGAACAGGCTTGTCAAATGACGCCTGGTCCTGTATGTGTCCCTGGGGGCGTGCCTATGACTGAGCTAGACTTGGTTACAGAAATATAATTATATCACATTAACATCAGTACATAGCATCTCAATGTATTACAAATAGCTTTATCCTTAATAATACATTGTATACACCCATGTGGATTCAGTCTCATCGCTGAGGCTATCATGTAGACCGTTTTAGGGTAATATGGCTATATTGTCTCTTCTGAGTATCACAAAATTGTACCAAGCGGATCAGTTCGTAGCTGGAGTCTTCATCAATCTTCCATATCTTCTCCAGAACACACATGTCGCTAGGTTCTCCAATTCTATGAGTTGGAAGAATTTCCTTTGTCTCTCTATGAAACATGTTGTAGTAGATTCTCCTCTTGGAATTTTTACAACCCTGGGTTGGGGGGGGAGGTAGGTTGGGTGATGGTACAAAGGGGAGGGGGTCAACTGTCCTTCCTGTACCCAAAGAGGCCAACGTCATGACATACCCCCCCTGGTGGTTTGGATCTTGTTTATCCTGCAAGTTACAAATCAACATAAAATCATGACCACGTGATGTCCCATTGGTAGATCATCGTTGCAGTCCTCTCTGGTGGTTGAACTTGGTAGGCTCTCTGAAAGCGGAGCCGTCCACCACAAGGATGGGCAGTTGAGGTCCGGTTGGTGATCGCCGATGCGGTCTCCTCTAGTGGCGTACCTTGGTAGGTTCCCTGGAAGCTGTAAAGTACCCCAGGGAGGGCCAGGGGATGTCCTGGTTGTTGATCGCCGTTGCGGTCCCCCCCTCTGGTGGTTTACCTTGGTAGTCTCTCTGACAGCGGGCATGCCGCCACAAGGATAGGTTGTGGGTGTCCGGATTTGGGGTCGCCGTTCCGGACCCGTCGTCCAGACTGGAAGATCTGGGCAGTAACTTAGGCAGATGTTAACGACGCACACACACTCATGAAATATATATGATTACATTCATTCCCCAATGAGTGGCGTTGTGGCACTAAGTGATGGTTGTATGGGGACTTTGTTTATGGCTCTATCACTTCCTATGTGTCAAAGGAACTGAACCGAAAAGGAATGAAAGCATAAACAAAACAAAAATATACAAAATATAGTTCTCACACAAAAAAAAAATCATCTAATTGGACTGTATTCTTAATACGTCCAATGTTCTGGCAAAATGATTATCATGGCATTGTCTCTAATGCCATATCTAGGGTTTTCCTACTTGGTGTGTTGCTTAGGCGCTATCCTAAGTTGATAACTATATGATAAGTCTACAGCTGTAATGCACTAGTTTTGGGCAGTCTACAGGGATGACCTATGGACTTCTGGGAAGAAAACTGGTGAGTGCTGTAGAGTCAAAGGCCTAGAAGTAAATGTTCACCTTTACTAAGGCTGGTATATTGCTTGGGCCCTTAAGTGGTCCTAGCATAAATCCTAATTGGATGTTCCGTTGTGCATGTGCGCTTCTGCTTACACAAGCGCGCATGTCAAGGGAAGAAAACCAAGTATCCGGGCAGATTACAACTTGTTCAGAATGAGTCTGACATAGTCAGGTAATTTTCAGGTCAATGCCTGGAGGTCAGTCAGAATTGGTGTCAAGGGAGTCTGTAGTAGTTTTTCTACAAGTCACTGTTTCTTCCACTTTTGTAGTGGCGATAGGTATGAAGTCTATTTCATAGCTATGTTATCCACGGAGGAGCTAACCTCACGACGGAAGTACTCTTTAAGTATTGGACTAGTCATACGTGGTGTGATCATGGTTCATGACTTCTAATAATTTTCCTCCTGAATGGAGGGTCCTATTTATTAGTGGCATGTGTGTTAACCATTGGAAGAGTGCACTGGAGATTCCCCTCCACGTTTTGCACTCTGAGTGACTCCTATGTCGCTGTTGTCAATGGTAATTTGATTGGTTAAATCGCTAACCTTCTTACTGATTGTAGCTGGACTGACTGTTGCTAGTATTGGTACTGGTACTCAAGGGGACCAGTTATCCTACCGATTTATTCTGAAATATTATCTACCGGAACACATGATTGGAGCATTTTACTAGTTGTATGGTAGTTGAACCTACACATGGCAAAGAATGATTACTGATGCCATTTGTTTTGGAGGTGGACAAGTCCACTGGACTTCCTTTACGACCAGTGTCGTACACCTCAGTACTATCTTAGATGTGTTCTAAGATAATCCCCGTCTAGGGGCCTGTCTGCTCCTCACTGTTCTCATAGGAGAGTTTACAACTAGATTTGATTTATGCTCTGGCGGCCTCGTACGGTGTTGTCCGTAGTCTTGACCCCCCCACCGGCCTCGATGAGGCTCATCATGGGTCTGGGCTACTATTCCCCCCCTTTGTGCCTCGGGACCCCCCCACCAGCGGGTGGTGTTGGTGTCCGATGCGCAAACAAGAAGATCGGACCCTACGTACGAGTTTTCAGCGGCCGCGTTGTTATGAGAATGGCTGTAACCTTTCAACCAAATCTCCTGGTGTTTGTGCTTCAAAACGCTCAGTGGCTGTCGAGGCATGTCAGTCCCCATCGCGTCCGCGTGTGGCAACCTCTTCATTACCTGCGAACTGAGACGAGGATATCGGTCTGTGATATCGCAAAGTGTTTCACCAGTGGGGGTCATCGGGTCAGTTGCTGGACTGACGCCATTAGTGTCATTGTAAGGGGTGACAGTCCCGAACAAAGCGGAAGGTGTATCATCGGAAGCAGAGTATACTCTGTGCATCAATGTTTTACTTGCTGAGACGGCCGCAGTGCTTGCGGAAGTGTCCAAAGGGCAAGAGAAGTTCATATCAACTATCGTATTGCACGACTGCAAGGAGGAGGGAAGTTTCTTATTCACAGAGGCAGCTGGCTCGAAATCATGAAAAGAATGGTCAATCAGGTTGGCTGATGGAATGTGTCGAGATATCGTACTATCTCCATGGATCGGATTTTGTACCAAGAGGTTTCTAAACGTCTTTTCCCCAAGGGGTGCTTTCGACAGATACCCCTCGTGAAGGACTGCGTTGCAGCTAGCGTTAGGGGAAGACAGTGTGGTCAGTGGAGAAGGCACTGTGGCCTGTGACCATACCTGGTTGGTTTTCCAATCCATCAATGGGAGTAACCGATCCATCAAGTCTGCTCCAAGTAGGAGGGTTACAGCTTCGAGGCTGGTAACATACACAGGGTGAACGAGCGATACGTCCTGGAAGTGTAGTTTCAGCATGACTCTCAATGTGAGAGGCGAGGTAGTCTGAGTGACCCCTCGAAGTTTAGTGTCGCATCGTTCCACTTTTAACCAACGTTTAGTTGGCTTCAAAGCCCTTTTGAGATCATCAAACAATGTTTGAGAGATGAGTGATATTGTCGCACCCGAATCAATTAGCGCATGACAAGCTAAGCAGTCCTCCAGGACTGTTTCCAGGTATGGCCGTTTAGATTCGTGGTTAGTGGACATATTCCCCACAAAGTGGAGTGGTCGTTCGCAACGACGTGATGTGCCATGTCTGTTCAAGATGGAAGCAGATTGACTTTTCCGATTTTGAGTGGGCTTGGCTTTAACGAAGCGTTTGACCTTTATCTTCGCAACTTTTGTATCAGAGTCTATAGTCAAAGCCCGGGGGCTTGTTTCTTGATCAAGCGGGCCCTGGATAGGGTCTTGAATGAGAGCGGGAGAAATTTGAACTTTAACGTCCTTGCTATGGGTGTTAATTCCTGCGGACCTGGTGTCCGGTAATTCCCCGTCTAGTCCTTGTGACTTATCTTTTACCCTTTTCTCAAATTGTTCTCGCTTAAGTTCTTCCCGTAGTGGGACTTCAGGAGAACATTGGTCTATGTTTTGATCGTCCTTCAACCCTTTGTTACCCTTGTGCTCTGACACTTTTTGTGGGTTGGGTGCAGGAACGTAGCGAACGGGTCGATTGTAGCGGTAGTCATGTTGATGGCTACGTACTTTACAGTTATTTTGACCGCGGAGGTCATTGGAATCATGGTTTCGTGGTAGAAACTGTTGTTGTGCGTCATCTCTCGACGCTCCAATACCTGGTAATGCACCCTCTAACTGGAGTGAGTGCTCCTGGTTAAACTTCAAAACTGAGTGGTCAGGGCTCTTAGCGTTGTGAACTTTTGATGCCTCAAAAGCTGTGCTTGCAAGCTCTCTGAGTTGTAAGATAGGCAAGCCAACGTGGGCGGCAGGGCCCAAGTAGGTAATGAAGGTGGGATACATGTTCGACAGAAACATTTGTTTGAATGGTAAAAGCTCTTCCATTCCTGTTTCTGTGAGTAGGCCAAAGTAAGCTGAACGAAGCCTATGATAGTAAGCTTGTGGGTGTTCGTTCCGAGCTTGTTTGACGGTGTTAGCCAGTGAGCTATCGTGTTTGCGAGTCGCAGAACCACTGAATTCTAATTTCAAAGCTGTGGCAAGATTAGTGTAGTCATTTAGCACGTGTTGCTGTTGTAGACGAATGAACCTTGTCACGTGTCTATTTGACGTTCGCTTCAACAGGTAAACCCTGTCAGAACCCGTAGCATTCGGGTAGCCATCCAACGCATCCTCTATGTCAGCTAGGAACGTCTCAGTATCGTTTGGCTGACCTGGAATGGGGTCAAAGGTGGGGAAATTCTTGACGAGTTTGTCAAGGTATTCCGCGCCAAGCGGGCGGAGAGGGTTGGCTTCATCCTGTGGAGAGATTGGGGCCAAAAGGCCAAGAGAGGAAGCCAAGCCTTGTTGTTGTTGGCCAAGAGGCGCCATATAACTCAGTGCCGAAGGGCAAAGAGGAGAAGACTGAGGGACACATGAGGGAGGCAATGTCTGAAACCTATTGTCTTCACGTGCGTTACTCTGGACCCTGATCTCTCTTTTGAAGAACATATCAAGACTGCTTCAAGGACAGCTTTTTTCCATCTACGTATCATTGCAAAAATCAGAAACTTTCTGTCCAAAAATGACGCAGAAAAATTAATCCATGCTTTTGTTACTTCTAGGCTCGACTACTGCAATGCTCTACTTTCCGGCTACCCGGATAAAGCACTAAACAAACTTCAGTTAGTGCTAAATACGGCTGCTAGAATCCTGACTAGAACCAAAAAATTTGATCATATTACTCCAGTGCTAGCCTCCCTACACTGGCTTCCTGTTAAGGCAAGGGCTGATTTCAAGGTTTTACTGCTAACCTACAAAGCATTACATGGGCTTGCTCCTACCTATCTTTCCGATTTGGTCCTGCCGTACATACCTACACGTACGCTACGGTCACAAGACGCAGGCCTCCTAATTGTCCCTAGAATTTCTAAGCAAACGGCTGGAGGTAGGGCTTTCTCCTATAGAGCTCCATTTTTATGGAATGGTCTGCCTACCCATGTGAGAGACGCAGACTCAGTCTCAACCTTTAAGTCTTTACTGAAGACTTATCTCTTCAGTAGGTCCTATGATTAAGTATAGTCTGGCCCAGGAGTGTGAAGGTGAACGGAAAGGCTGGAGCAACGAACCGCCCTTGCTGTCTCTGTCTTGTCGGTTCCCCTCTTCCCACTGGGATTCTCTGCCTCTAA
Source organism: Salmo trutta (assembly GCF_901001165.1). Lineage (NCBI taxonomy): Eukaryota > Metazoa > Chordata > Actinopteri > Salmoniformes > Salmonidae > Salmo > Salmo trutta. The sequence goes on from NC_042961.1 coordinate 65,081,608, forward strand.
CCCTTTTACAGGGGCTGAGTCACTGACTTACTGGTGTTCTTCCATGCCGTCCATGGGAGGGGTGCGTCACTTGAGTAGGTTGAGCCACTGACGTGGTCTTCCTGTCTGGGTTGGCGCCCCCCCCTTGGGTTGTGCCGTGGCGGACATCTTTGTGGGCTATACTCGGCCTTGTCTTCGGACGGTAAGTTGGTGGTTGTAGATATCCCTCTAGTGGTGTGGGGGCTGTGCTTTGGCAAAGTGGGTGGGGTTATATCCTGCCTGTTTGGCCCTGTCCGGGGGTATCATCGGATGGGGCCACAGTGTCTTCTGATCCCTCCTGTCTCAGCCTCCAGTATTTATGCTGCAGTAGTTTATGTGTCGGGGGGCTAGGGTCAGTCTGTTACATCTGAAGTATTCTCTTGTCTTATCCGGTGTCCTGTGTGAATGTAAATATGCTCTCTCTAATTCTCTCTTTCTCTCTTTCTTTCTTTCTCTCGGAGGACCTGAGCCCTAGGACCATGCCTCAGGACTACCTGGCATGATGACTCCTTCCTGTCCCCAGTCCACCTGGCCATGCTGCTGCTCCAGTTTCAACTGTTCTGCCTGCGGCTACGGAACCCTGACCTGTTCACCGTACGTGCTTGTTGCACACTCGACAATTACTATGATTATTATTATTTGACCATGCTGGTCATTTACGAACATTTTAACATCTTGACCATGTTCTGTTATAATATCCACCCGGCACAGCCAGAAGAGGACTGGCCACCCCTCATAGCCTGGTTCCTCTCTAGGTTTCTTCCTAGGTTTTTGGCCTTTCTCAGGAGTTTTTCCTATGGAGTTTTTCCCAGCTACCGTGCTTCTTTCACATGCATTGCTTGCTGTTTGGGGTTTTAGGCTGGGTTTCTGTACAGCACTTTGAGATTTCAGCTGATGTACGAAGGGCTATATAAATAAATTTGATTTGATTTTGATTTGATTCACTCCTGTGAGTACAGGGCTCCTGTTGCTTGGATGGGAAGTCGCGCTGTAGAGCGTGACCATTCTGGATTTCCTCCAGATGGTACCTAAGGGTGGAATTCTGCTGCATTGCAGAGTCCACTTGAGCGCTTAGAGTACTGATTTTGGACACGTGAGTGTCACACCTGCTCCTTTCGGTCTCAAACTTATCTGTCATGGTTTGCAGATAGAGGTCTTGAGTACGGAGCGAGAGATTCAGTGATGAGATTTCCTCTGCTTGCTTAGAAATCAATATTTCCAACCTCATCACCTGAGTTCTCTCATCATTCATTTGGTCAGCGACTTCAATAAGTTCTGCTGATTTATCATCCAACTTTGTCATTGTGTTCATTAACTGATCGTCTTTGGTCTGCAGCGCTTTGAGGAGCACCATGTTATTTTGAGTAACATTCAACAAAACAGCATGCATGTTGTCAAGTTGAGCGCTCCTGTTTGTAGATAACTCTTCAGATTTATCTAGTTTGGCGTGGACATCATCGTATTTAGTTTTGGCTAAATCGAGTTGTTCCTGTAGCCTATGATTTTGTTCCTGTAGAAAACGATTTTGTTGAAGAGCTTGTGCTTGTTCATCGTCATACGTTTTTGCAATTACATTTAATTGTTCAGTTTTCGAACGCAGTTCCATAGCTAGCAGAATTTTTCCCTTGTCTGCCTTGGTCATTGGTTTCCCGGTTCTCTCCACCTGTCCCTTTATGTCTACCATTACCTGCTCGTGCTTCAACTGTGCACTGCGGTATTGGACAGATGGCAATCTCGGATGGCAAGACATCAGAGCTAGACTGGAGAGAACCTTTACAAGGCCTGCACCCGATGGTTGATTTTGGAAAACATTGTTGTCTGCTTTTCCACTTATGGCATAATTTGGGTTGTTATCGCTGCTGAGGTCAGAGATCAATCCATTTACGGGTGGAGGTTCACTAATTAGCGGGCGAGTGGGGACCACCCCCTCTGATAGCTTGCACATTATTAGAACATTTGAAAGGAAAAATGTTTTTCCTAATTTTCCAAAATTTGGTTTTGGAACGTGGGGAGCTGCAAAGACGATTTTAATCTATTTATAGACGTTAATGAACCATCAGTACAGTACAGTACTGTGGAAGTTGGGCGTGAATGAATTTGCAAAAGCAAATTGAATTAATCAATGCCAATGATTAGTCCTACCTGGGTAGGCTGTCTGGGTATTAAACTTGAATTACCTGAGAGTTTGCTTCATCCAGGTTAATATGCAAAGTTTAAGTTGTCTCATTTAATTGGAAGAACCTAGAAAGGTATGTTCGACAATTTAACTTATTAAATTGAATGAGACGATTGGTTCCTACAATCTCCATTGATTGGATATCATAAGTGTAAACCGTAGGTCAAATGTTGGGACCCTTCACCACTAGGGTACGCTCCTACCTGGGCTGAGCGTCAGTAAAGGGGTTTTACTGACTGTGCCTTGCTAAAACAGATTTTACTGATTAATCTATTTAGGATATATCAAACCTGTATAGGCTATCTGGGAATTAACTTTGAATTACCTGAGAGGTTGCTTCATCAAGGTTAATATGCAAAGTTTAAGTTGTCTCATTTAGTTGGAAGAACCTAGAAAGGTATGTTCGACAATTTAACTAAATAAATTGAATGAGGCAATGATACCCAAGCAATTCAGATTGCGGAGTTATCCTAACAGTAATGTAGTTTAAATGTTTAGGGTACATTCACCACTATACTTTCCCTTAAGGCCGAAGCCACATGGGATTCACTCCCGTCAGTAATGGGTTTTACTGAATGTGCCTTGCTAAAGCAGATTTTACTGATTAATCTATTTATGATATATCAAACCTGTATAGGCTATCTGGGAATTAACTTTCAATTAACCTGAGAGCCTTGCTTCATCTAAGTTAAGTTTGGAAAAAGTTAATCATGTCTCATTATGGACGCCCAATCAATTTTGGATATTTTTTAAAAAGATCCACTTGAAAAGGTAAATCTGGCAATTTCACTTGTTAGTTAAATTGAATGAGACGTCATATCCCGTGCTCCACGTTTGAATTTCCCCTAGAGATGTGCTGGCAATTCTTCACCACCAGGGTGCAGAATGATGAAATTTAAACGGAAGTACAAAGGTCGGACTTCCGTCGCGCTACGGAGGAATTTTAAACGTGGTACGGAGAGAGGAAATGTTCCCTCTCTGTTAGCTTGCACGTAATGCTAAGCTATTGCTACTTGGTTCAGAAGTATCCTTCCAAGCACCAAAATAGGATCCTTTCACTTATGGAAAGGGTGGATTTTCTAGTGACGTCTCACCTTAACCCTATTCAGCATATTGTGCTAGCGTTTATGCTGACCGGAGCGACACGGTACTTAAATACAGATACGCATACGGTCTGCCCACTGTCTTAGTGCGGTAGGCAAATTATTCGGCTCGGTTACCGGACAGTTAACTTCTAAATTCTAACCTTACTCTAGAAGTTAATAATTACCGACAGAAATAGTACCGTTTGGCCTAACGGACTAAAACTGGAATTTATTCCTCACTGCTATCGATATAAGACCGGGGCTATTTTAAATAGCTTCTCTCAATGGAAAATGCACAATCACTTTGTTTAGATAGCAGGCTGTTTGTACAATTCTGTTTGCACAATTGATATATAGAATTTCACAGCAAAGTCCAATTCTATCTTAGATTCCTCGCACGGGGGCTCCATATATGTTATCAAAATGAGCCAACGTGCATTTTAGTTTGAGTCCTCACACGGGGGCACCATATATGTCGTGTCTTTGGCTATGCCGGATTAAGTGATATGACATGCTAACTTATAAAATGATTTCTCTGTAATTAATATTACCTGATTAAGCTAATCATGTAAATGTAATTAACTAGAAAGTCGGGGCACCACAGAAGAACGTTTATAGAGCTGTTATCCTCTGAATAAACTCTTAAAATACTTAGTAATATTTTACACCGATAGCAGTCAATCTTAACCCGTATGTTGTTTCAGTCTCATCATGAAAGTTGTAATTCTTGGTTATCTGCACGAACCCAGTCTTTACTAAAATCATCCATACATCAATTGTCTTAAAATCATTTATTTACTACACTAAGTAATTAACAGAAAACATACAAACAGCAACTATCGTCACCAAGGATTGGCATAGTAATGTGCCCTACTGGCTAACAAGCATGGCTGGTCTGTTAGACAATGGGTCATAAAACGGTAAGCTGAGAAGTTACAGAGAGTTCATTAATATTAACAATTGACAATTGAAGGCTCACTCATTCGGGAACGTTTGCAATCAATATATATTTACGCTCATGTGTCGTCGGGATTCTTGTTGGAGAGTTTTGTTCTGATGGAGAGTTTGTCAGCGTTCTCTCTCTCTCTCGGTTAGAATGGATCTGTCAGAGCGACATTCATGAATGTCGTCATAGAATGGATGTGGTTGGTCTTCGCGTTCGATGATATAATTTACTTAGCTGCAGACTAATAATTAATATCAAAGACTTGTTCTTATTCTGTCGATATCGATAGTCTAAAAGTTAACCACGTGGTATGGTTCACTTTCAGTAGAGTACTTGGCTGGTCAAACCTATGAGCCAACTCGCAATGGAGTGTAGGCCTGGTCTGTAGAAATGTAAATCAGGGGGTCTTTTATAGTACCCAGAGAACAGGCTTGTCAAATGACGCCTGGTCCTGTATGTGTCCCTGGGGGCGTGCCTATGACTGAGCTAGACTTGGTTATAGAAATATAATTCTATCACATTAACATCAGTACATAGCATCTCAATGTATTACAAATAGCTTTATCCTTAATAATACATTGTATACACCCATGTGGATTCAGTCTCATCGCTGAGGCTATCATGTAGACCGTTTTAGGGTAATATGGCTATATTGTCTCTTCTGAGTATCACAAAATTGTACCAAGCGGATCAGTTCGTAGCTGGAGTCTTCATCAATCTTCCATATCTTCTCCAGAACACACATGTCGCTAGGTTCTCCAATTCTATGAGTTGGAAGAATTTCCTTTGTCTCTCTATGAAACATGTTGTAGTAGATTCTCCTCTTGGAATTTTTACAACCCTGGGTTGGGGGGGAAGGTAGGTTGGGTGATGGTACAAAGGGGAGGGGGTCAACTGTCCTTCCTGTACCCAAAGAGGCCAACGTCATGACACCCCTATCCCCAACAGGTTATTAAGTAGACTGTGATTTTGCTGTGATCTGATAGATGGATCCCTCACCAGGACTGAGATTACAGGAGAGATGACCATCCCTGCAGTATCCTGGATGACTGTGAAGCCTCTTGGACCTAGACTTGGCACTCCGGTACCGCTTGCCGTGTGGTTGCAGAGAGAACAGACTATGACTAGGGTGGCTGGAGTCTTTGACAATTTTTAGGGCCTTCCTCTGACACCGCCAGGTATAGAGGTCCTGGATGGCAGGAAGCTTGGCCCCAGTGATGTACTGGGCCGTTTACACTACCCTCTGTAGTGCTTTGTGTTCGGAGGCTGAGCAGTTGTCATACCAGGCGGTGATGCAACCAGTCAGGATGCTCTCGATGTTGCAGCTGTAGAACCTTTTGAGGATCTGAGGACCCATGCAAAATATTTTCAGTCTCCAGTATAAATATACTGCACATATTACATTTATGAACACAATTATAAATCTGTGTGTGCGTGTGTGTGTATATATGTGTGTGTCTGTGTATATGAGTGTGTATTTTCCTGTCTCTCTCCAGCACCATCTCCAGTGTTGTCCATATCTCTACCCAAGCTGCTGTGAAGTCTACTGGTGGGGTCTCCCTACCCATAAATGTGCTCATAATACAGGTCTCATTCTTTCTCCAGATGCTGTTCCGTCTCCAGCAGTCCCAGTGTTGTCCATGTCTCTACCCAGGCTGCTGTGTAGTCTACTGGTGGGCTCTCCCTACATGCTGGTGACCATCATACTGCTGGTGAAATACTGCAGGAGCAGGGTTCAAGGTGAGAACTTGAGTTTATACAGGATCACCTCATTCCAACAGAATACCTGTTGTATATCAGAAATATATCACAAGGACTGACAATACTGCAGTAACTCTGACTGAGTCATGTTTAAAGTGTTGATAACTAGTTCTGACTGAGTCATGTTGTAAAGTGTTGATAACTGTAGCTCTAATTGAACCATAATTAAAGTGTTGATAACTGTAGCTCTGATTGAGCCATGTTGTAAAGTGTTGATAACTGTATCTCTGATTGAACCATGTTGTAAAGTGTTGATAACTGTATCTCTGATTAAACCATGTTGTAAAGTGTTGATAACTGTATCTCTGATTGAACCATGTTGTAAAGTGTTGATAACTGTATCTCTGATTGAACCATGTTGTAAAGTGTTGATAACTGTAGCCCTGATTGAACCATGTTGTAAAGTGTTGATAACTGTAGCTCTGATTGAACCATGTTGTAAAGTGTTGATAACTGTATCTCTGATTGAAACATGTTTAAAGTGTTGATAACTGTCTGTTTAGGTGAAACCAGGGTACCCAGGTAGACCCACCAAGACCAATTAGGTGAGTTTCTACCTTACATCACAACAGCTGCAGGGTCACAATATGGTATTCTGAACACAGTGTGTACTATATTATGTTACCTCTTAGTAGTAGTAGAAAGTAGGAAGGATTAACTACCACAATATGTAATCTAACTGATATGAACTGATAAGGAGTAAATAGCCCTGGTATTGAAATGGAATAAATAGCCTGGGAATTGGTGCGAAGTAAATATCCTGGGTATTGATGAAGAATAAACATCCAAGGTAGTGATCAGGAAGAAATATCATGTGTATTGATAAGGAGTAAATAGCCTGGGTATTGAAAAGGAGTGAATATCCCACATACTGATGAGAAGTAAATATCCCAGGTACTGATGACAAGCAAATATACCAGGTAATGATAACGAGTAAATTGCCACATACTGATAAGAAGTAAACAGCCCTGGTATTGATAATGAGTAATTAGCCCTGGTATTGATAATGAGTAAATAGACCTGGTATTGATAATGAGTAAATAGACCTGGTATTGATAATGAGTAAATAGACCTGGTATTGATAATGAGTAAATAGCCCTGGTATTGATATGGAGTAAATAGCCCTGGTATTGATATGGAGTAAATAGCCCTGGTATTGATAAGGAGTAAATAGCCCTGGTATTGATAAGGAGTAAATAGCCCTGGTATCGATAAGGAGTAAATAGCCCTGGTATCGATAAGGAGTAAATAGCCCTGGTATCGATAAGGAGTAAATAGCCCTGGTATTGATAAGGAGTAAATAGCCCTGGTATTGATAAGCAGTAAATAGCCCATGTATTAATGAGGGAGAGCTGGACATATCAGCAAATAGCCCAGGCATTGATGAGGAGTAAAAACCCCTGGTATTGATAAGGGAGAGCTGGACATAAGCAGGTTCCTCATTGGAAATAATTTGATAGGATTCTAAGTAGCACAGTATTCACTAGTAAATCATCTGATATGATTTACATTTCTAAGTGGTTCTGTATTGGATAAGTAAATACATGGCCACACTGATGAACTACTTCTGTGTTGAACAGGTGATCATGTTGAAGAAGAGTGAGGCTGAGATCACCTGATCACCATAACAACAATCAGAATGGAACTCGTGGAATTCTAATATAGAATTGTGAGTCACAATGCTGTATGTTGTTACATTGTAGCGCCACCTGCTGGAACAATAGTGGCATTTGATCAAATGTGATCTATTAACTGATACATGTATTATTCTGATTGGAATGTGTTTTAATATAATGTGTGTTGTATTATTCATTCAGCAGCTGTCCTTTAACATCAGTCATATACTGGTCATATACTGTATAGCATTATGGTTGATACATTGTAAATGCCTTCACTTTTCATGTCTATACAGAACAACTGATAGGTGTTGTGGTTCAGGCATTATTGTTACAGGTTCAGTATAATGTTATACCGTTACATGTTACAGAGATAGAAAACATACAGGAGAGGAGAATTCAATTATTATCATTATTTACTTTATTTCCCCATTTTGGTCTCTATAGTAGTTCATCATTATTTGATTTAAACATGAAACTAATGTAGTCCTTTTGTTTAATTGTGGTTGTTTTGTGCAAAACCATTATTTTTCAATGAATCATCTAGGTAAGATATTGCTTTTGTCTTTGTAGCATATAGAATAAAATCAATTATTTTCCTCAATCATGTAGCCTGTTTTTTAATCTGTTCTGAATGACATCACAACCACTTTGTTTTTAATTTAATTCACTTCCCTTTATGTATCTTCTAAATGTTCCATTCCAGGTTACCCCTACAGCCCCCAGGGCCTTGAGTATCTTCTAAATGATCCATTCCAGGTTTCCCCTACAGCCCCCAGGACCTTGAGTATCTTCTAAAGGCTCCATTCCAGGTTCCCCCTACAGCCCCCAGGGCCTTGAGTATCTTCTAAATGCTCCATTCCAGGTTTCCCCTACAGCCCCCAGGGCCTTGAGTATCTTCTAAATGCTCCATTCCAGGTTCCCCCTACAATCCCCAGGGCCTTGAGTATCTTCTAAATGATCCATTCCCGGTTTCCCCTACAGCCCCCAGGACCTTGAGTATCTTCTAAATGCTCCATTCCAGGTTTCCCCTACAGCCCCCAGGGCCTTGAGTATCTTCTAAATACTCCATTCCAGGTTTCCCCTACAGCCCTCAGTCATTTCTGCCATACTGCTCACACCTATCTAGTCAACAACTGACAGTGAAAGTCACATTTATTTTATATGATCAATGTTCTTGGCAAATCCCAAGTTGTTGTAAATTGAAATATATACTAGAGCCTACTTGTTGTCCAGTGGTGATTTTAGCTGTAAATCTTGGTGGGGCAAGGACATTTTTATTCGATTCATGCCAACAAAGCCACTACACAACACAACACTAAACAATACATTAATTGCACTCTAACGGTGACAAACGCTGCACACAAACTATTTAGGCCTACATAAATCTACAACAGCAGAGCCTTCTTTTCAGCACAATGGAGTGACTCCTTACCACCACTACCCCTGAGCCTCAGTGGCAGCAAAACAGTTCATTCAGCCTCATTAACTGCCTTTTTAAAAACATAGCTGATATGGCTGACTGGTTAAAACAAATGTGGTTTCTACTGACAATTGAGATGAACAAACTATGGCATAAGGGAACGATGAGTGGATAAGAGGTAGTTGTATTTTTGATTTGGACAATGAGTGAGCTGAGACGGATGTTGTCAATTTAATTATTTGTTCAGCACTTTTGAAATGTACAGCGACAGAATTCAGAACATGGGCCGTTCTTACAGTATTATACCTGTACACCAAGTCAGAACCGTAGGATATAAAAAGGGGGCATATAAGCAGACAATGAAAGCTCTTACTATATTTGATGATGGCATTTCTCTAAAACAGGCTGTGGGCTACATGTGCACCACCAAGTCAGAACAGTAGGCTAAATTATGAGGGGGAAAGAGACACAATTATTTGGGTGAGGAACATGGGCTACTAACAAACAGCTTACGACCCAACATACACGTAGGATGGCTTTCTTAGCTACAGTATACAGCATTCAAAACATTTTTGGAGGTGGCACAGCGGTCCTTCTTGTGGGCAAATTTTCTCATCAAACTTTGTCATCAAAGTCTGGCATTCTCTGGATTTATGGTGCTTTCAAGACAACTGGGAACTCTGAAGAAAACAAGGTTGAATACCACCTCTATCTTGTCACAACACAAAAATCAACACTGTTTCCATAAACACTGAGCAGACACTGTTGTCGGTGTCAGGAGAGGAGAATGGCTGCTGTTTTACGGTCCCCTAACAACCATCATTAAGTTTGCTGACGACACAACAGTGGTAGGCCTGATCACCAACAATGATGAGACAGCCTATAGGGAGGAGGTCAGAGACCTGCAGTGTGTTGCTGGGACAACAACCTCTCCCTCAATGTGAGCAAGACAAAGGAGATGATCGTAGACTATAGGAAAAGGAGGGCCGAACAGGCCCCCATTCACATCGACAGGGCTGTAGAGCAGCGGGTGGAGAGTTTCAAGTTCCTTGGTGTCCACATCACCAACAAACTATCATAGTCCAAACACACCAAGACAGTTGTGAAGAGGGAACGACAACATCTTTTCCCCCTCAGGAGACTGAAAAGATTGGCATGGGTCCCCAGATCCTCAAAAAGTTCTACAGCTTAACCATCGAGAGCATCCTGACCGGTTGCATCACCGCCTGGTATGGTAGCTGATCGGCCTCCAACCGCAAGGCACTACAGAGGGTAGTGCGTACGTCCCAGTACATTACTGAAGGCAAGCTTCCCTACCTACATGTACAAATGACCACGTCTAACCTGTATCCCCACATATTGACTTGGTACCGGCACCCCCTGTATATAGCCTTGTTATTGTTATGTAATTTTGTTGTGTTACTTTATATTATCTTTTTTACTTTCGTTCATTTAGTAAATATTTTCTTAACTCTATTTCTTGAACTACATTGTTGGTTAGGGGCTTGTAAGTAAATATTTCACGGTCTACACCTGTTGTATTCGGCGCATGTGACAAATACAATGTTATTTAATTTGATAGCATCAGAAGGGTAGAGAGGGTAGTGCGTACGGCCCAATGTTATTTGATTTGATAGCATGGCTTCAGAATTGGAGATAGAGTAATCTGATCCTAGATCTGTGGTTAGGGACAACTTCTATTTAAAGGATCATCCATGTCTGCAGCCAGGGAATGTAATAGATGTATCACAGTGTACAGTATTACACCATTACAACACATGGAGCACTGCCATCTAGTGGACAAATCAGGACACATGGAGCGCTGCCATCTAGTGGACAGATCAGGATACAACACATGGAGCACTGCCATCTAGTGGACAGATCAGGATACAACACATGGAGCACTGCCATCTAGTGGACAGATCAGGATACAACACATGGAGCACTGCCATCTAGCGGACAGATCAATACAATTTCCATTTTTACATAAACAATTAGAATATAAAACACATTGAAGCCTTTACATCATTCATCATGGACATAACACTACAACTTTCCTTCTGTTAGTAGTAATGAAGCCTTTACATCATTCATCATGGACATAACTTTTACAACTGATACTGTCAGCTGGTTCCAGTCAGTGGTGTCTGTATGTTGTCATGATAAACTGACTCTAACTCTGTTGATGGACGTCAAGGCTGCAGAGTCTAAAGATAAGTGTGTTGGTGTGAAAAGGGAAGGAGTGAGAGAGAAGATAAGAGAAAGGAGAAGTAAAGAGATGGACTGACAGGGTTGTGGTTATTCACCGCTGCTGAAGAGAGCATCTTTTTCCACCCACCATGATGTTCTGATGAACAGGGTCACTAGGTAAAGAGAGAGGAGAGCGAGATGAGTGAGGGACAGAGGAGCTGATCCAGTCTACTGCAGTGGAGAACTCCAACACCACAGGAACAGTTATACAACAAAGTATGTGTGTGTGTGTGTGTGTGTGTGTGTGTGTGTGTGTGTGTGTGTGTGTGTGTGTGTGTGTGTGTGTGTGTGTGTGTGTGTGTGTGTGTGTGTGTGTGTGTGTGTGTGTGTGTGTGATCAACTGATCTGATAAGTCTATGTGCGGGGTGGAGACAGCCTCTATTTTTACTAATGCTTTCAGTTGTAAGGACATTTGGCTTGGTGACTTTGGGTATTTTGGGCATCATGTTATACTGTTTAAATGTCAGCCACCAGATGAGAGCATCATGTTATACTGTTTAAATGTCAGCCACCAGACCAGAGCATCATGTTATACTGTTTAAATATCAGCCACCAGACCACAGCATCATGTTATACTGTTTAAATGTCAGCCACCAGACCAGAGCATCATGTTATACTGTTTAAATATCAGCCACCAGACCAGAGCACAATGTTATACTGTTTAAATGTCAGCAACCAGACCAGAACATCATGTTAAACTGTTTAAATGTCAGCCACCAGACCAGAACATCATGTTAAACTGTTTAAATGTCGGGCACCAGACCAGAGCATCATGTTATACTGTTTAAATGTCAGCCACCAGACCAGAGCATCATGTTATACTGTTTAAATGTCAGCCACCAGACCAGAGCATCATGTTATACTGTTTAAATGTCAGCCACCAGACCAGAGCATCATGCTATACTGTTTAAACGATATCGTAACCGCCATCGATAAGAAACAATACTGTGCTGCCGTATTCATTGACCTGGCCAAAGCTTTCGACTCTGTCAATCACCACATCCTCATCGGTAGACTCAATAGCCTTGGTTTCTCAAATGATTGCATCGCCTGGTTCACCAACTACTTCTCAGATAGAGTTCAGTGTGTCAAATCGGAGGGCCTGTTGTCCGGACCTCTGGCAGTCTCTATGGGGGTGCCACAGGGTTCAATTCTTGGGCCAACTTTTTTCTCTGTATACACCAAAGATGTCGCTCTTGCTGCTGGTGAGTCTCTGATCCACCTCTACGCAGACGACACCATTCTGTATACTTCTGGCCCTTCTTTGGACACTGTGTTAACAACCCTCCAGACGAGCTTCAATGCCATACAACTCTCCTTACGTGGCCTCCAACTGCTCCTAAATACAAGTAAAACTAAATGCATGATCTTCAACCGATCGCTGCCTGCACCTGCCCGCATCACTTCTCTGGACGGTTCTGACTTAGAATATGTGGACAACTACAAATACCTAGGTGTCTGGTTAGACTGTAAACTCTCCTTCCAGACTCACATCAAACATCTTCAATCCAAAGTTAAATCTAGAATTGGCTTCCTATTTCGCAACAAAGCATCCTTCACTCATGCTGCCAAACATACCCTCGTTAAACTGACCATCCTACCGATCCTCGACTTCGGCGATGTCATTTACAAAATAGCCTCCAATACCCTACTCAACAAACTGGATGCAGTCTATCACAGTGCCATCTGTTTTGTCACCAAAACCCCATATACTACCCACCACTGCGACCTGTACGCTCTCGTTGGCTGGCCTTCGCTTCGTAATCGTCGCCAAACCCACTGGCTCGAGGTCATCTACAAGACCCTGCTAGGTAAAGTCCCCCCTTATCTCCGCTCACTGGTCACCATAGCAGCACCCACCTGTAGCACGCGCTCCAGCAGGTATATCTCTCTGGTCACCCCCGAGACCAATTCCTCCTTTGGCCGTCTCTCCTTCCAGTTCTCTGCTGCCAATGACTGGAACAAACTACAAAAATCTCTGAAACTGGAAACACTTATCTCCCTCACTAGCTTTAAGCACCAGCTGTCAGAGTAGCTCCCAGATCACTGCACCTGTACATAGCCCATCTATAATTTAGCCCAAACAACTACCTCTTCCCCTACTGTATTTATTTATTTTATTTATTTTGCTCCTTTGCACCCCATTATTTATTTCTACTTTGCACTCTCTTCTACTACAAATCTACCATTCCAGTGTTTTACTTGCTATATTGTATTTACTTTACCACCATGGCCTTTTTTTTGCCTTTACCTCCCTTATCTCACCTCATTTGCTCACATTGTACATAGACTTATTTTTCTACTGCATTATTGACTGTATGTTTGTTTTACTCCATGTGTAACTCTGTGTTGTTGTATGTTGTTGAACTGCTTTGCTTTATCTTGGCCAGGTCGCAATTGTAAATGAGAACTTGTTCTCAACTTGCCTACCTGGTTAAATAAAGGTGAAATAAAAAATAAATGAAATAAATAAAAAGGGGCTTTCTACTGGGCCCACCCATAACCACGGCCATACTATAGACCTGGTTATTAACAAGGGGCTTTCTACTGGGCCCACCCATAACCAAACCAATACTCTGGACCTGGTTATTACCAAGTGGCTTTCTACTGGGCCCACCCACAACCACAGCCATACTGTGGACATGCTTATTACCAAGGGGCTTTCTACTGGGCCCACCCATAACCACAGCCATACTCTGGACCTGGTTATTACCAAGGGGCTTTCTACTGGACCCACCCATAACCACAGCCATACTCTGGACCTGGTTATTACCAAGGGGCTTTCTACTGGGCCCACCCATAACCACAGCCATACTCTGGACCTGGTTATTACCAAGGGGCTTTCTACTGGGCCCACCCATAACCACAGCCATACTCTGGACCTGGTTATTACCAAGGGGCTTTCTATTGACATATCCTCTATTGTTGATGTTGCTTTATCTGATCACCACTGGGGATGTTTACTACCTTCTGGTCCATAGCACAGGGTAATACTGAACGCATTATTAAGAAACGATATCTTACGTCTGATGTTGCTACAGATTTTATTGAGTTAATGAACAATACTCCACCACCTATTCTGCCTTCCTCTTGTGGTGATTTAGTTGACAACTTTAGTAGCAAATTAAGGGCAACCATTGATGCCATAGATCCAGTAAAGTTGAAAAAGGACACATCCAAACGGAGAGCCCCTTGGATGACTGAGGAAACTAATAAATTAAAGAGAAACTGCAGAAAGACAGAGTGGAATTGGATGAAAGGTCCATTATGATATTCTGAGAGAGCATCATATATAACAAGGCCATTAGAAATGCCAGATGGGCTCATTTTACTAACTTGATCACCAATAATCAGAATAATTAGAGAGTGCTCTACTCCACCATTGATGGCCTGATAAATCCTACCTCCGCAAACCTATGAGAACTCCACATGTAAGTTTGATGAGTTTGCAGCATATTTCAGAGATAAGATTCAACATTAGATTGGGTATCAGTCAAGACCTGATGAGAAGTTTGATGATATGTGTACTAGCCTACCACACAAAGACACTCTGGATTTATCTTCCCTGGTTGACACAGACTCAAGAAATTAATATCACAACTTGACCTTCCACATGCCTTCTCCATCCTATCCTCACCACCTTCTTCAAAACAGTTTTTAATTGCATATCTGAAGAAGTGCTAGCTATTGTTAATCACTCCCTGTTGACGGGAACTTTCCCCACTGCACTAAAAACTGCTATGGTAGTTCCCCTTCTGAAGAAAGGTAATCTAGATTCTTCAGCTCTTGGAAGTTATCGGCCAATCTCCTCTTAAGGAGAATTCTGGATTAGTTGGTGTTCCAACAGCTAAATTATTTTTTAATTGCCAACTGTATTTAAAAAAAAATCCAATCTAGTTTTGGTGCCCACCACAGCACAGAAACAGCCTTAGTTAAAGTGGTAAATGGTCTTAGAGCCAACACAGATGCCAAACAGCTCTCTGTCATTGTACTCTTTAAAAAAATATACACTGCTCAAAAAAATAAATGGAACACTTAAACAACACAATGTAACTCCAAGTCAATCACACTTCTGTGAAATCAAACTGTCCACTTAGGAAGCAACACTGATTGACAATAAATTTCACATGCTGTTGTGCAAATGGAATAGACAACAGGTGGAAATTATAGGCAATTAGCAAGACACCCCCAATAAAGGAGTGGTTCTGCAGGTGGGGACCACAGACCACTTCTCAGTTCCTATGCTTCCTGGCTGATGTTTTGGTCACTTTTGAATGCTGGCGGTGCTTTCACTCTAGCGGTAGCATGAGACGGAGTCTACAACCCACACAAGTGGCTCAGGTAGTGCAGCTTTTCCAGGATGGCACATCAATGCGAGCTGTGGCAAGAAGGTTTGCTGTGTCTGTCAGCGTAGTGTACAGAGCATGGAGGCGCTACCAGGAGACAGGCCAGTACATCAGGAGACGTGGAGGAGGCCGTAGGAGGGCAACAACCCAGCAGCAGGACCACTACCTCCGCCTTTGTGCAAGGAGGAGCAGGAGAAGCACTGCCAGAGCCCTGCAAAATGACCTCCAGCAGGCCACAAATGTGCATGTGTCTGCTCAAATGGTCAGAAACAGACTCCATGAGGGTGGTATGAGGGCCCGATGTCCACAGGTGGGGGTTGGGCTTACAGCCCAACACAGTGCAGGACGTTTGGCATTTGCCAGAGAACACCAAGATTGGCAAATTCGCCACTGGCGCCCTGTGCTCTTCACAGATGAAAGCAGGTTCACACTGAGCACGTGACAGATGTGACAGATGTGAGTCTGGAGACGCCGTGGAGAATGTTCTGCTGCCTGCAACATCCTCCAGCATGACCGGTTTGGCGGTGGGTCAGTCATGGTGTGGCGTGGCATTTCTTTGGGGGGCCGCACAGCCCTCCATGTGCTCGCCAGAGGTAGCCTGACTGCCATTAGGTACCGAGATGAGATCCTCAGACCCCTTGTGAGACCATATGCTGGTGCGGTTGGCCCTGGGTTCCTCCTAATGCAAGAAAATGCTAGACCTCATGTGGCTGGAGTGTGTCAGCAGTTCCTGCAAGAGGAAGGCATTGATGCTATGGACTGGCCCGCCCGTTCCCCAGACCTGAATCCAATTGAGCACATCTGGGACATCATGTCTCGCTCCATCCACCAATGCCACGTTGCACCACAGACTGTCCAGGACTGTCCACCTCATCAGGAGCATGCCCAGGCGTTGTAGGGAGGTCATACGGGCACGTGGAGGCCACACACACTACTGAGCCTCATTTTGACTTGTTTTAAGGACATTACATCAAAGTTGGATCAGCCTGTAGTGTGGTTTTCCACTTTCATTTTGAGTGTGACTCCAAATCCAGACCTCCATGGGCTGATAAATTGGATTTCCATTGATTATTTTTGTGTGATTTTGTTGTCAGCACATTCAACTATGTAAAGAAAAAAGTATTTAATAAGATTATTTCTTTCATTCAGATCTAGGATGTGTTGTTTAAGTGTTCCCTTTATTTTTTTTAGCAGTATATATATAGCCTATCAATGTGTAGGCATACTGTGTAATAAAATCGATAATTGTGTAGTAAAAACGTGAATGTGTTTTTGCAGAGCATATAACCATGCTGACAGCCATCCGTGGAGATCAGTGGACTGTCACAGATTTCGTCGTGGTGTTGAAGGGAGGACCAAAATGCAGCGGGTATGTGGATACTCATCTTTTTTATTTAAACTCAGAAAGCATCCACAGAGAAAAAAAACCAATAAACAGTACTCACGACTAGACAGTGTAGCAGGCTCGATAAACGCAGTGCTCACAAACAATTACCCACAATCACACAGACAAACGCACCCTACTAATATAGGACTCCCAATCAAAGGCAACACAACACACCTGCCTTCAATTGGGAGTCCACCCCAATTAACTATACATAGAACAACCCAACCTAGACAGAACATAGATACACATACAAAACATAACTCCCTCTGCCACGCCCTGACCAAAACCTATACTTACTCCCTCTGCTGGTCAGGACGTGACATGGACAAAGGGCTGGACAACAGGCCGCATCCTCAGTTCCAGGTTGGACTACAGACTGAACATGACTCACTCAGTTCCAGGTTGGACTTCACACTGAACATGACTCACTCAGTTCCAGGTTGGACTACAGACTGAACATGACTCACTCAGTTCCAGGTTGGACTACAGACTGAACATGACTCACTCAGTTCCAGGTTGGATGGTGTTTCAGGTTTCTGTTGTTTGTTTGCCAGACCATTTGCTGTAAATCTTGGAAATAAGAATCTTTGAATCCTTCCAGGTAGTTTTGTCCAAAATCAGGTTGTAGGTTTGGAGTTTTGATTTGGAGTGAATGTTATGTTGTGGAGGGTAGTATCCTGTATATGTCCTTGTGGAAAAATCCAGGTTTATCTAACTCTAAATCTATCTTTTTGTAAAAACATGCTGAAAAATGTGTGAGCTCACATGCAGCTGTGTCTCTCTGTCTCCATCTCTCTCTCTCTCTCTCTGTCGCGCTCTTTGTCTCTGTCTCTCTGTATGTATCTCCCTATCTCTCTCTCTCTCCTTCTGTATGTATCTATCTCCCTCACTCTCTCTTTCCCCTCTCTCCCCTATCTCTCTGTATCTATCGATCAATTCAATGGGCTTTATTGGCATGGGAAACATATGTTAACATTGCCAAAGCAAGTGAGGTAAATAATATACAAAAGTGAAATAAACAAAAAAAATGAACAGTAAACATTACACTCACAGAAGTTCCAAAAGAATAAAGACATTACGTCTCTCTCTCTATCTCTCTCTCTCTCTCTCACACACACACACATCTTTCACACCTCTCAGTCCTTCTCAAGAGGAAGTATAGATGGGTAGAGAGGAGAGGTGGGTGGGGGGATGGACAGGCTACAAGTCACTAGAGTTTAGATACAGTTAGTGATCGACACGTTGAGATGGAACGCACCTGTCTTCTACTCTGTGAGTTGAATATTATCTAAATGGTTTAATATATATACGGTTCAATGTTTAGATATAATTTAATATATATATGGTTAATATCTATATGGTTTAATATCTATATAGTTTAGTATCTATATAGTTTAATATCTGTATGGTTTAATATATCCTCTAAAAAGTGTGGTTCTAGTAAGCTAACATGTAGAATTGTTTTAGATGGTCTAGCATGGATAATTTTGAATTTCAGGACCCCTGTCTGTATATATTTTTTTAAATAAATATGATTTGATAAATATTTAATTTGGCCTCTACTACTACTACACCTGTGCATTGAATAACGCATTCAGAAATGGCAAACAATACAGTCAAAAATGTTTTCATAAGCAATAAGGTTTTGGAGAGTCTGTCCTATATCTACGAGATATAAGAAAGATAAGGAAATATATTTGTATATTCACTTCATTTGTATGGGTTACCATGGGTTACCCTTAGACGAGTCCCATGAGACTTGTGGGTCGTAGAGTCTCCTCTTTCCATAGTGGGGTCATATAGTTTGTATCTGAGAGTCTCCCCTTTCTATAGTGGGGTCATATTAGTTTGTAGCTGAGAGTCTCCTCTTTCCATAGTGGGGTCATATTAGTTTGTATCTGAGTCTCCTCTTTCCATAGTGGGGTCATATTAGTTTGTATCTGAGTCTCCTCTTTCCATAGTGGGGTCATATTAGTTTGTAGCTGAGTCTCCCCTTTCCATAGTGGGGTCATATTAGTTTATAGCCCAAACGGTTCAGTCGGTACAGATAGAAGTTGCGGTACTGACTTCAGATGAATCCCTTGAGACTCGTAGAGCAAAACATACTTTCCACTGCAGATGAGGAAGTCCAACATAGGAGATGTGGTGTATTGAGACGCAGCCCATTTAAAAACAGATCTCTTCTCTCTTCAAATGAAGGACTTTGATGGGGATGTTTGCATTATCTTAATTATATTGGCACAGAAATGCATAAATATAGAAATGAATATCTGTGATTCAGCTCAGTGTTTACATCATGTACCATAGTGATAGTTCTCTCTGTGTGTTTCAGTGTTTACATCATGTACCATAGTGATCGTTCTCTCTGTGTGTTTCAGTGTTTACATTATGTACCATAGTGATAGTTCTCTCTGTGTGTTTCAGTGTTTACATCATGTACCATAGTGATCGTTCTCTCTGTGTGTTTCAGTGTTTACATCATGTACCATAGTGATAGTTCTCTATGTGTGTTTCAGTGTTTACATCATGTACCATAGTGATAGTTCTCTCTGTGTGTTTCAGTGCTGTTGAGTACACTGGTATACTGTAGCCTCGGACAAGGTGGAGGTTAGTACATTTATCTATATTCACCACCTGTTCTATAATAGTAACATTTATCTATATTCATCACCTGTTCTATAATAGTAGCATTTCTCTATATTCATCACCTGTTCTATAAAAATAACATTTCTCTATATTCATCACCTGTTCTATAATAGTAATCAGGTCTGCAGTATTACAATAGGGTAGTGATAGTCTGACACCATCTCCCTCTCTCCCTCTCTCTTTCCCTCCTCTCCCTCTCTCTCTCTTTCCCTCCTCTCCCTCTCTCTCTCTCTCTCTCTCTCTCAATTAATTTCAATAAATGCTTTTTTGGTACGAATGGTTGTGGTTGCCAAATAAATTTGAAAAAATGTGTTTTGGTCACATGTGACGAATACAACAGGTGTAGAGGTTACACTGAAATGATTACTGACGAGGCCATTTACAACAATTCAGAGTTTAAATGTAAGAAAAATATTTGGCAAATATAAAATGAAATAGTAACACAAAAACAATAACAACAAGGCAATATACAAGGTTTATCAGTACTGAGTCAATGTGATACAATGTGCGGTGTCAATATGTGTATGAGCATATGTAGTGTGTGGGTAGAGTCCAGTGTAGTGTGTGTAGAGTCGAGGGTAGTGTGGGTAGAGTCCAGTGTAATTTGTTAGTAGTGTCCAGTGAAATTTGTTAGTAGAGTCAAGTGTGTTGTGGGTAGAGTCCAGTGTAGTGTGGGTAGAGTCCAGTGTAGTGTGGGTAGAGTGTAGTGTGGGTAGAGTCCAGTGTATTGTGTGAGTAGAGTCCAGTGTAGTTTGTGGGAAGAGTCCAGTGTAGTGAGGGTAGAGTCCAGTGTAGTGAGGGTAGAGTCCAGTGTATTGTGTGGGTAGAGTCCAGTGTAGTGTGTGGGAAGAGTCCAGTGTAGTGAGGGTAGAGTCCAGTGTATTGTGTGGGTAGAGTCCAGTGTATTGTGTGTGGGAAGAGTCCAGTGTAGTGTGTGTAGAGTCCAGTGTATTGTGTGGGTAGAGTCCAGTGTAGTTTGTGGGAAGAGTCCAGTGTAGTGAGGGTAGAGTCCAGTGTATTGTGTGGGTAGAGTCCAGTGTAGTCTGTGGGTAGAGTCCAGTGTAGTGTGTGGGTAGAGTCCAGTATAATGTGTGGGTAGAATCCAGTGTAGTGTGAGGGTAGAGTCCAGTGTAGTGTGTGGGTAGAGTCCAGTGTAGTGTGTGGGTAGAGTCCAGTGTAGTGTGTGGGTTTAATCCAGTGTAGTGTGTGGGTAGAGTCCAGTGTAGTGTGTGGGTAGAGTCCAGCGTAGTGTGTGGGTTTAATCCAGTGTAGTGTGTGGGTAGAGTCCAGTGTAGTGTGTGGGTAGAATCCAGTGTAGTGTGGGTAGAGTCAAGGGTAGTGTGGGTAGAGTCCAGTGTAGTGTGAGGGTAGAGTCCAGTGTAGTGTGTGGGTAGAGTCCAGTGTAGTGTGTGGGTTTAATCCAGTGTAGTGTGTGGGTAGAGTCCAGTGTAGTGTGTGGGTAGCGTCCAGTGTAGTGTGTGGGTTTAATCCAGTGTATTGTGTGGGTAGAGTCCAGTGTAGTGTGTGGGTAGAGTCCAGTGTAGTGTGTGGGTAGCATCCAGTGTAGTGTGTAAGTAGAGTCCAGTGTAGTTTGTGGGTAGAGTGTAGTGTGTGGGTAGAGTCCAGTGTATTGTGTGGGTAGAGTCCAGTGAAGTGTGGGTAGAATCCAGCGCAGTGTGTGGGTAGAGTCCAGTATAGTGTGGGTAGACTCCAGTGTAGTGTGGGTAGATTCCAGTGTATTGTAAGGGTAGAGTCCAGTGTAGTGTGTGGGTAGAATCCAGGGTAGTGTGGGTAGAGTCCAGTGTAGTGTGTGGGTAGAATCCAGTGTATTGTGTGGGTAGAGTCCTGTGTTGTTTGTGGGTCGTTTCCAGTGTATTGTGTGGGTAGAGTCCAGTGTATTGTGTGAGTAGAGTCCAGTGTAGTGTGTGGGTAGAATCCAGTGTAGTGTATGGGTAGAGTCCAGTGTAGTGTGTGGGTGGAGTCCAGTGTTGTGTGGGTAGAGTCCAGTGTAGTGTGGGTAGAGTCCAGTGTAGTGTGTGGGTAGAATCCAGTGTATTGTGTGAGTAGAGTCCAGTGTAGTGTGTGGGTAGAATTCAGTGTAGTGTGTGGGTAGAGTCCAGTGTATTGTGTGGGTAGAGTCCAGTGTATTGTGTGGGTAGAGTCCAGTGTAGTGTGTGGGTAGAATCCAGTGTATTGTGTGGGTAGAGTCCAGTGTAGTGTGAGTATAGTCCAGTGTAGTGTGTGGGTAGAGTCCAGTGTAGTGTGGGTAGAGCCCATTGTACTGTTGGTAAATTCCAGTGTTGTGTGTGGGTCGTTTCCAGTGTATTGTGTGGGTAGAGTCCAGTGTCGTGTGTGGGTAGAATCCAGTGATTCTAACTATTTACTGTTTTTTTATTTACTCTATTTCTTGTGTTTTTCAAGTTAGGGGATCTACCTCCCCCCTCCCTCGTCCCCCCTCATCCCCCTCTCCTCCCCCCCTCTCTCCTACCACCTCTCTCCTCCTCCCGCTGTCTGTCTCTGGGTTGGTGGCTGCTCTCTCCATCTCTCTGATCATTCTACTGGTCCTGTTCTGCAAGAGGAACAAAGAGGTAGCAGCTAAACCCAGAAATGGTACGTATGCTGACGTCAGAATCACACAGGACCCAGAACCCAGGAGAAGGAGAGATACAGTCTAAGAGAAGGAGAGATACACATGTACACACAGAGACACACAGAGACACACACAAAGTACAATGTATTTATGTCTAAAACCCATTGTCTCGTCTCCAGGAGCTGATCGAATCTCCTCTGCAGTGAAGACTGTAGTACTGTATAACACTCTAACATACAGCCATGTATATGAGTATTCAACACCACAGGTACTGTAGTACTGAATAACACTATAACACCACAGGTACTGTAATACTGTATAACACTATAACACCACAGGTACTGTAATACTGTATAACACTATAACACCACAGGTACTGTAGTACTGTATAACACTATAACACCACAGGTACTGTAGTACTGTATAACACTATAACACCACAGGTACTGTAATACTGTATAACACTATAACACCACAGGTACTGTAATACTGTATAACACCATAACACCACAGGTACTGTAATACTGTAGAACACTATAACACCACAGTAACTGTAGTACTGAATAACACCACAGGTACTGTAATACTGTATAATACTCCAACACCACAGGTACTGTTATTGTCACACCCTCATGTGTTTCACCTGTCTTTGTGCTTGTCTCCACCCCCCACCATGTGTCGCCCATCTTCCCCATTATCCCCTTGGATAATGCCATCCCACTGTTTCCCGAGCCCATGCAACGATGCAGGGCTGGGCAGTGGAATGGCAACACCAGATCAGCACAAGGATCTGCCTGTACTGCGGGACTTTTGGTCATTTTGTGTCCTCATGCCCGATAAAAGACCAGGCTCACTGGTGGGCCAAATGGAGAACTTTTCTGTTTCCCTTACTCGCATCCCTTTTCATGCCATTCTGCTGTGGGGGTAACCAATCCAGATCTCTCTGGGTCCTCGTTGACACTGGAGCCGATGAGAGCTTTTTGGACTCCACACTGGCTTCCAAGCTGAACATCCCCACTCAACCCCTCTCCTTTAGAGTGCTGGACTCTATAGGTCGGGTCACCCATAACACCACTTCCATCAACCTACGGTGTCTCGGAGGTGGTTCCGGATCTCTCCACGATTCCTGATGAGTACCATTGATGACATCCTCGTCTTCTCTCGCGCCCCCCAAGAACACGTGATCCGGCAGGTTCTCTAGCACCTTCTGGAGAACCAGTTATTCGTTGAGACGGAATGTGTGAGTTCCATCGCTCCACCATTCCCTTTCTGGGCTACATCATCTCTGCTGGGAGCGTCAAGATGGATCCCGAAAAGGTGAAAGCGGTGGTGGATAAGCCCCAGCCTACGTCCAGGGTGCAGCTGCAACGCCAACTTCTATCACCACTTCAACCGGGGTTACAGCACCCTGGTGTCCCCCCTGTCTGCCCTCACCTCTACCAAGGTTCTGTTAACGTGGTCAATGGCCGCTGACACGGCGTTCTGGGACTGTAACTTCTATGGGCAACATGGGACGTTAGCGTCCCACCCGCGGTACACACTATCAACAGCTAGCGTCCCACCCGCGGTACACACTATCAACAGCTAGCGTCCCACCCGCGGTACACACTATCAACAGCTAGCATCCCACCCGCGGTACACACTATCAACAGCTAGCGTCCCACCCGCGGTACACACTATCAACAGCTAGTGTCCCACCCGCGGTACACACTATCAACAACCAGTGAAATATCAGAGCGCCAAATTTGAAAACAACAAAATCTCATAATTCAAATTTCTCAAACATACAACTATTTTACACCATTTGAAAGATAAACATCTCCTTAATCTAACCACGTTGTCCGATTTCAAAAAGGCTTTACGGCGAAAGCATAAAGTTAGATTATGTTAGGACAGTACATTGACAAAACATTACACAGCCATTTTCAATACAAGGACAGGCGTCACCAAAAGCAGAAAACCAGCTAAAATTATGCACTAACCTTTGACAATCTTCATCAGATGACACTCCAAGGACATTATGTTAGACAATACATGCATTTTTTGTTCTATCAAGTTCATATTTATATCCAAAAACAGCATTTTACAATGGCGTGTGATGTTAACTTCTTGGGGCTATGTGGGACGCAAGCGTGCCACCCGTGGCGCACCCTATCAACAGCAGGTGCATTTCAAGAGCGGCAAATTTGAAACCAAATAAATGTCAAAATTCAAATTTCTCAAACATACAACTAACTTACACCCTTTGAAAGATAAACATCTCCTTAATCTAACCACATTGTCCGATTTCAAAAAGGTTTTACGGCGAAAGCATAAAGTTAGGTTATGTTAGGAGAGTACATTGACAATAGCTGTGTGTAATGTATTGTCAATTCAAAGACAGGCGTCACCAAAACCATAAAATCAGCTAAAATTATGCACTAACCTTTTACAATCTCCATCAGATGACACTCCTAGGACATTATGTTAGACAATGCATGCATTTTTAGTTCTATCAAGTTCATATTTATATCCAAAAACAGCGTTTTACTATGGCGTTGATGTTCAGGAAATCGTTTCCCTCCAATAACCGGCTGTCAAGTCATGACAACAAAATAATTAATTAATATTAGAAAACATTGGTAAAATATTATATTGTCATTCAAAGAATTATAGATTTACGTCTCTTGAACGCAATCGACTTGCCAGATTTAAAAATAACCTTACTGGGAAATCACACTTTGCAATAATCGGGGCACTGCGCCCAGAAAAATACGCTTTGCGATACAGACTAACCGCCATGTTGGAGAGATCTAAAATCGAAAATACTATGTAAATAATCCATTACCTTTTGATTGTCTTCATCAGATGTCACTTCCAGGAATCCCAGGTCCATAACGAATGTAGTTTTGTTCAAAAAAGCTCATAATTTATGTCCAAAAAGCTCTGTGTTGTTAGCACATGATCTAAGCCAGCCGGACTTCACTTCACTTCACGAACGGAAAAAATATATTTACGTTCGTTCAAACATGTCAAACGTTGTATCGCATAAATCATTAGTGCCTTTTTTAACCAGAACATGAATAAAATTTAAGGCGGACGATTGCGTTCTCTTTTAAACCGTATTGGAACGAGAGTACCCAACATGAACTCGCACGCCAGGTGTCTAATGGGCTATCACCGTTCCATGGCTCTTGTTCAGTCAGATCTCAGAGTAGAAGACTCAAAACACTTTGTAAAGGCTGGTGACATCTAGTGGAAGCAATAGGAAGTGCCAAAACATTCCTCAGCCCCTTTGTTTTTCAATGGCATAGGCTTAAAGTCAATTCAACACATCAGGTATCCACTTCCTGTCAGAATCTGTCTCAGGGTTTTGCCTGCCAAATGAGTTCTGTTATACTCACAGACACCATTCAAACAGTTTTAGAAACTTTAGGGTGTTTTCTATCCATATATAATAAGTATATGCATATTCTAGTTACTGGGTAGGATTAGTAACCAGATTAAATCGGGTACATTTTTTTATCCAGCCGTGAAAATACTGCCCCCTATACCCTAACAGGTTAACCTGTCTGGGCTAGGGGGCAGTGTTTTCACAGCCGGATAAAAAACATACCCGATTTAAACTGCTTACTACTCTTTTCCAGAAACGAGAATATGCATATAATTAGTATATTTGTATAGAAAGCACTCTAAAGTTTCTAAAACTGTTTGAATGGTGTCTGTGAGTATAACAGAACTCACATGGCAGGCAAAACCCTGAGAAGATTCCAAGCAGGAAATGAAAATCTTGTTCCTGTAGTTTTCTCAAGTCCTTGCCTTTCTGACACACAGTGAGTTAGGACTGAAATAGCACTTCCTAAGGCTTCCACTAGATGTCAACAGTCTTAGGAAGTAGTTTGAGCCTTTTGCGGTAAACACAGACCGAAGGAGAATGCTGGTAAGCAGGTGCCCTGAAAATCACATCAGTTCATAGGGTGCGTTCATGTGAGAAATCCCCTGCGTTCCATAACGTTTTTGAAGGCAATGCAAACGTCCGGTTGGACTATTACTAAAGTTTCACGTTCTCAAGGACCTAAAGATTCATGCTATACAATGTTTGACATGTTTGAACGAACGTAAATATAACTTTTTCTGACTTTTGTCATCACTGTTTCCCTCGCACGCCCTACATTTTGAGTAGCCTACAGAACGCACGAACAACATGGAGTTATTTGGACATAAATCATAAACTTTATCAAACAAACCAACATTTTTTGTGGACCTGGGATTTCTGGAAGTGCCTTCTGATGAAGATTATTAAAGGTAAGTGAATATTTATAATGCTATTTATGCGTTTAGATGACTCCAAGATGGCCGGTGTCTATAATTGCCTGCTGTTTTTTCCTGAGCACAGTACTCAGATTATTGCAAAGTGTGCCTTCCCAGTAAAGTTATTTTGAAATCTGTCAACGCGATTGCATTCAGGAGATGTTAATCTATAATTCTTTGAATAACAGTTTAATATTTGATCAAGGTTTATGAATAGTATTTTTTCATTTGTTGTGCTGATTCACCGGGATTTTTGGAGGCAAAATATTTTCTTAACGAGAGTCTTATCTTTAAAATGGTGTAAAATAGTCATATGTTTGAGAAATTGAAGTTATAGCATTTTTTAGGTATTTGTATTTCGCGCCACGCGATTCCACTGGCTGTTGAAAAGAGTGGGATGCTGACGTCCCACGTTTCCCATAGAAGTTAATTTACAATGTTTTTATTTAATTAACGTTTGGACTGGCAACAAGCTAGTATAAATCCTCAGTGGTGTCACGTCCTGACCATAGCAGCTTTTATTTTCTATGGTAGAGTATGTCAGGGCGTGATGGAGTTTTGTCTAGTTTAGATTTTCTATGTTGGTATGTTCTAGTTTCTGTTTTTCTATGTTGGTGTTTTTTGGTATGATCTCCAATTAGAGGCAGCTGGTCATCGTTGTCTCTAATTGGGGATCATACTTAAGTAGTTGTTTTTCCCACCTGGGTTTGTGGGAGATTGTTTTGAGTGTATGTTGCACCTCTTCGTCACGGTTTGTTGTTTTGTTTATTTATATGTCTTGCATAGTTTCACAGTGATAATAAAATGTGGAACGACACACACGCTGCGCTTTGGTCCACTCCTTTACAACCATGACAAGTAGCGATCAGATGAAGCAACATCAACAATAGAGGATATGTCAATAGAAAGTGGCTGTGGTTATGGCTGGGCCCAGTAGAAAGCCCCTTGGTAATAACCAGGTCCAGAGTATGGCTGTGGTTATGGCTGGGCCCAGTAGAAAGCCCCTTGGCAATAACCAGGTCCAGAGTATGGCTGTGGTTATGGCTGGGCCCAGTAGAAAGGCCCTTGGCAATAACCAGGTCCAGAGTATGGCTGTGGTTATGGGTGGGCCCAGTAGAAAGCCCCTTGGTAAAAACTAGATCCAGAGTATGGCTGTGGTTATGGGTGGGCCCAGTAGAAAGCCCCTTGGTAATAACCAGGTTCAGAGTATGGCTGTGGTTATGGGTGGGCCCAGTAGAAAGCCCCTTGGTAATAACCAGGTCCAGAGTATGGCTGTGGTTATGGGTGGGCCCAGTAGAAAGCCCCTTGGTAATAACCATGTCCAGAGTATGGCTGTGGTTATGGCTGGGCCCAGTAGAAAGCCCCTTGGCAATAACCAGGTCCAGAGTATGGCTGTGGTTATGGGTGGGCCCAGTAGAAAGCCCCTTGGTAATAACCAGGTCCAGAGTATGGCTGTGGTTATGGGTGGGTCCAGTAGAAAGCTACTTGGTAATAACCAGGTCCAGAGTATGGCTGTGGTTATGGGTGGGCCCAGTAGAAAGCCCCTTGGTAATAAGCATGTCCACAGTATGGCTGTGGTTATGGGTGGGCCCAGTAGAAAGCCACTTGGTAATAACCAGGTCCAGAGTATTGGTTTGGTTATGGGTGGGCCCAGTAGAAAGCCCCTTGTTAATAACCAGGTCTATAGTATGGCCGTGGTTATGGGTGGGCCCAGTAGAAAGCCCCTTTTTATTTATTTCATTTATTTTTTATTTCACCTTTATTTAACCAGGTAGGCAAGTTGAGAACAAGTTCTCATTTACAATTGCGACCTGGCCAAGATAAAGCAAAGCAGTTCAACAACATACAACAACACAGAGTTACACATGGAGTAAAACAAACATACAGTCAATAATGCAGTAGAAAAATAAGTCTATGTACAATGTGAGCAAATGAGGTGAGATAAGGGAGGTAAAGGCAAAAAAAAGGCCATGGTGGTAAAGTAAATACAATATAGCAAGTAAAACACTGGAATGGTAGATTTGTAGTAGAAGAGAGTGCAAAGTAGAAATAAATAATGGGGTGCAAAGGAGCAAAATAAATAAAATAAATAAATACAGTAGGGGAAGAGGTAGTTGTTTGGGCTAAATTATAGATGGGCTATGTACAGGTGCAGTGATCTGGGAGCTACTCTGACAGCTGGTGCTTAAAGCTAGTGAGGGAGATAAGTGTTTCCAGTTTCAGAGATTTTTGTAGTTTGTTCCAGTCATTGGCAGCAGAGAACTGGAAGGAGAGACGGCCAAAGGAGGAATTGGTCTCGGGGGTGACCAGAGAGATATACCTGCTGGAGCGCGTGCTACAGGTGGGTGCTGCTATGGTGACCAGTGAGCGGAGATAAGGGGGGACTTTACCTAGCAGGGTCTTGTAGATGACCTGGAGCCAGTGGGTTTGGCGACGATTGCGAAGCGAAGGCCAGCCAACGAGAGCGTACAGGTCGCAGTGGTGGGTAGTATATGGGGTTTTGGTGACAAAACGGATGGCACTGTGATAGACTGCATCCAGTTTGTTGAGTAGGGTATTGGAGGCTATTTTGTAAATGACATCGCCGAAGTCGAGGATCGGTAGGATGGTCAGTTTAACGAGGGTATGTTTGGCAGCATGAGTGAAGGATGCTTTGTTGCGAAATAGGAAGCCAATTCTAGATTTAACTTTGGATTGGAGATGTTTGATGTGAGTCTGGAAGGAGAGTTTACAGTCTAACCAGACACCTAGGTATTTGTAGTTGTCCACATATTCTAAGTCAGAACCGTCCAGAGAAGTGATGCGGGCAGGTGCAGGCAGCGATCGGTTGAAGATCATGCATTTAGTTTTACTTGTATTTAGGAGCAGTTGGAGGCCACGTAAGGAGAGTTGTATGGCTTTGAAGCTCGTCTGGAGGGTTGTTAACACAGTGTCCAAAGAAGGGCCAGAAGTATACAGAATGGTGTCGTCTGCGTAGAGGTGGATCAGAGACTCACCAGCAGCAAGAGCGACATCTTTGGTGTATACAGAGAAAAAAGTTGGCCCAAGAATTGAACCCTGTGGCACCCCCATAGAGACTGCCAGAGGTCCGGACAACAGGCCCTCCGATTTGACACACTGAACTCTATCTGAGAAGTAGTTGGTGAACCAGGCGATGCAATCATTTGAGAAACCAAGACTATTGAGTCTACCGATGAGGATGTGGTGATTGACAGAGTCGAAAGCTTTGGCCAGGTCGATGAAGACGGCAGCACAGTATTTTTTCTTATCGATGGCGGTTACGATATTGTTTAAACAGTATAGCATGATGCTCTGGTCTGGTGGCTGACATTTAAACAGTATAACATGATGCTCTGGTCTGGTGGCTGACATTTAAACAGTATAACATGATGCTCTGGTCTGGTGGCCGACATTTAAACAGTTTAACATGATGTTCTGGTCTGGTGGCTGACATTTAAACAGTATAGCATGATGCTCTGGTCTGGTTGCTGACATTTAAACAGTATAACATGATGCTCTGGTCTGGTGGCTGACATTTAAACAGTATAACATGATGCTGTCGTCTGGTGGCTGACATTTAAACAGTATAACATGATGCTCTGGTCTGGTGGCTGACATTTAAACAGTATAACATGATGCTGTGGTCTGGTGGCTGACATTTAAACAGTATAAGATGATGCTCTGGTCTGGTGGCTGACATTTAAACAGTATAACATGGTGCTCTGATCTGGTGGCTGACATTTAAACAGTATAACATGATAACCAAAATACCCAAAGTCACCAAGCCAAATGTCCTTACAACTGAAAGCATTAGTAAAAATAGAGGCTGTCTCCACCCCGCACATAGACTTATCAGATCAGTTGATCACACACACACACACACACACACACACACACACACACACACACACACACACACACACACACACACACACACACACACACACACACACACACACACACACACACACACACACACACACACACATACTTTGTTGTATAACTGTTCCTGTGGTGTTGGAGTTCTCCACTGCAGTAGACTGGATCAGCTCCTCTGTCCCTCACTCATCTCGCTCTCCTCTCTCTTTACCTAGTGACCCTGTTCATCAGAACATCATGGTGGGTGGAAAAAGATGCTCTCTTCAGCAGCGGTGAATAACCACAACCCTGTCAGTCCATCTCTTTACTTCTCCTTTCTCTTATCTTCTCTCTCACTCCTTCCCTTTTCACACCAACACACTTATCTTTAGACTCTGCAGCCTTGACGTCCATCAACAGAGTTAGAGTCAGTTTATCATGACAACATACAGACACCACTGACTGGAACCAGCTGACAGTATCAGTTGTAAAAGTTATGTCCATGATGAATGATGTAAAGGCTTCATTACTACTAACAGAAGGAATGTTGTAGTGTTATGTCCATGATGAATGATGTAAAGGCTTCAATGTGTTTTATATTCTAATTGTTTATGTAAAAATGGAAATTGTATTGATCTGTCCACTAGATGGCAGTGCTCCATATGTTGTATCATGATCTGTCCACTAGATGGCAGTGCTCCATGTGTTGTATCCTGATCTGTCCACTAGATGGCAGTGCTCCATGTGTTGTATCCTGATCTGTCCACTAGATGGCAGCGCTCCATGTGTCCTGATTTGTCCACTAGATGGCAGTGCTCCATGTGTTGTAATGGTGTAATACTGTACACTGTGATACATCTATTACATTCCCTGGCTGCAGACATGGATGATCCTTTAAATAGAAGTTGTCCCTAACCACAGATCTAGGATCAGATTACTCTATCTCCAATTCTGAAGCCATGCTATCAAATCAAATAACATTGGGCCGTACGCACTACCCTCTCTACCCTTCTGATGCTATCAAATTAAATAACATTGTATTTGTCACATGCGCCGAATACAACAGGTGTAGACCGTGAAATATTTACTTACAAGCCCCTAACCAACAATGTAGTTCAAGAAATAGAGTTAAGAAAATATTTACTAAATGAACGAAAGTAAAAAAGATAATATAAAGTAACACAACAAAATTACATAACAATAACAAGGCTATATACAGGGGGTGCCGGTACCAAGTCAATATGTGGGGATACAGGTTAGACGTGGTCATTTGTACATGTAGGTAGGGAAGCTTGCCTTCAGTAATGTACTGGGACGTACGCACTACCCTCTGTAGTGCCTTGCGGTTGGAGGCCGATCAGCTACCATACCAGGCGGTGATGCAACCGGTCAGGATGCTCTCGATGGTTAAGCTGTAGAACTTTTTGAGGATCTGGGGACCCATGCCAATCTTTTCAGTCTCCTGAGGGGGAAAAGATGTTGTCGTTCCCTCTTCACAACTGTCTTGGTGTGTTTGGACTATGATAGTTTGTTGGTGATGTGGACACCAAGGAACTTGAAACTCTCCACCCGCTGCTCTACAGCCCTGTCGATGTGAATGGGGGCCTGTTCGGCCCTCCTTTTCCTATAGTCTACGATCATCTCCTTTGTCTTGCTCACATTGAGGGAGAGGTTGTTGTCCCAGCAACACACTGCAGGTCTCTGACCTCCTCCCTATAGGCTGTCTCATCATTGTTGGTGATCAGGCCTACCACTGTTGTGTCGTCAGCAAACTTAATGATGGTTGTTAGGGGACCGTAAAACAGCAGCCATTCTCCTCTCCTGACACCGACAACAGTGTCTGCTCAGTGTTTATGGAAACAGTGTTGATTTTTGTGTTGTGACAAGATAGAGGTGGTATTCAACCTTGTTTTCTTCAGAGTTCCCAGTTGTCTTGAAAGCACCATAAATCCAGAGAATGCCAGACTTTGATGACAAAGTTTGATGAGAAAATTTGCCCACAAGAAGGACCGCTGTGCCACCTCCAAAAATGTTTTGAATGCTGTATACTGTAGCTAAGAAAGCCATCCTACGTGTATGTTGGGTCGTATGTTGGGTTTGTCTCTTTCCCCCTCATAATTTAGCCTACTGTTCTGACTTGGTGGTGCACATGTAGCCCAAAGCGTGTTTTAGAGAAATGCCATCATCAAATATAGTAAGAGCTTTCATTGTCTGCTTATATACCCCCTTTTTATATCCTACGGTTCTGACTTGGTGTACAGGTATAATACTGTAAGAACGGCCCATGTTCTGAATTCTGTCGCTGTACATTTCAAAAGTGCTGAACAAATAATTATATTGACAACATCCGTCTCAGCTCACTCATTGTCTAAATCAAAAATACAACTACCTCTTATCCACTCATCGTTCCCTTATGCCATAGTTTGTTCATCTCAATTGTCAGTAGAAACCACATTTGTTTTAATCAGTCAGCCATATCAGCTATGTTTTTAAAAAGGCAGTTAATGAGGCTGAATGAACTGTTTTGCTGCCACTGAGGCTCAGGGGTAGTGGTGGTAAGGAGTCACTCCATTGTGCTGAAAAGAAGGCTCTGCTGTTGTAGATTTATGTAGGCCTAAATAGTTTGTGTGCAGCGTTTGTCACCGTTAGAGTGCAATTAATGTATTGTTTAGTGTTGTGTTGTGTAGTGGCTTTGTTGGCATGAATCGAATAAAAATGTCCTTGCCCCACCAAGATTTACAGCTAAAATCACCACTGGACAACAAGTAGGCTCTAGTATATATTTCAATTTACAACAACTTGGGATTTGCCAAGAACATTGATCATATAAAATAAATGTGACTTTCACTGTCAGTTGTTGACTAAATAGGTGTGAGCAGTATGGCAGAAATGACTGAGGGCTGTAGGGGAAACCTGGAATGGAGTATTTAGAAGATACTCAAGGCCCTGGGGGCTGTAGGGGAAACCTGGAATGGAGCATTTAGAAGATACTCAAGGCCCTGGGGGCTGTAGGGGAAACCTGGAATGGAGTATTTAGAAGATGCATGAAGGGAAGTGAGTGAAATTAAAAACAGAGTTGTTGTGATGTCATTCAGAACAAATAAAAAAAAACAGGCAACGTGATTGAGGAAAATAATGTATTTAATTCTATATGCTACAAAGACAAAGCAATATCTTACCAGGATGATTAATAAACAAATAATTGTTTTGCACAAAACAACCACAATAGAACAATAGTCCTACATTAGTTTCATGTTTACATAAAATAATGAAGAACTACTAAAGAGACCAAAATAGGAAAATAAAGTAAATAATTTTAATAATTGAATTCTCCTCTCCTGTATGTTTTCTATCTCTGTAACATGTAACGGTATAACATTATACTGAACCTGTAACAATAATGCCTGAACCACAACACCTATCAATTTATCTGTGTAGACATTGTTAGGTTGCGTCAATCGAATCTGGTTTCAGAACAGAATTTAACACTAAGTCACTGAAAATATTCTCAGCTTGTTTATTCAATATAATTAGTCAAGCGAATAAATGGTAAATGCAATCTTCGTATATACGGATTCACTGTAACACCTCGCAGGGCAAACAGAGAACTAACTGTCACACCCAAAGTTCTTTAATACTCTGACAGAGATAGTTCCTGCTCAGAGCAGGCCTGTCAGAGTAGAGGCTGAGTGTGGTTTAGACTTACTCAGCCTATTGTAGGCACACAGGCTGGTCCCAGCCTCCTGGTGCATCACTGTTGCCAAGCATAGTTGTCTTCTAGCTTATCTTCGTGTGTGTACCCGAGAGTCAGACACCCAAGGACAGTGTCTGTTTTTATTACATTTACATTTTACATTTTAGTAATTTAGCAGATGCTCTTATCCAGAGCGACTTACAGTATTGAATGCATACATTTCACTTTTTTTTTTTCCTGTGCTGGCCCCCCATGGGAATGAAACCCACAACCCTGGCATTGCAAACACCATGCTCTACCAACTGAGCTACAGGGAAGGACAGTTAGGACAGTTTCTGCTTTTGTGCTACAGCTATCTTCCATTCTACCAGTCCCCCACGTACACATGTCCTTGAGTGGTTCCACAACCAGGCAGTGTGTGTGTGTGTGCGCGTGTGTCACGAGTCTACTCAGCCTACACTCCTACTACCCAGCAACCCTCCAGTTAGTCATGTCTATTATATATTGCTCAATCTATGTTAATACAATACAAACCTCCTATGTTTAACATTAATGTATTCATAAGCTATGCAACACATCTAGTTAAATAAAATATAACCCGACAATCCCCCTTTTCACACCCTGTGGGTGTGAACTTTTCCCAGTGAGAAATTTCAGAGAAATTTAGGATTCCCCTTTTGACACTCACTAGGGTGTCACTCACTAAAATACAATACAAACAAAAATAATCACACTTTTATTAATAGGCAATAACGATAATAAAAACTTGTACTAGGTTGACTACCAGCCACCCAGGAACTTCAAACCCTCACATAAGGAAAGACAGATACTTCACACGAGATAAAAAGATAAACGCTTGTTTTTCTATCTTTTTTCTTCTCCCCCTGTTCCTTTTCCAAGGTCGTCTTATCAACTCTGCCCTGCTAATTTTGGTAACAGTGTCTTACACACTGTATTGGAATATAGTTTTTAACCCATTATTATAGCCTTTATAATGAATCCTCCACCAGGCTCGGCGGTAGGTATTTGTCGTCCCACTGGTCTGAACTTGGACTCGGTCCGTATCTCACCATCTGCTCCATTATCGATCTCTCCAGAACCCTGGAAATGAGACCTCTCGCACACGGGACCAAACAACAACCACACAACACAAACACACTCATACAGGTGAAAGCAGCCCATAATACAGTTCTTACAACACTTTTCCATTTCCCAAACATGAGCTGTGTTATCAGGAATGTACGTGCAGCGATGAACCTAATCATTCTACCTACACCGCCCTCTTCTGCCAATAACATATCGAGAGTCAGTCTATTTTACCAGGTCATGAGGGAGGTGGCGGATAATTGGTCAGAGAACCTCTTTACTGCATCCCCGGTTTCATTCATGAATCTCTGTTGATTATAAAAGATGTCATTAATCCAATCCACATTTTTATTTATTGTCCACCACCAAAATAATGTAGTGTTAAAGCCTTCACATATTTGATTCATAGCTTTGTATTCATCTGGAACTTCCCTGAGGATGCCAATAGACAAAGATACTCCCGTCCTGGTCAAAACTCCTCCTGTGCCTACTTTAGCCTCCTATAACTGGCCTCTGATGACTAACTTGAACTGGTTGGACCTATAACCCCAGGGCGCAAGTTCCTAACCACCCTTTGTGGTAATTTCTGTTGTATGCGTCCTCTGCTGGTACTAGCCCACCCTACATCAGTTATAGGTGCTGTGAGGTTAAGCATTTTCTATTCATCTTTCAAACCTAAGTCAGTCACATTAACGATTACCTTTCAGCCATTAAAATCATCTAAGTTCTCGGTGCCATTCTTGTATCTATAACACTGGTGCTCATCAGGAATTTAAGTGAACCGAGGTGGGTTGGCTGAGTACTTCAATCTGGCCAACCCCAGTCCCTGTAGAGTTGTCTGCTTTCCCAGGGAATTGTTTAATGTTTACCTTTAATTCTACATCCTGATCTTCTTTGACTCCTTATTCTGTAAGTCACTCATCATTGTATTAAATAGTTTATCTTTAACTTCTTCTCAATGACAACGGCGTCATATAATTAGTACCAGAAGGTGGTGGATCTGAATGTATCAGAAAGATTAGACTATGATGCAGCTCAGAGTCTCTACTCTTCCCCAAACCCGCCAACCCTCTCCTGCCCTTAGTCTCTCTGCTAGGTACCACCCCATACTCACACCTCTAGGAGCACACACAGTGATGAACGGTCGGGATAGGGAATCTTCGTGAAGGAGGTAACCCCCGGACCCTGTTGGTATCGGTTCTTCTCCTAACTCTGTGTGTGATCAACAGTGTTCATATGTGTACATACCTCCTTGCAGTGGGTAACGTGGACCCAAGTGACTCTCTCAGGTTTTCTAATGGCAAAGGCAATGGTTTAACAGAACCTGGTATGGGCCTTCCCAACGGGGCTGCTTCCAGTCTTTTCTCCTCAGGGACTGGATCCACACCCAGTCTCCTGGTTGTACTGAGTGAATCACCTTCTCTTGTAATTCACTGTTGGACACAAAATCTTGGACATACGGGTTTGGTTAACAAACAGTCTTCTCATGTGCTCTGCTAGTATTTCTTCAACTTCTATGTCTACCTGTTCTGGTATCTCTAACTCTGGCATTCTATTTGTTCAACCCGATTAGCTAAAATGTCATCCATCATTTAAAGAGATAGATCCTAGTAAGCCAACTCTAGGGATAATATCTTGACCTCATATTTTAGCTACCATAATCATGTCCACCAAGTATGTTGGGAACGCTTCTACCCATTTGCTATACTTATCTATTATTGTTAAACACCCCTTCACGTCGGAATAGTTCAATAAGTCAATTTCCAAAATGTTGGAATGGATATTCTACAAAAAAAATGTTGTTTAAAATCAAAACTAAAATACATGCCAATGGAGCCGATAGCTTTAGGATATTAATTCATGGAGAGACTAAGTGAACCAAATTCTCTTACTATCTTCTCCTGCTGGCCCCCCTCCTTTCTTCCTGCTACTCCCCAACCCTCAAGGTTTCAGCAGTGCGGGGGAGGACTTCTCCGTCTGCCCTTCCTTCTATCTGTCTGTAGCTCTTTCTCATAACAGTCAGTGATAAATACTGGTTGTTTCCAAATATTAACTAAACGTCTCACTGTCTCCCTGGTTGCACTCCTGGATTTTAGAAAAATCAACCTGTCTTAATATCAAGATTATTGCATCGTTTAGTAAGTTTCTGTTACTCTCAATGATCCTGGATCACAGATGTCATATCTCCCTGTCTTGTTGGCTTAGAACATGTCCTAAATACTTAACCTAAGTCTACCATTATTAAACTTTTCTTGCTAACTCAATAACAAAATATAATAATACTTATTATATCAATTCCACAGCCTTGTGTTAAATCTCTTCCACTGAATACAACAATAGCTGACTACTGAAAATAAAGGAAAATACTTATCTAAATAATGTATAAAAATACTACTACTGGTCAAAAGTTATTCAAATAACATAATCAGATCAAAATGACTAATCTGAACTACTCCACAAAGGAAAATGATTGTACCCTTATCGTTCAAGGAAAATAGACTTAAGGAAGCCTACCCTTAGTCTAAGGCTTTGTCCTTTCAGTCTTCTCATTGGTTCAAATTACAAATATGTCTAAGAACTTTAAACTCCATCATCATTATAGGTTATACAAATTCCCTTAAAATTAGTATTACAAATTACCTTAACTTCTATGGGAAACATGGGACGTGAGCATCCCACCCTAGTCAACAGCCAGTGGAATCCCGTGGCGCGATATTCAAATACCTTAGAAATGCTATTACTTCAATTTCTCAAACATATGACTATTTTACACCATTTTAAAGACAAGACTCTTGTTAATCTAACCACACTGTCTGATTTCAAAAAGGCTTTACAGCGAAAGCAAAACATTAGATTATGTCAGCAGAGTACCCAGCCAGAAATAATCAGACACCCATTTTTCAAGCGAGCATATAATGTCACAAAAACCAAAACCACAGCTAAATGCAGCACTAACCTTTGATGATCTTCATCAGATGACACTCCTAGAACATTGTTATACAACACATGCATGTTTTGTTCAATCAAGTTCATATTTATATAAAAAAACTGCTTTTTACATTAGCATGTGACTAGCATTCCCACCGAACACTTCTGGTGAATTTACTGAATTACTCACGATAAATATTCACAAAAAACATAAATTATTTTAAGAATTATAGATACAGAACTCCTTTATGCAATCGCGGTGTCCGATTTTAAAATAGCTTTTTCGGTGAAAGCACATTTTGCAATATTCTGAGTAGATAGCCCGGCCATCACAGGTTAGCTATTTTGACACCCACCAAGTTTGGTACTCACCAAACTCAGATTTACTATAAGAAAAATTGGATTACCTTTGCTGTTCTTCGTCAGAATGCACTCCCAGGACTTCTACTTCAGCAAGAAAATGTTGGTTTGGTTCCAAATAATCCATAGTTACATCCAAATAGCGGCGTTTTGTTTGTGCGTTCAAGACACTATCCGAAGGGTGACGCGCCGGCGCATATCGTGACAAAACATTTCAAAATATTCCATTACCGTACTTCGAAGCATGTCAAACGCTGTTTAAAATCAATTTTTATGCAATTTTTCTCGTAAAATAGCGGTACTATTCCGACCGGGAGAAGTTGTTTTCGTTCAAAGACTCACAGAAGAAAATGGACTCTTCACGTGCACGAGCGCCCGTCTCATTGTTCTCAGATCGTCCACTTACCAAATGCGCTACTGTTTTTCAGCCAGTAACTGCAGAGTCATGATTCAACGTTCTGGCGCCTTCTGAGAGCCTATGGGAGCTGTAGAAAATGTCACGTTACAGCAGAGATCCTTTGTTTTGGATAGAGATAACAAAGAAGGCCAAGAAATGGTGAGAGAGGGCGCTTCCTGTTTGGAATCTTCTCAGGTTTTGGCCTGTCAAATGAGTTCTGTTATACTCAGACACCATTCAAACAGTTTTAGAAACTTTAGGGTCTTTTCCGTCCAAATCAAACAATTATATGCATATTCTAGTTACTGGGCAGGAGTAGTAACCAGATTAAATCGGGTACGTTTTTTATCCGGCCGTGCAAATACTGCCCCCTAGCCCCAGCAGGTTAAAGATGTAGTTTAAGTATAACTCTGACTGTGTGAAGTTTGTAACTCTCCTCATTTGGTAATACAGAAATTAACCAACACATGTCTCAGAGTAGAAGTGTTCCTCTCGGATCAGTTTTGCAGTTTACAACAAGAATAAAATTATAGACACATCCTAGATCAGCAATTACTCTGAGATTATTTGTGGATGAAGTCCCAGGTCTCCCTCTGTCCATGTTTTGATGTTCATTTGGATCTTAACATGGCTTTTGGGGGCCCTAACAGATTTTTTTGGGGTGCCCCCCACCTCACTGGCAAAACATTTTACCTCCCTCCTGACGGTGGAGTGAAATAGACATTTATAATACATTTCATGCAATTAGACTCATTTTGCCATGGAGCAGTATTGCAGTGAATTTCCTGCGATTCTACACATTTTGCCAAGACTGATGTTTGTTAACCATATCTGAGTGAGAGTGACTTAACAAAATTGGTATTGGGGCATTATTACCAGAAGTTTAGACAACTGGCTAGACTAATTTACCAATCTAAATGTTTGTAGCTGACATGTGACTTACTCAACTTGTTCTGATATTTATTATATACATTTTTAAGATTGTGTTTTCTATTGTTAGGTATTACTGCATTGTGGGAGCTACAAACTAACCTTTTGTTAGGTATTACTGCATTGTGGGAGCTACAAACTAACCTTTTGTTAGGTATTACTGCTGTCACAGCTGTCGTCATGGAGAGAAGTGGATCAAGGTGCAGCGGAGTTAGTGTTCATAATTTTAATTCAAAACGATCACTGGAACACTACAAAAACAAGAAAATACCGACAGCTAAACAGTATATCACACTGAACAGAAACAATTACCCACAACCCCAAAGAAAAACACACACTACTATATAGGACTCCCATTCATAGGCAACTCAACACACCTGCCTTCAATTGGGAGTCCAATCACCAACACAACACTTAACACACAAAAACCCTGCCATGTCCTGACCAAAACTAATACAATTGCTCCCTCTGCTGGTCAGGACGTGACAACTGTTAGGTATTACTGCATTGTAAGAGCTACAAACTAACCTTTTGTTAGGTATTACTGCATTGTGGGCGCTACAAACTAACCTTTTGTTGGGTATTACTGCATTGTGGGAGCTACAAACGAACCTTTTGTTGGGTATTACTGCATTGTGGGAGCTACAAACTAACCATTTGTTAGGTATTACTGCATTGTGGGAGCTACAAACTAACCTTTTGTTGGGTATTACTGCATTGTGGGAGCTACAAACTAACCATTTGTTTGGTATTACTGCATTGTGGGAGCTACAAACTAACCTTTTGTTGGGTATTACTGTGTATGTGACATACTTTTATTTGATAACCAACTGCTGATTCATAACCAAATCTCAATTTCACCTTGTGTATTTTGATAAGAGAATTATCTAATAAAATGAATCAATAACCCATCATTAATTAGTAGTTATGTAGCATGGATCATGAATAATTAATCTACTTAAACTACATCTTTAATAATAAGAGCTTTGCAATAGCACTTGTCTTTCAACGATTCCCAATTTCTAATGAACCATTGAGAGTGACAACACAACGGCTACTGAGATCTTTTATAGCAAAGATCCAACCCCCTAGTCGATATGACAAACCACAGATATTAGGAACAGTTCACAAAGGAAGACTTTATAATGAGAAAGGAGTATCCCGTAGCCAGATAGCATTCACTTTAAATTATCGTTCAGTTGGTTCTAATCTCGTTCCTGGTACTTCAAAGCACAAAAACACCAACTCATCCAATGGCATAACTCAATTGTCAACTCTAGATACTCCCATCTCAAGTAAAACCCCTTTTTGACACCACTCCTGGACAAGCTCACTGAGGGGAGTGAGCCTCTAGGTCATACACTATCCCAGGATAAGTGCAACATCAGAGGACATACAATGGTTCCAGACACTGCCATACACCTCCCCCCAATGCCAAAGGAGGGAGTGACTTGCGCACAGACATTGGAGACAAGTAATTGGTTCCCCATTAATCACACCATCCCTTCACATGGTTTAACAGATACATTCACATATGAAGACAATGTTCCATCCTGTCCTCTTCCCTTTCTGATAATCTGCATAGCAACAGAGACATGTAAAAGACAAGCCTGACCTCTCCCCTCTCTGGGCCCCAGGTGACTGAGCCCCAGGTGACTGA
Source organism: Salmo trutta (assembly GCF_901001165.1). Lineage (NCBI taxonomy): Eukaryota > Metazoa > Chordata > Actinopteri > Salmoniformes > Salmonidae > Salmo > Salmo trutta. Next base: position 65,123,055 of record NC_042961.1, read on the forward strand.
GCCCCAGGTGACTGAGCCCCAGCTGAGGGAAGAAGTGCAACTGCCAACACCAGAGTCCAAAGGGAAACATTCTAATAACAAGTATATCACATAAGCATATTATGCAGATAAGACATCTTAATTATCTCTGTTACCCAACTAATTCATCCACCAGACACTTGATACGTACGGCCCCAGGTTAGATTGAATGTTGATACGTAAGGCCCCAGGTTAGATTGAATGTTGATACGTCAGGCCCCAGGATAGATTGAATGTTGATACGTAAGGCCCCAGGTTAGATTGAATGTTGATACGTAAGGCCCCAGGTTAGATTGAATGTTGATACGTAAGGCCCCAGGTTAGATTGAATGTTGATACGTCAGGCCCCAGGTTAGATTGAATGTTGACACTTGACCTCTGGGGTTGAGTGGGGTCATATGGGTATCAAACTTCATGCTAATGAATTTACCTATAGTTGACATGGAGTGGTATCTAGTGGTCTGCACTAGATAGGGTACTAGGTATTGTGCTTGGTAGTGCAGTAGTGAGGGTGCTGGGTAGGGTAATAGGTAGGGTGTGTACTGTACCTTTCCACTATGTAGGAGCTGGCCTCGTGGTTGACTGATGTTACCAAGCTATCCCTGTTTAAACTCACCCCCCCCCGATGTTACCAAGCTATCCCTGTTTAAACTCACCCCCCCTGATGTTACCAAGCTATCCCTGTTTAAACTCACCCCCCTGATGTTACCAAGCTATCCCTGTTTAAACTCCCCCCCCTGATGTTGCAAAGCTATCCCTGTTTAAACTCACCCCCCCCTGATGTTGCCAAGCTATCCCTGTTTAAACTCACCCCCCTGATGTTACCAAGCTATCCCTGTTTAAACTCCCCCCCCTGATGTTACCAAGCTATCCCTGTTTAAACTCACCCCCCCCCCCCGATGTTACCAAGCTATCCCTGTTTAAACTCACCCCCCCCCTGATGTTACCAAGCTATCCCTGTTTAAACTCACCCCCCCCTGATGTTACCAAGCTATCCCTGTTTAAACTCACCCCCTGATGTTACCAAGCTATTCCTGTTATTGTCACTGTTTAAAACCATGTTATGAGGCACCTGCTGTCCATACTTCCTCTCCCCACGTCACTTCCTGAACCGCTAACAGCCAGTGAATTTGCTGCTAGGAAGAGTATGATGAAAACCAGGTATGTCACTGTGCTATAGATATTCTGTAATGTGTCTCAGGTCTCTAGCAAAAGGGATTTAATCTCAAGGAGAATGTATAAATAAAGGTTATATGAAAGAGAAATCATATCCACAGATATCTCGTTCCTAAACACTGGGACCTGCAGATCCGGAGGAGCCCGTATTAATCCTGCTGTAGGACTCACTGCGGCCAGCAATAGCAGGTCAAACAAACGACTAAAAAGGAACGAGTCACTCAGAAAAAAGAAGAATCACGACTCTCGAGTCAGTAAAAAGAGTCATTCAAAAAAATAACAAGTAGTTTGCAAACTGCACATTAGAAATGTACTGTGACTTGCAGTAACTCAACATTATTTAAACCCTCTTCAGTACAATACGGACCAATACAACCATTATTCAACCCTCTTCAGTACAATACGGACCAATACAACCATTATTCAACCCTCTTCAGTACAGTACTGACCAATACAACCATTATTTATTGTAATCAGAGGGCTGATATAAATACTATTCATGCCAGTCTCTCTGAGTTGCACCCCCTCTTGTCCTCGGAACAGCCTCAACTTGTCGGGTCATGGACTCTACAAGGTGTGAAATCGTTCCACAGGGATGCTGGTCCATGTTGACTCCAATGCTTCCCACAGTTGTGTCCAGTTGGCTGGATGTCCTTTGGGTGGTGGACCAGTCTTGATACACACAGGAAACTGTTGTAGCTGGGTTTTTCACACTTGTTGCAGTTCTTGACACAAACCGATGTCCCTCCCCCCCCCCCTTCCCACCTCTACACCCCCCCCCCCCCACCCCTCCCTAGAATGGGACACTGAGTAATATGTTGAAAAAAATACGGAAGATATACAGTTCTGTAATGCTTCAATATGTTTTAGTTCCCCCCATAGAGTGAATTAACCGCTTTGACAGAGACTATTAAATACCAAGAATACTGTCTGCAGGTTAGCATAGTTTATCATGCAACATTACATTCAGTTGAGTATCTTATGCAACTACAACAGCTACATACAGTACACAACTACAATCTACCACAACAGCTACATACAGTACACCACTACAATCTACCACAACAGCTACATACAACTACAATCTACTACAACAGCTACATAATAGCACTATTACATATACTAACTACATTCTACTACATAATAGCACTATTACATACAGTACATATACTAACTACATTCTACTACATAATAGCACTACTACATACAGTACATATACCAAGTACATTTCACTAAACTTCAACTAGAGTCACACATAGTGTGTTTACTGAGCTGTTGATAACTAATAATATCATGTTCACACAATATCCCTTAATGACAAAGAAAAAACTGTTTTTTAGAAAGGTAAATAAAAAATGTAAATATCACATTTACATAAGTATTCAGACCCTTTACTCAGTACTTTGTTGAAATCAGCCCGGAGAGAGAAGAGCCTTTAGGTCAGTGGTCACCAAACGATCCATCGACTGGTCCATCTCCAAGGCATTCCTAGTCAATTGCCAAACATTTCTCTCAACAACAAACAAATAAACAACGATAAAGCTTTACATTCCTAGTTTATTCTGTCTCTGGTGCTGTTGGGAGGAGGTGCACTTCACTTGTTTCAGCTGCTCTGAGCCCCGGGTTGGTCAAGTCTTCCACTTTTTCAGCCATTTCATGTGTCGAAGTGATGGTCCAAACTCTCCCTACTCGGTGTTCCTGAGGAGCGTAACACACACACACACACACACACACACACACACACACACACACACACACACACACACACACACACACACACACACACACACACACACACACACACACACACACACACACACACGCGCGCGCACACACACACACACACACACACACACACACAGTCATTAACATGGACCAAAAATGATCTCTACTCGAATATGATGGTACATTAGGGTGACAATGACAGATGTGCACTTTTACAGCTGTTGTATTCAGCGCACGTGACAAATAAACGTTGATTTGAGTATCAAATCGAGCACACCGCCATGCAGTCTCCATAGACAAACATTGGCACCTGTTACACACAGTAAGACAGCTATTATAAGGGAGGCATAGAGAGGGCACACACAAAGAGACGCATCATGTGCCTGATTTAACAATGAGCACGGCCGCGGAGGTTAACCTCTCTGGGGCATGTGGGACGAACTCGTCCCACCTACGTAACAGCCACTGAAATCCAGTGGCGCGATTTTTGAATCGTTAGAAATACTATTACTTCAATTTCTCAAACATATGACTATTTTACAGCTATTTAAAGACAAGAATCTCGGTAATCTAACCCCACTGTCCGATTTCAAAAAGGCTTTACAACGAAAGCAAAACATTAGATTATGTCAGCAGAGTGCCCAGCCAGAAAAAATCTGACACCCATTTTTCAAGCTAGCATATCATGTCACATAAACCCAAACCACAGCTAAATGCAGCACTAACCTTTGATGATCTTCATCAGATGACACACCTAGGACATTATGTTATACAATACATGCATGTCTGTTCAATCAAGTTCATATTTATATCAAAAACCAGCTTTTTACATTAGCATGTGACGTTCAGAAAAAGCATAACCCCCGCAAACTTCCGGGGAATTTACTAACAGTTTGCTAAATTACTCACGATAAACGTTCACAAAAAGCATAACAATTATTTTAAGAATTATAGATACATTACTCCTCTATGGACTCGATATGTCCGATTTTAAAATAGCTTTTCGGATGAAGCACATTTTGCAATAATCTAAGTACATAGCCCGGCATTACAGGGCTAGCTATTTAGATACCCACCCAGGTCAGCCTCCACCAAAATCACATTTCCTATAAGAAAAATGTTCTTACCTTGCTTGTTCTTCATCAGAATACACTGCCAGGACTTCTACTTCAATAACAAATGTAGGTTTGGTCCCAAATAATCCATCGTTATATCCAAACAGCGACGTTTTGTTCGTGAGTTCTAGACACTATCAGAATGCTTCTTCACGGTCCCGCGCATGGCGCATTGGCGTGTCAAAAATGTCTAAATATTCCATTACCGTACTTCGAAGCATGTCAACCGCTGTTTAAAACCAATTTTTATGCCATTTAACTCGTAGATAACTGATAATATTCCGACCGGGAGTATGCATTGAGCCTAAACAGCCGAATAAAATTTCTCCTCAGGAGCGACTCGTGCATGCGCCTCATTCAAAGGTCCTCGGAGCAGCCACTTACAAAAGGTGATAATGTGTTTCAGCCTGAGGCTCCCTCGTAAACCTTCAGTTATTTCCCGGGCTCTGAGAGCCTATCGGAGCCCTGGGAATTGTCACGTTACAGCTAAGATCCTTACTTTTCAATAAAAAGATGCAAGACGCACGACTCCTTGTCAGACAGGGTACTTCCTGCTTGAAACCTTGTCAGGTTTTTGCCTGCCATAGGAGTTCTGTTATACTCACAGACACCATTCAAACAGTTTTAGAAAATTCAGAGTGTTTTCTATCCAAACCTGAACAATAATATGCATATTCTAGCTTCTGAGTTGGTGTAGGAGGCAGTTAAAAATGGGAACATATTTTTTCCAAAATTCTCAATACTGCCCCCTAGCCCAAACAGGTTAAGGGCGATTACTGTCAGCAGCCTCGTGTGAAAACACACTCATTGGATTATTGTATAATAAATAACATGTGTTGTTTATATTATGCACACCGAGTGAACAAAACATTAAGAACACCGTCCTAATATTGAGTTGCATCCAGCTTTGCCCTCAGAACAGACTCAATTCATGTTGACTCCAATCCTTCCCACAGTTGTGTCCGGTTGGCTGGATGTTTTTTGGGTGGTGGACCATTCTTGATACACACAGGAAACTGTTGAGCGTGAAAAACCCAGCAGCGTTGCAGTTCTTGACACTCGCCTGGCACCTACTACCATATCAGATCAGTCTGATATCTTAACAGTTTAAACCACACAGAAAAAAACAATCCTGTAGTTAACTCAAGGGAATCAGAAATGGGAATTACGCAACAGAATTGCCCATCTTCCCCATTATCCCCAGTGTCAGTGTGTAGAGTCCTGTCAGTGTGTAGAGTCCTGTCAGTGTGTAGAGTCCTGTCAGAGTCCCGTCAGTGTGTAGAGTCCTGTCAGTGTTGTCTTTTAAATGTTATTTACTATATGTAAGACAACAGCAAAAAGGGCAAGAAGGCAGAGACAACAATACATCATGCAAAGCAGCCACAACTGTCAGTAAGAGTGTCTATGATTGAGTCTTTTGAATGAAGAGATTGAGATAAAACTGTCCTGTTTTGAGTGTTTGTTGCAACTCGTTCCAGCCCCCATCTGTATCGGCTAACTGTCTACTGCAGTACTCCCATTTTGTATGTGTGTATGCAGCATGATTGTACATACGGTATGCGTTTATAGGTTTGCTTGAGATGTTCTATGCATGTATGAGAGTGTGCCTGTGGTTGAGGATGACTATATTATTGAGAGCCATTAAACGAGTATATACTTAATTACAGCCTTGTTGGTCAACTGCAATTTACAGAGTTATTTAATGAGCTGGTAGAGATAATATAACGTAGGATAGTATCACCTCTAGCATCAGACAGGGATGTCTGGGGGAAAACACTAGTGTTCTCTTTGAAACCACCAGATGGCAGTGCACCTCTAGCATCAGACAGAGATGTCTGGGGGAAAACACTAGTGTTCTCTTTGAAACCACCAGGTGGCAGTGCACCTCTAGCATCAGACAGGGATGTCTGGGGGAAAACACTAGTGTTCTCTTTGAAACCACCAGGTGGCAGTGCACCTCTAGCATCAGACAGGGATGTCTGGGGGAAACACTAGTGTTCTCTTTGAAACCACCAGGTGGCAGTGCATCCCAATTATTTAATAGTTGTATGTTTCTGTAGCATTTTCTACATGACTGTTTCTCCATACAGTTTGTAATTACACACAGTGCTGTATCACATTTTGGTTAAACACTACTCTAATTTATATACCAATAGTATATAAATGAGTTCACACAGTATCTGCTAGAAGGGGAAACAACAGCATTGAACTCTCTTCCTGTAGATGTGTGTGTGTGTGTGTGTGTGTGTGTGTGTGTGTGTGTGTGTGTGTGTGTGTGTGTGTGTGTGTGTGTGTGTGTGTGTGTGTGTGTGTGTGTGTGTGTGTGTGTGTAGGATTCAGCCTCATTTCCCCCCATGACTTTCATTGTGTTTGAAGTCTGGGCCACTGCATATAAATAAGCAATGTAAAGAGATGGGGTGAATGAGTGGGGAAAGAACATTCTACACAAATTACCTTCATAATAACAAATGTGTCCCCATGAGGGGAAATTAACTTTCATACAGCCAAAAGGGGTGAGAAATTACACCAATATCAGTGGACAATTTGCACTAATGTAAATAAACATAGATGATGGAACATTTTCCCTTTTGCTGACGTGATGAACCTCTAAGGGAACATAAATATTTACCATCTAAACCATGTGTGAGGGGACGGGTTTTTCTTAATTTTTGCTATTTTCTACAGAATAATAGTAAAGACATCAAAACTATGAAATAACACATACTGTATAGTAGTAACCAAAAATAATGTTAAACAAATCAAAATATATTTTCCAAGTGACTACCTCATGAAGCTGGTTGAGAGAATTGGTACCTTTTGATTTATACAGTCATGTTACTAGTGTAACTAAACAAAATGATAAAAAACGCAACATGTAAAGTGTTGGTCCCATGTTTCATGAGCTGAAATAAGATCTCAGAAATGATCCATACACACAAAAAGCTTATTTCTCTCAAATGTTGTCCACAAATTTGTTTACATCCCTGTTAGTGAGCATTTCTTTGCCAAGATAATCGAGTAGGAGTGATGAGTTATTGCTGACGCGGATGACAGAGGCTCAAGTGTTTCCACTGGACCAGATATCTGACAGTATACAGGTCAGAGGCTCAAGTGTTTCCACTGTACGATATACACACATATATACATACAAAACATATATACATTTACAAAATATATATGGGGGATTGGAAATGATGCAGGCAATTACATTGATGGAAGCTACAACCTATCTACAATATTAAAGCTAGGTCATAATAGGTCCATAACTTTCACAAAAAAAAAAATAATATAGTTTTTTGTATCAGAATTATATTCCTTCTCCGAGATTCAGGTTTTGTCATTGTTCCTCAATCTTTACATATATCCCTCCTTTCTTCCTCCCTAAAAGTCTCTGATTATAAATAACTAGAAGGGTTAAACCCATGTAGTGGAGCCCTTGGTTTGAACGGCCCAATCCTGTCTAAGCAGCTTCATTGAGGGAGTAATTAGTACCAAACATCTGAGTTCTCCCAAAGTGAAGTCACCCATTCAATTCTCAGCATGTAGAGGAAATATGGCGCAAACTCATTTTCGGCCTTAGCATGTATATATACTAATATATAACATATAAACTAATACACACATATATATATATATATATATATATATATATATATATATATACTAATATATAACATATACTATATAACATATATACTAATATATAACATATATACTATATACCATATATACTAATGCATAGCCAATCTAATGCTTTTACATTTATGGTGAATAGTGAATAGTATTGTGTGCGCCCTTCAGGAGAAGTGAGTGATGTCATTAAACTGAATTGAAATCATGATCATTAGTTATTTGTTACACAGATATCTGACCAAATTATGTACAAATATTTACAGAACCTTTCCATTTAACTGCATAGTAGGCCAGCCAACATGGGACAAGTGCTGGGGAAAAACCTTTCCATTTAACTGCATAGTAGGTCAGCCAACATGGGACAAGTGCTGGGGAAAAACCTTTCCATTTAACTGCATAGTAGGCCAGCCAACATGGGACAAGTGCTGGGGAGAAACCTTTCCATTTAACTGCATAGTGGGCCAGCCAACATGGGACAAGTGCTGGGGAGAAACCTTTCCATTTAACTGCATAGTAGGCCAGCCAACATGGGACAAGTGCTGGGGAGAAACCTTTCCATTTAACTGCATAGTGGGCCAGCCAACATGGGACAAGTGCTGGGGAAAAACAGTCACATGCTAGATCAAACAGTGAAATACCAACAAAGTCTGGCAGGATGTCATCCAGAATGTGGAAACTTAAGGCCATGTGCAAGGGGTCAAAGGTCACAATTGGGCAGAATGGGAAGTATCACCAATAACCAGAGACTGGATGCATTATTAGTATATTTTATATATTTACATTTATGCTTAAAGACCGGCACATACACAGAAAAGACCTGGTTCATTTTCACCCGTTAGAATGAATTCCTCCCCAAACTGTCAGATATAGTTTCAGTAGTTCATGAAGGTCTTTGGACAGGAAGGTTCTGGTTTAGCTAATGGCCCACTTTTCACCAAAATGGAGAAATGGCATGTTTTTTGTATAAAAGCAAAAAGTTAGTAAATGTTTTCTGATAGGGTCGACTACATCATAGGAGAACGGTCCTTACTGGTGCTGCAGAAAACACACTTTCAACATTTCTGTATATTTCCATAACTGTAAAGGCAAAACATTATTAGGGTAATGCATCCATGCTTGTCTGTCTGATAACGCAATCAGTCATTCTGGTCAATTACAGGGTATTTCACCTGCATGTGTTACTAGAGCCATTCTGGGCCTAAAGATCAGGAATTGGACCGTTGACCCTTTGATCATTCTAAATTCTGGATGACCCCTACGGTGGTCACCACCCTATCGTTTCATATAGCATGGATGACCCCTACGGTGGTCACCACCCTATCGTTTCATATAGCATGGATGACCCCTACGGTGGTCATCACCCTATCGTTTCATATAGCATGGATGACCCCTATGGTGGTCACCACCCTATTGTTTCATATAGCATGGATGACCCCTACGGTGGTCACCACCCTATCGTTTCATATAGCATGGATGACCCCTACGGTGGTCACCACCCTATCGTTTCATATAGCATGGATGACCCCTACGGTGGTCACCACCCTATCGTTTCATATAGCATGGATGACCCCTACGGTGGTCACCACCCTATCGTTTCATATAGCATGGATGACTGACTGCAACAACCCTTCTTCAAACACTTTGTCAACAGTGGGTCATCTAATATCAATTCAAACACAGGAATGGACTTAGCATTATAACATTACAGCATTATAACATTACAGCATTATAGCATTATAACATTATAGCATTATAACATTATAGCATTATAACATTATAACATTACAGCATTATAACAATCCTATTTCAATTCCTCTTGTGCCTCAAGGCCCCCCAATAACCTCCTTTACCACAGAATTTTCAAATTCAAGAAATGTAATTTAAGGGACATGACACTGAAATATAATTTGGTGAAATGTTTTCATGAAACTACTTTTGAAATGTGAAGATAAGTCTTACATTTTAGATTGGAGGGTCACGTCCTTTCACTTCAATTAGATGGTTGATGTGAAAGAGCTGGCCGACGGCTATGAAGGAGTCTGGAGGAGGCACAATGAGACATGACAATGGCATGTGTATGTTAAAATTATTGTGTCAATGAATTGTTGGAGGTTCCACATTGCAGATTACTTTTAAGGCCAGTCGAGTGAACTTAGTGAATATCTGGGTTTTCCAGAAAGACTGCATTTAGTCAGTGGACACCACTCATTTTATTACAACACACCTGTCATAATTGTTTTCTTTACTAAAGTAGAGGTTTATTATTATTATTAATGCTAAAGGTACTGCATAGGTATAAAAATGTTTTTTTCCAAGAGAGAGCACTCGTTCCCCATTCCTAACCAGGAGTTCCCATCAAATAGAAGGAATGAAGTGACACCCTGTGTAGAATGTCCTTTTAATAGAGTTGTGATAACATATTATGTCGTGGAGTAACAATACAATCCTTGTCTGCAAAAGCCAACTTTTACCTGGGGGGCTTTGTAGACCCTTCAAAGGCGTTCCGATACCTGGTCCCCATGAAAAAACCCACATGTTATGACAGCTTATAGACAGTAGTAGGCAAATGAAGGGAAAAAGGTACAATAATAAGATGTTAATAGAAAATGACTCAAGTAAAAGTGAAAGTCCCCCAGTAAAATACTAAGTAAACGTCATTGATAAAATATACTGAAGTATCAGTGGTAAAAGTATAAATGATTTGACCTTCCATATATTAAGCAAACCAGACAGCACGATTCTCTTGTTATTTTATTATAGAAATAACCAGGGGAACACTAACAATCAGACATAATTTACAAATGAAGCATGTGTTTAGTGAGTCCTCCAGATCAGAGGCAGTAGGGACGACCTGGGATGTTCTCTGTTTAGTGAGTCCTCCAGATCAGAGGCAGTAGGAATGACCAGGGATGTTCTCTGTTTAGTGAGTCCTCCAGATCAGAGGCAGTAGGGATGACCAGGGATGTTCTCTTGATCAGTGTGTGAATTGGACCATTTTCCTGTCCTGCTAAGCATACGAAATGAAACAAGTACTTTTGTGTGCCAGGGAAACTGTATGGAGTAAAAAATACATTATTTTATTTAAAAATGTAGTGAAGTAAAATGTTTAATTGTAAAGAAAGAGTAAAAGTACAGATACAAAATAACCAGATATATAAACGGAATGTAGTGGAGTAGTTTAAATACATTTTTGTTAAGTAATTTACACCACTGGACTTGAAAGGAACACCTCAATTACCTCGACTAACCGGTACCCCATGTATAGAGCCTCGCTGTTTTGATTTTACTGCTGCTCTTTAGTTATTTGTTACTTTTATTTCTTACTTAACCAACAATTTCGTTTTAAGAAAAATATGTGTTAAGGGCTTGTAAGTCAGCATTTCACTGTAAGGTCTACACATGTAGTATTCACAACATGAAAACATGTTGTGAACCTGGTGTGACATTATTGAAGCTGTGCTGACACCTAGTGGACATCAAGTGGAACTACATCACACAAACTATAACCTTAAAACAGATGGGATACTTTACATACGTTGCTCTGTTTTATTAGACACTAATATATATGTCCAATAAACAGACTTTCAAAAGTCGGAATGTAGAGTCAGAATGTAGAGTCGGAATGTAGAGTCGGAATGTAGAGTCGGAATGTAGAGTCGGAATGTAGAGTCGGAATGTAGAGCCGGAATGTAGAGCCGGAATGTAGAGTCGGAATGTAAAGTCGGAATGTAAAGCACAAACGACTGGAAAGTTCTTCAAAAGCAGCTGTAGTGAATCAAGCATCTTTAGGTTACCTGGAATAGGTCAAAGCATATATTTTATATGTTCTAATTTATTTAATCTTTATTTAACTAGGCACCTTGAACTAAACAACATCGACACAGACACACTGTCATGTCACCACCTATTTCACCCCCCCATCTGGTCTCAGTCCTCTGATAACACACTGTCATGTCACCACCTATTACACCCCCCCATCTGGTCTCAGTCCTCTGATAACACACTGTCATGTCACCACCTATTTCACCCCCCCATCTGGTCTCAGGCCTCTGATAACACACTGTCATGTCACCACCTATTTCACCCCCCATCTGGTCTCAGTCCACCAGCTCATCATTTCAGGTGCGACATCAAATAACAGACGTGCAATGAGGACAGACTCAAACACTTGATACATTGTATTTCACGTTCGTTGATCAATAAAACGGAATCACTGAACAACATGCAATTAACAGCAGGTTTCCTAGAAGTAGAACAGGGTCTGCAGAGCTAGCTGGCTACTGAAGTAGAACAGGGTCTGCAGAGCTAGCTGGCTACTGAAGTAGAACAGGGTCTGCAGAGCTAGCTGGCTACTGAAGTAGAACAGGGTCTGCAGAGCTAGCTAGCTACTGAAGTAGAACAGGGTCTGCAGAGATAGCTGGCTACTGAAGTAGAACAGGGTCTGCAGAGCTAGCTGGCTACTGAAGTAGAACAGGGTCTGCAGAGCTAGCTGGCTACTGAAGTAGAACAGGGTCTGCAGAGCTAGCTGGCTACTGAAGTAGAACAGGGTCTGCAGAGCTAGCTGGCTACTGAAGTAGAACAGGGTCTGCAGAGCTAGCTGGCTACTGAAGCAGAACAGGGTCTGCAGAGCTAGCTGGCTACTGAAGTAGAACAGGGTCTGCAGAGCTAGCTGGCTACTGAAGTAGAAAGGGTCTGCAGAGCTAGCTGGCTACTGAACTAGAACAGGGTCTGCAGAGCTAGCTGGCTACTGAACTAGAACAGGGTCTGCAGAGCTAGCTGGCTACTGAAGTAGAACAGGGTCTGCAGAGCTAGCTGCCTACTGAAGTAGAACAGGGTCTGCAGAGCTAGCTGGCTACTGAAGTAGAACAGGGTCTGCAGAGCTAGCTGGCTACTGAAGTAGAACAGGGTCTGCAGAGCTAGCTGGCTACTGAAGTAGAACAGGGTCTGCAGAGCTAGCTGGCTACTGAAGTAGAACAGGGTCTGCAGAGCTAGCTGGCTACTGAAGTAGAACAGGGTCTGCAGAGCTAGCTGGCTACTGAACTAGAACAGGGTCTGCAGAGCTAGCTGGCTACTGAACTAGAACAGGGTCTGCAGAGCTAGCTGGCTACTGAAGTAGAACAGGGTCTGCAGAGCTAGCTGGCTACTGAACTAGAACAGGGTCTGCAGAGCTAGCTGGCTACTGAACTAGAACAGGGTCTGCAGAGCTAGCTGGCTACTGAATTAGTAGTAGAACAGTGTCATTTTTTGTAATCTCTATGCAAGTCAGTTAAGAACAAATTCTTATTTACAATGACGGCCTACACGGGTTTTAGCCCGACGACGCTGGGCCAATTGTGATACAGCCTGGAATCGAACCAGGGTCTGTAGTGACGCACTGAAATGAAGTGCCTTAGACCGCTGCATCACTCGGAAGCCACAGTTGACCATAATGTCAACATTACTAGTTAACGTAATGACATGCTGACCCAGTTAACTAGTTAACGTAATGACATGCTGACCCAGTTAACTAGTTAACGTAATGACATGCTGACCCAGTTAACTAGTTAACGTAATGACATGCTGATCCAGTTAACTAGTTAACGTTAGCTACATAAACCTGCATCTGGATGATCTAAGATGATAGCAAGTTGAGAATAACACCATATAACTTCACATCGTATTGCTAACAACGTTATATCACTTCAGGATGTATCTTTGCTAGCCAGCTTACATTTTGTTTACTAGCTAACTTAGTTAGCTAGGTAGCTGAGCTTTCTGAAGCTAGCTAAGCGATGGTGTGAGCAACACACCTTCGGATGTTGTAGAAAGACAGCAGAAGCAAAGCCAGCATAACTACAAACCATAACGAGAAATGATATCCATTTGACAAGCAATGTTACGTTTGATGCTGGTTGTTACTAGCGATTTTAGTTTCAAACACACTTTCCTTCCTCTTCCGTATAATGACGTTCTTCTTTTTCCGTCTAATGACGTTCCCGACAATCTTCTTCTTCTGAGGTTTAACGGCGGTTGGCATCCAATTTTTGCATTACCGCCACCTACTATCCTGGAGTACAACTCCCTTATACTTTACTTGAAAAAGAAAAAGATGTACTGAATAAATACCCTGCCATCTAACACTATACTCACTAATTTCAAAATTATATAAAATAAAATTAACATCCCCCCACTCCACTAATTAAATGTATTTATTCCTACCTCATGCCATCAACCTGAAAGGATGGGGCATCACCACTTAACACACCCTGTTACTCTTTCTATTGTCAAGTCTCCCACACACCCAAATACCTCTCTGCAGCTGCCACCACAACCTCTATTTCCTGAGACTTCAGATCCATCCCTGCTGTACAGTTGATAACCATTGCTATAAATGCTATAAATCCAATCTTACTGAAACTTATTTCACATTTTGCCCTATCCCTCTGTATTGGTATATCTCTACTACTCTCCCCACTCCTCCCCTTAACCCATCTTCCTCTACTTTCTTCACTGCCTCAGCATATGACAACTTCTGCACTACTACAACCCTGGAATCCTCAACCTGCCTCTCTCTCACGGGACATTTCTGATCCCCAGCTCCATGGGCACCCCTACAATTAACACATACCACTACTTTCCCCGATGCTACATATTCCTTTGTCTCGTGCCCTTCTGCACATTTCTCACACCTTGGACCCTCCCTCCTACACACTGCTGCCACCTGCCCACCAGCTGGACACCTGTAACATCGTAATGTATTCAGAACATACGCTCATACAGGATAACTTATATATCCTAACTTCACTTTGTCAGGCAGAGACTCAACTTCAAAACTCAAAATAACAGACAATGGCTCTTCTGTTTCCCCACTTTTCCCCACCCTGTCTGCGTTGCATCAAACGACGAGCATCACATACAACGGGACTCTTTCCCCTCAGCTGGTCAACTTTTCTATTTACTGCTACCCCAGTTATCACTCCTTTCATTGGTGCCCTTTTCTTGAGAAAGAAACAATTCACATTTCTTGCCCTAATTCATTTTACTTCGAGCACATTCTTCCTCTGCCCAACAGCAACACAAACAATTATCACTAGACCACTTCTTGTTACCCTCACCGACTCCACATGACCCAACTCTTTTCTCACCCACCGTGAAACCACAAATGGATCAGCCAAAAGGCAAGGGTCCACTTTTTCCATAAACTTAACTCCTACTGTCACAGACTCATCTTTTTCCTGATCCTTGGTGCCTCGGTCTCTGATAACTTTACTACACCTACCACCTCCGATACTTCACCCTCATTCACTTCCATTTCTCCTCCTGTCTTCAGCTCCCTCTGCTTACACTTCCTACCATTCTTCTTTAACAAACCATCTCCCTTTTTCCCACCATTTTTATACAACTCAAGCTCCCCCTCTTCTTCCCTCACTTTCTTAGACCTCTTCTCCCTTTCTTTTTCCCTCCTTATCTTCTCCGTTTTCCACGTTCACGTCTCCTTATGTTAATACTGCCGCTCCATCCCTGATACCCATCTTGGACTTGCTTTCTCTAGAAACTCCATTTTCCCCTTCCAGAGTTCTGCTCATGTCCCAATGTTTATTGCTGCCACCAACTTGACGGTTTGAACCCCCAAAATGTAAAATCCATATGTAATAGTGAAACTAACTTAATCCACCCTAATAAAAATAGTACACTGCCAAACAAACAAATTCCCACTTCTTCCTTCCTGTAGTTCTCTATATGTCCCTTGGGTGGAACGGCTCTAGGACCTGAGAGGGTGGAATGGCTCTAGGACCTGAGAGGGTGGTACGGCTCTAGGACCTGAGAGGGTGGTCCGGCTCTAGGACCTGAGAGGGTGGTCCGGCTCTAGGACCTGAGAGGGTGGTCCGGCTCTAGGACCTGAGAGGGTGGTCCGGCTCTGGGGCCTGAGAGGGTGGTCCGGCTCTGGGACCTGAGAGGGTGGTACGGCTCTAGGACCTGAGAGGGTGGTACGGCTTGTGCCAATATTCCATGTAACTTCTTCGCTGAGAAATCTTTCAGTCCCAGGAACCGCTCCGCCACATCCTCAATGATTTCAATTTTCCTGGACCTTCTCTCCACCTTGGCAGTGCCATTAATCACCATAGCCATAAAAACCACAAAGTCCACCTTCTTAACCTTTAAAATGTCTGCATCCTGCAGTGTAGGCCTATCCTCTACCATGGGCTCTTCTGATGCACCATTCAACCCCTCTACCCTTTTCCCAGCTGCTGAAATGCTCTGGACAGCCCTGGTTTTGGCCACCTCATTCTGTTTCCCCCTTGTGGGGCGTTAGGAAGACGTGGCTTCATGGTTCCCACCACAATTACAACATGTCACATGTTCATCACTTTTATAACACATAATATGGTCCTTTCCACAACTTGGACATCTCGGCTTCTCCCTTCTGCAAACACTTGCTATATGACCAAAAGCTATACAATTATCCCACTGCGTTGGTCTTGGGATAAATGCTCTGCCTCTGTAGTTAATATACCCCAACTGCACTGGAGAGACTCCATATCAAAAAACAATAGAACAGATAAACTCTTCACTTTTTCTTCATTCGCCATGCGATTCATCCGATGTGCATCAATCACTCCAGGAATATTTTTCATCTCTTCAACATCGACTTCCCACTAGACTCCAGATATTACCCCCTAGAGAGGTGCCCTTTTCCTAAGAAACACGACACTTCAAACTGGTGAGACGCAACACACATTTCTTCTGTTCCTCAGAAGTACAAAAAAAATCTAGACAAGACAGCCTCCAGTGATCCTCACTCTACCCAGAAATCTCTCCACCATTTTGGATACCTCAAATGGATTCCTCCAGATTGGTAATTGGTTCAGCTGCTCCTCATTTACAAACCGTACACCTACAAGATACGAAGTAACATTCTCTTCTCTGTCTTCTCTACTTTGCTCCTTTTTCCTTTGTTTTGGACTCCACTTCTCCTTGATTCTACCACCATTAGATTCAGACCTCATCATCCGCTTCCGCCATCTTTTTCACCTGCGTGAATCTTCCCTCTTCTCCAGCCCAGACGGAGACAAATGTTTTGACCGACAACGCAACAATGATATGTGCATTCTGCCACCTACTGTACAGCTGGGTAATAAGGATTTAAAAAATAATCCATACAAACTATCAGTAACAAAATGTTAAATCATCTTTTCTGTTTTAATCAGGTCCCTACACAGGCTCAGAAGGACCATGTGATGGAGGGACAGTCCTTGCAGTACTTCTGCCATTAAGTCTTGGATGCACAAAAAGTTCTCGGCTTCAGATATAATGATGTCCAGATTCTTGGACTTCTTGGACACTTGTCTTGTGCAATTAATCACTGTGGATATAAATACTACAAAATCCACCATCACAATAAGTGTATCCAGATCACTTGATTGAAGTATAGCATTGGCAACTAGTTGTGGTTCATTGTAACAAAAGAAAATGGATGGCACCGTGATAGACTACTACAAAACAAAACGGACCGTGAGCAACTACATTCAGTTTGCTGAGTGTTGGAGGCTATTTTGTAAATGACATCGCCGAAATCAAGGATCGGTAGGATAGTCAGTTTTACGAGGGTATGTTTGGCAGCATGAGTGTTTGGCAGCATGAGTGAAGGATGCTTTGTTGCGAAATAGGAAGCCTATTCTAGATTTAATTTTGGATTGGAGATGCTTAATGTGAGTCTGGAAGGAGAGTTTACAGTCTAACCAGACACCTAGGTATTTGTAGTTGTACACATATTCTAAGTCAGATCCTTCCGGAGTAGTGACGCTAGTCGGGCGGGCGGGTGCGGGCAGCAATCAGTTGAAGAGCATGCATTTAGTTTTACTAGCATTTAAAAGCAGTTGGAGGCCATGGAAGGAGAGTTGTATGGCATTGAAGCTCGTTTGGAGGTTTGTTAACTTTTTAGTGACGGGGGCTGTATTCGGAAATTCGGATGAATGACGTGCCCAAATTAAACTGCCTGCTACTCGGGGCCCAGAAGGTAGGATATGCATATTATTAGTATATTTGGATAGAAAACACTCTGAAGTTTCTAAAATTGTTTGAATGATGTCTGTGAGCATAACAGAACTCATATGGCAGGCAAAAACCTGAGAAAAAATCCAACCAGGAAGTGGTTTGTAGTTTTTAAAGACTTGGCCTATTCAGTATACAGTGACTTAGGGTTCATTTTGCACTTCCTAAGGCTTCCACTAGATGTCAGCAGTCTTTAGAACATCGTTTCAGGCTTTTGTAGTGAACAGAGAGCAAACAAGAGCTCCTGGAGTGATATGACTGAGAGAATGACATGGCCTCAGTTGCGCGCCTTCACGTGAGAGGTGTGTTGTGTTCCATTACATTTTTTGAAGACATTTGAATCGTCCGGTTGGAATATTATTGAAGATTTATGTTAAAAAGGCCCTAAAGATTGATGCTATACATCGTTTGACATGTTTCTACGAACGTAAATAGTACTTTTTTTGACTTTTCGTCGTGAAATTTTCAGGGCGCTTCCTACATTTGGAGTAGCTTACTGAACGAGCTAACAAAAAATACATAAATGATGGACTTTATCGAACAAAACAACATTTATTGTGGACCTGGGATTCGTGGGAGTGCATTCTGACGAAGATCATTAAAGTTAAGTGAATATTTATAATGCTATTTATGATTTTAGATGACTCCAAAATGGCGGGTATCTGCATTGCCTGATGTTGTTTTTTGAGCGCTTACTCAGATTATTGCAAAGTGTGCTTTCCCCGTGAAGCTTTTTTTAAATCTGTCACAGCGGTTGCATAAAGGAGATGTTTATCTATAATTCTTTGAATAACAGTTTAATATTTTATCAACATTTATGATGAGTATTTCTATAAATTGATGTGCTCATTCACCGGAAGTTTTTGGAGGAAAAGCATTTCTGAACATTACGGGCCAATGTAAAATGGGATTTTTGGATATAAATATGAACTTTATCAAGCAAAACATACATGTATTGTTTAACATGAAGTCCTATGAGTGCCATCTGATGAAGATCATCAAAGGGTAGTGCTTAATTTTAGCTGTGTTTCTGTTTTTTGTGACGTCTGTCCTTGCTTGGAAAATGGCTGTGTGGCTTTTATTTTTTAGGCACTGTCCTAACATAATCTAATGTTTTGCTTTCGCCGTAAAGCCTTTTTGAAATTGGACAACGTGGTTGGATTAACTTCTTTGGGATAGGGGGCAGTATTTTCACATCAAAAACGTACCCGATTTAATCTGGTTACTACTCCTGCCCAGTAACTAGAATATGCATATAATTATTGGCTTTGGATAGAAAACACCCTAAAGTTTCTAAAACTGTTTGAATGGTGTCTGTGAGTAGAACTCCTATGGCAGGCAAAAACCTGAGAAGATTTCATGCAGGAAGTGGCCTGTCTGACAAGGTGTTGTTGTTCTTGCTTCTGTTTATTGAAGAGTCAGGATCTTAGCTGTAACGTGACACTTCCTACGGCTCCAATAGGCTCTCAGAGCCCGGGAAAAACCTGAACGATGACGAGGCAGCCTCAAGCTGAAACACATAATCGCCTTTGCCAAGTGGTCTATCAGAGGACAATGGAATTAGGCGCGTGCCCGATTTGACCCCGTGCAGTATTTTCTTCCGGCTGTTTACCTAATTGCAGATTCCCGGTCGGAATATTATCGCTTTTTTACAAGAAAAATGGCCTAAAAATTGATTTTAAACAGCGGTTGACATGCTTCGAAGTACGGTAATGAAATATTTAGAATTCTTTTGTCACGAAATTCGCCGTGCGCGTGACCGTTATTTACCATTGGGATAGTGTCTAGAACGCACGAACAAAACGTCGCTGTTGGAACATAACTATGGATTATTTTGGACCAAACCTACATTTGTTATTGAAGTAGAAGTCCTGGGAGTGCATTCTGACGAAGAACAGGAAAGGTAATCAAACCTTATCTAATAGTAAATGTGATTTTGGTGAAGGCTAAACTTGGTGGGTGTCTAAATAGCTAGCCCTGTGATGCCGGGCTATCTACTCAGAATATTGCAAAATGTGCTTCATCCGAAAAGCTATTTTAAAATCGGACATATCGAGTGCATAGAGGAGTAATGTATCTATAATTCTTAAAATAATTGTTATGCTTTTTGTGAACGTTTATCGTGAGTAATTTAGTAAATTGTTAGTAAATTCCCCGGAAGTTTGCGGGGGGTATGCTAGTTCTGAACGCCACATGCTAATGTAAAAAGCTGGTTTTTGATATAAATATGAACTTGATTGAACAAAACATGCATGTATTGTATAACATAATGTCCTAGGTGTGTCATCTGATGAAGATCATCAAAGGTTAGTGCTGCATTTAGCTGTCTTCTGGGTTTTTGTGACATTATATGCTAGCTTGAAAAATGGGTGTCTGATTATTTCTGGCTGGGTACTCTGCTGACATAATCTAATGTTTTGCTTCAGTTGTAAAGCCTTTTTGAAATCGGACAGTGTGGTTAGATTAACGAGAGTCTTGTCTTTAAATAGCTGTAAAATAGTCATATGTTTGAGAAATTGAAGTAATAGCATTTCAAAGGTTTTGAAAATCGCGCCACAGGATTCAACTGGCTGTTACGTAGGTGGGACGAATTCGTCCCGCCGGTCCTAGACAGGTTAAGGAGAAGTGTATCTTTAAAATGATGTAAAATAGTAGTATGTTTGAGAAATTTGAATTATGAGATTTTTGCTGTTTTGAATTTGCCGCCCTGCTATTTCACTGGCTGTTGGGAGTGCGCTAGCGTCCCACATAGCCCATACTAGTTAACGCAGTGTCCAAAGAAGGGCCAGATATATACAGAATGGTGTTGTCTGCGTAGAGGTGGATCAGAGAATCAACAGCAGCAAGAGCGACATGATTGATATATGCAGAGAAAATAGTCGACCCGAGAATTGAACCCTGTGGCACCCCCATAGAGACTGCCAAAGGACCAGACAACAGCCCCAACGATTTGACACACTGAACTCTATCTGAGAAGTAGTTGGTAAACCAGGCGAGGCAGTCATTTGAGAAGTCAAGGCTATGAGTCTGCCGTTAAGAATGCAGTGATTGACAGTCGAAAGCCTTGGCCAGGTCGATGAAGACGGCTGCACAGTACTGTCTTTTATTGATGGTGGTTATGATATTGTTTAGGACCTTGAGCGTGGCTGAGGTGCACCCATGACCAGCTCGGAAACCGGATTGCATAGTGGAGGCGGTGCGGTGGGATTCTAAATCTTCGGTGATCTTTTTGTTAACTTGGCTTTTGAAGATCTGGTTTGTTAAAGTACTACTTAAGTAGTTTTTTTGTGTATTTATATTTATAGAATGTATATTTTGACAACTTTTACTTTTGCAAAAATTCTAGATCACCTGTACTCCACACACAGAGACGCGTACAAAGCTCTCCCTCGCCCTCCATTTTGATAAATCCGACCACAACTCTATCCTCCTGATTCCAAGCAAAAATTATAGCAGGAAGCACCAGTGACTCGGTCTATAAAAAAAGTGGTCAGATGAAGCAGATGCTAAACTACAGGACTGTTTTGTTATCACAGACTGGAACATGTTCCGGGATTCTTCCGATGGCATTGAGGAGTACACCACATCAGTCACTGGCTTTATCAATAAGTGCATTGAGGATGTCGTCCCCACAGTGACTGTACGTACATACCCCAACCAGAAGCCATGGATTACAGGCAACATTTGCACTGAGCTAAAGGGTAGAGCTGCCGCTTCCAAGGTGCGGGACTCTAACCCGGAAGCTTACAAAAAAATTCTGCTATGCCCTGTGATGAACCATCAAACAGGCAAAATGTCAATACAGGGCTAAGATTGAATCATACTACACCGGCTCTGACGCTCGTCACATGTGGCAGGGCTTGCAAACTATTACAGACTACAAAGGGAAGCCCAGCCGCGAGCTGCCCAGTGACACGAGACTACCAGATGAGCTAAACCACTTCTATGCTCGCTTCGAGGCAAGCAACACTGAGGCATGCATGAGAACATCAGCTGTTCCGGGCGACTGTGTGTTGTCGCTCTCCGTAGCCAACGTGAGTAAGACCTTTAAACAGGTCAACATACACAAGGCTGCGGGGCCAGACGGATTACCAGGAAGTGTGCTCCAGTCATGTGCTGACCAACTGGCAGGTGTCTTCACTGACATTTTCAACATGTCCCTGATTGAGTCTGTTATACCAACATGTTTCAAGCAGACCACCTTAGTCCCTGTGCCCAAGAACACAAAGGCAACCTGCCTAAATCACTACAGACCCGTAGCACTCAGGTCCGTAGCCATGAAGTGCTTTGAAAGGTTGGTAATGGCTCACATCAACACCATTATCACAGAAACCCTAGACCCACTCCAATTTGCATACCGCCCAAACAGATCCACAGATGATGCCATCTCTATTGCACTCCACACTGCCCTTTCCCACCTGGACAAAAGGAACACCTATGTGAGAATGCTATTCATTGACTACAGCTCAGCGTTCAATACCATAATACCCTCAAAGCTCATCACTAAGCTAAGGATCCTGGGACTAAACACCTTCCTCTGCAACTGGAGCCTGGACTTCCTGATGTGCCGCCCCCAGGTGGTAAGGGTAGATGGCAGCACATCTGCCACGCTGATCCTCAACACTAGAGCTCCCCAGGGGTGCGTGCTCAGTCCCCTCCTGTACTCCCTGTTCACCCACGACTGCATGGCCAGGCACGACTCCAACACCATCATTAAGTTGGCAGACGACACAACAGTGGTAGGCCTGATCACCGACAATGACGAGGAAGCCTATAGGGAGGAGGTCAGAGACCTGGCCGGCTGGTGCCAGAATAACAACCTATCCCTCAACGTAACCAAGACTAAGGAGATGATTGTGGACTACAGGAAAAGGAGGACCGAGCACACCCCCATTCTCATCGACGGGGCTGTAGTGGAGCAGGTTGAGAGCTTCAAGTTCCTTGGTGTCCACATCAACAACAAACTAGAATTGTCCAAACACACCAAGACAGTTGTGAAGAGGGCACGACAAAGCCTATTCCCCCTCAGGAAACTAAAAAGATTTGCCATGGGTCCTGAGATTCTCAAAAGGTTCTACAGCTGTAACATCGAGAGCATCCTGACTGGTTGCATCACTGCCTTGTACGGCAATTGCTCGGCCTCTGACCGCAAGGGACTACAAAGGGTAGTGCGTACGGCCCAGTACATCACTGGGGCTAAGCTGCCTGCCATCCAGGACCTCTACACCAGGCGGTGTCAGAGGAAGGCCCTAAAACTTGTCAAAGACCCCAGCCACCCCAGTCATAGACTGTTCTCTCTATTACCGTATGGCAAGCAGTACCGGAGTGCCAAGTCTAGGACAAAAAGACTTCTCAACAGTTTTTACCCCCAAGCTTTAAGACTCCTGAACATGTAATCAAATGGCTTCCCGGACTATTTGCATTGTGAGCGTAACGTCAAAGAAAGGAAATTCATGTGAGCACCACCATGCCTTCTACACCCATGCTCTTCCAAGGTTTTCCAGGACACAGCTTTGACCTACTACGGTAGCTATGTTGGTCTATTGTACTTCAAACATTGTGTTGGCAGGTTGCTTAGGATTCAAACCTTCTTTGTTGGTACTATTACCCACCAGACATTTCTAAACCCAGAGGCACAATATTGCCAGACTTCGGGGAATGCTTGCGATACAGACCAATGAGTCCAGGCTGGGGTTTGGGGTTAGAGAAGTCACTGAAAGAAGTGAAACATTCTTCCTTAGTTGTTCATTTTCTAGAAATATAAAGGCACAACCTAGATTAGAGACAATGTCTTCATTAGTGGAACATGTTATTACTCCAACCTAGATTAGAGACAACGTCTTCAGTAGTGGAACATGTTATTACTCCAACCTAGATTAGAGACAACGTCTTCAGTAGTGGAACATGTTATTACTCCAACCTAGATTAGAGCCAATGTCTTCAGTAGTGGTACATGTTATTACTCCACTAGATTAGAGACAATGTCTTCAGTAGTGGAACATGTTATTACTCTAAACTCATGAAAGTGACAAACTGACTGAAATGGCTGTCGTAGAGAGGGGACCAAAGTGCAGCATGTTGATTGCTCATGATGAATATTTATTTTAACTCAGAACACTAAAGAAAAAATAACAAAGATAAACCGAAAGCGCACAGTTCTGTCAGGTACAGAAAACTAAACAGAAGACAACTACCCACAAACACAGGTGGAAAAAAACCCTACTTAAGTATGATCTCCAATTAGAGACAACGAGGACCAGCTGCCTCTAATTGGAGATCATCCCAAAAAAACAACAACATAGGAATAGAAAACTAGAACCTAAAACAGAAATACAAACCAGAGAAATACAAAACATAGAAAAACACAAAACACCCGCTGTCATGCCCTGACCTACTCTACCATAGAAAATAACATCTTACTATGGTCAGGACGTGACACTGACACATTTTCTAACACATTTTAGGAAGCTTTATTTGACAAGTTGGTAACCATACAACGGTGTTGCTCAAGGTAAACACACACAATGACATAGAAAAATACCATTTCCAATTTCACATGAACAAACAGAATTTAACAGAGCAGCTCAATATAAAAACACATTGAAGCGTTTGCATCATTCATCATGGACATAACACTACAACTTTCCTTCTGTTAGTAGTAATGAAGCCTTTACATCATTCATCATGGACATAACACTACAACTCTCCTTCTGTTAGTAGTAATGAAGCCTTTACATCATTCATCATGGACATAACACTACAACTTTCCTTCTGTTAGTAGTAATGAAGCCTTTACATCATTCATCATGCACATAACAATACAACTTTCCTTCTGTTAGTAGTAATGAAGCCTTTACAACTGATACTATCACCTGGTTCCAGTCAGTGGTGTCTGTATGTTCTCATGATAAACTGACTCTAACTCTGTTGATGTAGGTCAAGGCTGCAGTGTCTAAAGAGAAGTACATGATAAACTGACTCTAACTCTGTTGTGGAAACTTCACACCTCTCTGTTGCTGATGCTGTTGATGGAGGTCAAGGCTGCAGCGTCTAAAGATAAGTGTGTTGGTGTGAAAAGGGAAGGAGGGAGATAGAATATAAGAGAAATGAGAAGTAAAGAGATGGACCGACAGGGTTGTGGTTGTTCACCGCTGCTGAAGAGAGCATCTTTTTCCACCCACCATGACGTTCTGATGAACAGGGTCACTAGGTAAAGAGAGAGGAGAGAGAGATGAGTGAGGGACAGAGGAGCTGATCCAGTCTACTACAGTGAAGACCATCAACACCACTGGAACAGTTACACACCCCAACAGGTCTCAGTGTTTAATGTGTAGTTAGATACATTGATACACCCCAACAGGTCTCAGTGTTTAATGTGTAGTTAGATACATTTATACACCCCAACATACAGTCCAATTATAATGACTGATTCAATCAGATGTTTGACTGGTGTTTTAAGTGTTTAGAACTCTGAATGTACATCATACAGAATACGTACAGTTGAAGTCGGAAGTTTTACATACACCTTAGCCAACAACATTTAAACTCAGTTTTTCACAATACCTCTTGGGGCTAGGGGGCAGTATTTGCACGGCCAGATGAAAAACGTATCCAAATTAATCTGGTTACTACTCTGGCCCAGAAACTAGAAAATGCATATTAGTTGTAGGTTTGGATAGAAAATACTCTGAAGTTTCTAAAACTGTTTGAATGGTGTCTGTGAGTATAACAGGCAAAAACCTGAGAAAACGTCAACCAGGAAGTGGAGGATCTGAGAATTGTACTTCTTCTTTGTAGTCCTTTTCGAAACTACAGTATCTGTGGGGTGACGTTGCACTTCCTAAGGCTTCCATTGGCTGTCAAAAGCCTTCAGAAAGTTGTTTCAGCATTCTCCTGTCACTGGGCAGATAATAGGAGCTCAGTTACTGAGTGGACTGCCTGGCAACAAAGTGATTGGATATGCGCGGTCCCGCGAGAACCGCTGTTCCTTCTTTTTCTCCTTGAATGAATACACTATTGTCCGGTTGGAATATTATCGCAATTCTACGTTAGAAATACCATAAAGATTGATTTTAAACAACGTTTGACATGCTTCTAAGTACGGTAATGGAACATTTTGACTTTTTGTGTCTCGAATTGCGCTTGCGCATTATGCATTTGGATAGTGACCTGAACGCAAGAACAGAACGAAGGTATTTGGACATAAATATGGATTATTTTGAACAAAAACAACATTTCTTGTGGAAGTAGCAGTCCTGGGAGTGCATTCTGATGAAGATCAGCAAAGGTAAGACAATATTTATACTACTAATTCTGAGTTTAGGTGGCCCCGAACTTGGCGGGTGTCTGTATAGCTCGCTGTGATGGCAAGCTATGTACTCAGAATATTGAAAAATGTGCTTTCTCCGTAAATCTATTTTAAAATCTGACACAGCGGTTGCATAAGGGAGTACTGTATCTATAATTCTTAAAATAATTGTTATGTATCTTGTCAACGTTTTTGATGAGTATTTTTGAAAATTCACCGGAAGTTTTGTGGGAAATACATTTTCTGAACATCACGCGCCAATGTAAAAGGCTGTTTTTGGATATAAATATGAACTTTATCGAACAAAACATGCATGTATTGTGTAACAATGTCCTAGGAGTGTCATCTGATGAAGATCGTCAAAGGTTAGTGCTTCATTTAGCTGTGTTTTCGGTTTTTGTGACATATATCCTTGCTTGGAAAATGGCTGTGTGGTTATTTTTGTCTATGTACTCTCCTAATATAATCTAATGTTTTGCTTTCACTGTAAAGCATTTTTGAAATCGGACAATGTGGTTGGATTTATCTTTAAAATGGTGTAAAATAGTTGATTGTTTGAGAAAATTGAATTGTGGTATTTTTGTTGTTTTGTATTTTGCGCCCTGCGATTCCATTGGCTGTTGGCTAGGGGTTCCGCTGGCGGGAACGGGGTTCCGCTAGCGGAACGCCTAGATGTAATTAAGCCCTTTTGGCACAACTTTGGAAGTATGCTTGGGGTCATTGTCCATTTGGAAGACCCATTTGCGACCAAGCTTCAACTTCCTGACTGATGTCTTGAGATGTTGCTTCAATATATCCACATCATTTTCCTCCTCATGTCATCTATTTTGTGAAGTGTACCAGTCACTCCTGCAGCAAAGCACCCCCACAACATGATGATGCCACCCCCGTGCGTCACGGTTGGGATGGTGTTCTTTGGCATGCAAGCCTCCCCCTTTTTCCTCCAGACATAACGATGGTCATTATGGTCATTATTTCAGGTTATGTCGATATAGGACTCATTTTACTGTGGATATAGACACTTTTGTACCTGTTTCCTACAGCAACTTCACAAGGTCCTTTGCTGTTGTTCTGGGATTGATTTGCACTTTTCGCACCAAAGTACATTCATCTCTAGGAGACAGAACGCGTCTCCATCCTGAGCGGTATGACGGCTGCGTGGTCCCATGGTGTTTATACTTACGTACTATTGTTTGTACAGATGAACGTGGTACCTTCAGGCATTTGGAAATTGCTCCCAAGGATGAACCAGACTTGTCGAGGTCTCCGCGGTCCATGGCAGTGCCAAGATTGTGGAGCAAAAAACTGTGTTTACAATGGAGCATTTTAATAATAAAAACCACCGGAAACAGAACAAACAATGAATGGGTACAAAACCTGTCGCTCACCAGATAGACGTGCACATGCACTTACAATAAACAATTCCGGACAAGTACATGGGGGGAACAGAGGGTTAAATACACAACATGTAATGATGGAATTGAAACCAGGTGTGTGGGAAGACAAGACAAAACACATGGAAAATGAAAAGTGGATCGATGATGGCTAGAAGACCGGTGACGCCGACCACCGAACGCCGCCCAAACAAGGAGAGGAACCAATTTCGGCGGAAGTCGTGACAGATTAACAGCGGTCATTGAGGGTCTTTGGGCAAGCAGGACTCACAGCCAAGCCAAGGAAATGCACGCTGGGGGTAAGTGAAGCAGACTATCTGGGCTATTCCATAGGGCGAGGGTTGATAAACCACAAAAGAAGAAGGTTGCTGCGATACAGAATTGGCCTCGACCAGTGAATAAGAAAAAGGTATGTGCTTTTCTGGGAATAACCGGTTATTACAGACATTTCATCCAGGAATATGCCATCATTTCAGGACCCCTGTGTGACATGACCTGGAAGGCCCAACCTGTCATGATACAGTGTCTGTCTGTGTGTGTCTGTGTGTGTTTGTGTTGCTGTGTCTGTGTGTGCGTGTTTGTTTATCTGTCTGTGTGTGTGTGTCTATGTATATGGCTCAGTGTGTGTGTCTATGTATATGGCTCAGTGTGTGTGTTTGTGTTGCTGTGTCTGTTTGTGTGTGTTTGTTTATGTGTGTGTGTGTGTGTGTGTGTGTGTGTGTGTGTGTGTGTGTGTGTGTGTGTGTGTGTGTCTGTGTATATGGCTCAGTGTGTGTGTCTGTTTCCCGTGTGGCTCAGTTGGTAGAGCATGGCCCTTGCAACGCCAGGGTTTGATTCCCACGGAGGACCAGTACAGGAAAAAGTACAAAAATGTATCAACTCACTACTGTAAGTCTATCTGGACAAGAGCTAAATGACCTAAAATACATGTGAAATGTGTGACAGAGGGACAGAGGTGTTTAACAATGGGTGATGTTGTTCACATACAGCTCTAACCTCAAACAGACACAGATCTACTGCTCTGATAAGTCTATGTGTGGGGTGGCAGCCTCTATTTTTACTAATGCTTTCAGTTGTACGCCTAGTTTCCTGAAGCGGGTCACATCTGTGTGTGACAAAGGGACATTGGTGTTTAACTATGGGTGATGTTGTTCACATAAAGCTACTACTAATGCTCTCAGCTGTAAGCATCATGTTATACTGTTTAAATGTCAGCCACCAGACCAGAGCATCATGTTATACTGTTTAAATGTCAGCCACCAGACCAGAGCATCATGTTATACTGTTTAAATGTCAGCCACCAGACCAGATGTTATACCCATAACCCAGCATAGGCCACCAATGCACTGCCCAACTTTCTTTACTAATTTATCTGAACTATTGTCTGTTGTCCTTGAGAACTATGATATAATCATTGTGTTGGGTGATTTTATTATTCATGTTGACAAAGAGACTGACTCCAAGGCCATTGAATGTCTAAATCATTTTAGATCTTTGGACTTTATCCAACATGTTACTGGGCCCACCCATAACCACAGCCACACTGTGGACCTGGTTATTACCAAGGGGCTTTCTACTGGGCCCACCCATAACCACAGCCATACTCTGGACCTGGTTATTACCAAGGGGCTTTCTACTGGGCCCACCCATAACCACAGCCATACTCTGGACCTGGTTATTACCAAGGGGCTTTCTACTGGGCCCACCCATAACCACAGCCATACTCTGGACCTGGTTATTACCAAGGGGCTTTTTACTGGAAGTTTCTAAAATTATTATAAAAATACTCTTTCAAAATGCAGAATTATTATTTTGCTCTTAGTAAGGTAACCTACTCCCGACCAGTCACGTCGTACAGCGTCCATATTTTCCTAACAGAAACCCTGAGGGTTTTGTTTTTTATTTTTCTTGGAATAGAAACACCATAATATTAATCAAATGAATTAAGCTAAATTTGGCGCAGCGGTCTATGGCACTGCATCTCAGTGCTTGAGGCGTCACTACAGTCACCCTGGTTCAATTCCAGGCTGTATCACAACCGGCCGTGATTGGGAGTCCCACAGGGTGGCGCACAATTTTTAAAATCTAATTCAGTAATATATTTGTCCTATTGTAAAGTGTAGCCTAAAGGCCAAAATGGGCCTCTTGCCATGTATTTGATGCTTTAGTACTCTAAAAGCAGATTTACCCCAACAAAAAGATGCATCAACAAATATATTAATGTATTATTAACCTTGCATTATAATTGGATATTAATTCAGAATCCTCTAAATGTAATTCGTTCTAGCTGTCCACTACTGTAAATAAAAACACAACATATCTAAGGGGCTTTTATATAATTGTAATGCAGGTTTAATAATAATAATAATAATAATAATAGTAGTAATAATAATAATAATACTAATAATAGTAATAATAGTAATAATAATAATCGTTGGATAACAGATCACTATGACAATATTACAAACTTTAATTAAATCTCTTTAGTGCGGTTCATCTGATGGAGATGCAGTTCGACACCATTTTTACAGTAAGAACCACTGTAGCAAGCTTGGTAGCCTTAACTTAGCACTCAGTCCTTATAAAGTAAAATATATCATTGTAATGTATTTTCTTCTTGGCTTTAATAGTAGCTTCAGACTAAACATGACTCATTCAGTTCCAGGTTGGACTTCAGACTAAACATGACTCACTCAGTTCCAGGATGGACTTCAAACTAAACATGACTCACTCAGTTCCAGGATGGACTTCAGACTAAACATGACTCGCTCAGTTCCAGGATGGACTTCAGACTAAACATGACTCACTCAGTTCCAGGATGGACTTCAGACTAAACATGACTCACTCAGTTCCAGGATGGACTTCAGACTAAACATGACTCACTCAGTTCCAGGTTGGACTTCAGACTAAACATTACTCACTCAGTTCCAGGATGGACTTCAGACTAAACATGACTCACTCAGTTCCAGGTTGGACTTCAGACTAAACATGACTCACTCAGTTCCAGGTTGGACTTCAGACTAAACATGACTCGCTCAGTTCCAGGATGGACTACAGACTGAACATGACTCGCTCAGTTCCAGGTTGGACTTCAGACTGAACATGACTCGCTCAGCTCCAGGTTGGACTTCAGACTAAACATGACTCGCTCAGTTCCAGGATGGACTACAGACTGAACATTACTCGCTCAGTTCCAGGTTGGACTTCAGACTAAACATGACTCGCTCAGTTCCAGGATGGACTTCAGACTAAACATGACTCACTCAGTTCCAGGATGGACTATAGACTGAACATGACTCGCTCAGTTCCAGGTTGGACTTCAGACTAAACATGACTCGCTCAGTTCCAGGATGGACTTCAGACTAAACATGACTCGCTCAGTTCCAGGATGGACTTCAGACTAAACATGACTCGCTCAGTTCCAGGATGGACTTCAGACTAAACATGACTCGCTCAGTTCCAGGATGGACTTCAGACTAAACATGACTCGCTCAGTTCCAGGATGGACTTCAGACTAAACATGACTCACTCAGTTCCAGGATGGACTTCAGACTAAACATGACTCACTCAGTTCCAGGTTAGACTTCAGATTAAACATGACTCACTCAGTTCCAGGTTGGATGGTGTTACAGGTTTCTGTTTGTTTGCCAGACCATTTGCTGTAAATCTTGGAAATATGAATCTTGGTAGTAGGAATCCTTCCAGGTAGTTTTGTCCAAATCAGGTTGTAGGTTTGGAGTTTTGATTTGGAGGTTATGTTGTGGAGGGTAGTATCCTGTATATGTCCTGGTGACATAGTGAATGTTATGTTGTGGAGGGTAATATTCTGTATATGTCCTGGTGACATAGTGAAGGTTATGTTGTGGAGGGTAGTATCCTGTATATCTCCTTGTGGAAAATTCCAAGTTTATCTAACTCTAATCTATCTTTTTGTAAAAACATGCATCTCTCTCTCTCTCTGTGTCTCTCTCTCTGTGTCTCTCTCTCTGTGTCTCTCTCTCTGTGTCTATCTCCCCTTCTCTCTCCTTCTCTCTCTCTCTTCTCTCTCTCTCTCTGTCTATGTCTGTCTGTCTGTCTGTCTGTCTGTCTGTCTGTCTGTCTGTCTGTCTGTCTGTCTGTCTGTCTGTCTGTCTGTCTGTCTGTCTGTCTGTCTGTCTGTCTGTCTTTTCTATATATCCCCCTCTATCTCTATTTATCTAACTCTGTCTCTCTTCTCTCTGTCCCTCTCTTCTATATATCCATTTCTAACTATTTCTCTCTCTTTCTTTCTTTCTCTATCTCTTTCTATTCCTCTCTATCTCTCTTTATCTCTCTCGCTGTCTCTCTTCTCTTTGTCTCTCTCTCTCTCTTTATCTCTCTCTCTGTCTATCTCTTCTCTCTCTATCTCTCTCTTTGTCTCTCTCTTCTCTCCTTCTCTCTATCTCTCTCTTTGTCTCTCTCTTCTCTCCCTCTCTCTCTCTCTATCTCTCTCTGTGTCTCTCTTCTCTCTAGGGCCCCTCATTCTGTCACACACATCTTTCACACCTCTCAGTCCATCTCAAGAGGAAGTATAGATGGGTAGAGAGGAGAGGTGGGTGGGGGGACGGACAGGCTACAAGTCACCAGAGTTTAGATACAGTTAGTGATCGACACGTTGAGATGGAACGCACCTGTCTTCTACTCTGTGAGTTGAATATTATCTAAATGGTTTAATATATATACAGTTCAATGTCTAGATATAATTTAATATCTGTATGGTTTAATATCTGTGAATCTATATCATTTAATATCTATAACGTTTAATACCTGTATAGTTTAATACCTGTATATTTTAATATCTGTATGGTTTAATATCTGTGTAGTTTAATATCTATATGGTTTAATATCTGTATGGTTTAATATCTATATAGTTTAATATCTATATGGTTTAATATCTGTATGGTTTAATATCTATATAGTTTAATATCTATATGGTTTAATATCTATATGGTTTAATACATATATGGTTTAACATGTATATGGTTTAATATCTGCATGGTTGAATAAATGTATAGTTTAATATCTGTATGGTGTGAAATCTGAATAGTTAAACATTTGTATGGTTTAATATCTATAAGGTTTAATATCTGTATGGTGTAATATCTGTATGGTTTAATATATATAATTTAATATCTGTATGGTTTAAGATCTTTGTGTTTAATATCTATATAGTTTAATATCTGTATGGTTTAATATCTGTATAGTTTAAAATCTATATGGTTTAGTATCTGTATAGTTTAATATCAACATAATTTGATATTAAACCATATATATATATATATATATATATATATATATATATATATATATATATCTGTACAGAGAGGGAAAAAAGTATTTGATCCCCTGCTGATTTTGTATGTTTGCCCACTGACAAAGAAATGATCAGTCTATAATTTTAATGGTAGGTTTATTTGAACAGTGAGAGACAGAATAACCAAAAAATCCAGAAAAACGCATGTCAAAAATGTTATAAAATGATTTGCATTTTAATGAGGGAAATAAGTATTTGACCCCTCTGCAAAACATGACTTAGTACTTGGTGGCAAAACCCTTGTTGGCAATCACAGAAGTCAGCCATTTCATCTCAGGAGGGATTTTGTCCCACTCCTCTTTGCAGATATTCTCCAAGTCATTAAGGTTTCGAGGTTGACGTTTGGCAACTCGAACCTTCAGCTCCCTCCACAGATTTTCTATGGGATTAAGGTCTGGAGACTGGCTAGGCCACTCCAGGACCTTAATGTGCTTCTTCTTGAGCCACTCCTTTGTTGCCTTGGTCGTGTGTTTTGGGTCATTGTCATGCTGGAATACCCATCCACGACCCATTTTCAATGCCCTGGCTGAGGGAAGGAGGTTCTCACCCAAAATTTGACGGTACATGGCCCCGTCCATCGTCCCTTTGATGCGGTGAAGTTGTCCTGTCCCCTTAGCAGAAAAACACCCCCAAAGCATAATGTTTCCACCTCTATGT
Organism: Salmo trutta; assembly: GCF_901001165.1. Lineage (NCBI taxonomy): Eukaryota > Metazoa > Chordata > Actinopteri > Salmoniformes > Salmonidae > Salmo > Salmo trutta. The sequence continues at coordinate 65,156,445 of NC_042961.1, forward strand.
TTGACGGTGGTGTTCTTGGGGTTATAGGCAGCATTCCTCCTCCTCCAAACACAGCGAGTTGAGTTGATGCCAAAGAGCTCCATTTTGGTCTCATCTGACCACAACACTTTCACCCAGTTGTCCTCTGAATCATTCAGATGTTCATTGGCAGACTTCAGACAGGCATGTATATGTGCTTTCTTGAGCAGGGTGACCTTGCGGGCGCTGCAGGATTTCAGTCCTTCACGGCGTAGTGTGTTACCAAATGTTTTTCTTGGTGACTATGGTCCCAGCTGCCTTGAGATCATTGACAAGATCCTCCCGTGTAGTTCTGGGCTGATTCTCACCATTCTCATGATCATTGCAACTCCATGAGGTGAGATCTTGCATGGAGCCCCAGGCCGAGGGAGATTGATAGATCTTTTGTGTTTCTTCCATTTGCGAATAATCGCACCAACTGTTGTCACCTTCTCACCAAGCTGCTTGGCGATGGTCTTGTAGCCCATTCCAGCCTTGTGTAGGTCTACAATCTTGTCCCTGACATCCTTGGAGAGCTCTTTGGTTTTGGCCATGGTGGAGAGTTTGGAATCTGATTGATTGATTGCTTCTGTGGACAGGTGTCTTTTATACAGGTAACAAACTTGAGATTAGGAGCACTCCTTTTAAGAGTGTGTTCCTAATCTCAGCTCGTTACCTGCATAAAAGACACCTGGGAGCCAGAAATCTTTCTGATTGAGAGGGGGTCAAACGCTTATTTCTCTCATTAAAATGCAAATCAATTTACAACATTTTTGACATGCGTTTTTCTGGATTTTTTTGTTGTTATTCTGTCTCTCACTATTCAAATAAACCTACCATTAAAATTATAGACTGATCATTTCTATGTCAGTGGGCAAACGTACAAAATCAGAAAGGGATCAAATACTTTTTTTTGCTTCACTGTATGATTTAATATCTTTGTGGTTTAATATCTGTAACATTTAATATCTGTAAAGTTCAATATCTGTATTGTGGAATATCGATATGGTTTAATATCTATATAGATATATATCTATATGGTTTAACATCTGTATGGTTAAATTTAAAATCATTTAATATATCTATACGGTTGAATATCAACATAAATTAATATATATATTTATATATATATGGTTTGATTAATAGATTTCATTTTAATGTCTGTATGGTTTAAAATGTGCATACTTTAATATATGTAGGGTGTGATATCTGTAGAGATTAAAATGTGTATGGTTTAATATCTATAATGTTTAATATCTTTATGGTGTAATATCTATAACGTTTAATATCTGTATGGTTTAATATCTGTATTGTTTAATATCTGTATGGTTTAATATCTGTATGTTTTAATATGAACATAATTTAAATTATATATTTATGTTTTAATATCAAATCAAATTTATTTAAAAAGCCCATCAGCTGATATCTCAAAGTGCTGTACAGAAACCCAGCCTAAAACCCCAAACAGCAAGCAATGCAGATGTAGAAGCACGGTGGCTAGGAAAACTCCCTAGATAGGCAGGAACTTAGGAAGAAACCTAGAGAGGAACCAGGCTATGAGGGGTGGCCAGTCCTCTTCTGGCTGTGCCGGGGTGGAGATTATAACAGCACATGGCCAAGATGTTCAAATGTTCATAAATGACCAGCATGGTCAAATAATAATAATCATAGTAGTTGTCGATGGTGCAACAAGTCAGCAACACAAGAGTAAGTGTCAGTTGGCTTTTTCATAGCCGATCTTTGAGTATCTCTGTATGATTTAATATCTATATGGTTTAATATCTATATGACTTAATACCTGTATGGATTAATATCTGTATGGTTTAAAATATATATAGTTTAATATCTGTATGGTTTAATATCTATATGGTTGAATATCTGTATAGTTTAATATCTATATGGTTTAATATCTGTATGGTTTAATATCTGTATGGTTTAATATCTGTATGGTTTAATATCTGTATGGTTTAATATCTATATGGTTTAAAATCTGTACTGTTTAATATCTGTATGGATTAAAATTAACAAAATTTAAAATATATATCTATGTTTCAATATCTGTATTGTTTAATATCTGTATTGTTTAATATCTGTATGGTTTAATATCAACATAATTTAATATATATATAGTTTAATATCTGTATGGTTTAAAATCTGTATAATTTAATATCTGTATGGTTTAATATCAACATAATTTAATATATATACATGATTTAATATCTGTACAGTTTCATATGTGTATGGTTTTTATATGGTTTAATATCTATATGGCTTAATATCAACATAATTTAATATATATATAGTTTAATATCTGTATGGTTTAAAATCTGTATAATTTAATATATGTATGGCTTAATAAATGTATAGTTTAATATATGTATATTTTAATATCTGTATTGTTTAATATCTGTAGTGTTTAATAAATATATAGTTTAATATCTGGATGTTGTAATATCTGTATAGTTTAAAATTTGTATGTTTTAATATCTATAATGTTTAATATCTGTTTGGTGTAATATCTATAAGGTTTAATATCTATATAGTTTAATATCTATATAGTTTAATATCTGTATGGTTTAATATCTATATGTTTTAATATCTATATGGTTGAATAGCTATACGGTTGAATATCTGCATAGTATAATATCTGTATGGTTTAATATCTGGAAGGATTCCTACTACCAAAGATTCATATTTCCAAGATTTACAGCAAATAGTCTGTTAAACAAACAACAGAAACCTGAAACACCATCCAACTAGGAACTGAATGAGTTATGTTTAGTCTGAAGTCCAACCTGGAACTGAGTGAGTCATGTTTAGTCTGAAGTCCATCCTGGAACTGAGTGAGTCATGTTTAGTCTGAAGTCCATCCTGGAACTGAGTGAGTAATGTTTAGTCTGAAGTCCAACCTGGAACTGAGTGAGTCATGTTTAGTCTGAAGTCCATCCTGGAACTGAGTGAGTCATGTTTAGTCTGAAGTCCATCCTGGAACTGAGTGAGTAATGTTTAGTCTGAAGTCCAACCTGGAACTGAGTGAGTCATGTTTAGTCTGAAGTCCATCCTGGAACTGAGTGAGTCATGTTTAGTCTGAAGTCCATCCTGGAACTGAGTGAGTCATGTTCAGTCTGAAGTCCATCCTGGAACTGAGCGAGTCATGTTTAGTCTGAAGTCCAACCTGGAACTGAATGAGTCATGTTTAGTCTGAAGTCCAACCTGGAACTGAATGAGTAATGTTTAGTCTGAAGTCCATCCTGGAACTGAGTGAGTCATGTTTAGTCTGAAGTCCATCCTGGAACTGAGCGAGTCATGTTTAGTCTGAAGTCCAACCTAGAACTGAATGAGTCATGTTTAGTCTGAAGTCCAACCTGGAACTGAATGAGTCATGTTTAGTCTGAAGCTACTATTAAAGCCAAGAAGAAAATACATTACAATGATATATTTTACTTTATAAGGACTGAGTGCTAAGTTAAGGCTACCAAGCTTGCTACAGTGGTTCTTACTGTAAAAGTTGTATCCAACTGTAGCACACCTTGCGGGCTGCCTCTGTCACGACTTCCGGTGAAGTCGGTCCCTCTCCTTGTTCGGGCGGCGTTCGGCGGTCGACGTCACCGGTCTTCTAGCCATCGCCGATCCAACTTTCATTTTCCATTTGTTTTGTCTTGTCTTCCCACACACCTGGTTTCAATTCCAACATTACATGTTGTGTATTTAACCCTCTGTTCCCCCCATGTCCTTGTCCGGAATTGTTTATTGTAGTGCTTGTGCACGTTTTGCTGGTGTGTAACGGGTTTTGTTTACCCATTGATTTATTGTTCTGTTTACGGTGGTTTAGTTTATTAACTTCTTAAGGTATAGTGGGCAGTATTTTCACGGCCGGATAAAAAAAACAACAAGGGTTTTGTTTGTGCGTTCAGGTCACTATCCAAACGGTAACGTGTGAGCGCATTTCGAGACAAAAAAAATTCAAAATGTTCCTTTACCGTACTTAGAAGCATGTCAAATGCTGTTTAAAATAATTTTTTATGCTATTTTTCTCGTAAAATAGCGATAATATTCCAACCGGACAACGTTGTATTCATTCTAATAGGGAAAATAAAAAAATGGCCAAGTCTCGTGAACGCTCATCTCCAGTCTCACTGTCCCCAGTCAGACCACTTACAAACTGAGGTGCTGTTATCTGCCCAGAGACAGTAGATGCTTCAATCCACTTTCTGAGGCCTTTAGAGAGCCAATGGAAGCCTTAGAAAGTGTCACGTAACAGCACAGATACTGTAATTTTGATAGAGATGCAAAAGAAGGACCACAAATTGTCAGACAGGCCACTTCCTGTTTGGAATCTTCTATAGCCTGCCATATGAGTTCTGTTATACTCACAGACACCATTCAAACAGTTTTAGAAACGTCAGAGTGTTTTCTATCCAAATCTACTAATAATATGCATATTCTAGTTTCAGGGCAAGAGTAGTAACCAGATTAAATCGGGTACGTTGTTTTCATCCGGCCGTGAAAATACTGCCCCCTATCCACAACAGGATGTATATATATAGTTTAATATCTGTATAGTTTAATATCTGTATAGTTTAATATCTGTATAGTTTAATATCTGTGTGGTTTAATATCTGTATAATTTCATATCTGTGTGGTTTAATATCTGTATGGTTTAATGTCTGTATGGTTTAATATCTATATAGTTTAATATATATATGGTTAAATATATATATAGTTTAATATCTATATAGTTTAATATCTGTATAGTTTAATATCTGTATAGTTTAATATCTGTATCGTTTAATATCTGTATGGTAAAATATCTGTATGGTTTAATATCTACATAGTTTAATATCTATGTAGTTTAATATCTATAAAGTTTAATATCTGTATGGTTTAATATCTATATAGTTTAATATCTATGTGGTTTAATATCTATATAGTCTATTATCAATATGGTTTAAAATCTATAGAGTCTAATATCTATGTGGTTTAATATCTATATAGTTTAATATCTATATGGTTTAATATCTACATGGTTTAATATCTACATGGTTTAATATCTATATGGTTTATTATCTATATGGTTTAATATCTATATGGTTTAATATCTATATGTTTAATATCTCTATAGTTTAATATCTCTATAGTTTAATATCTATATGGTTTAATATCTATATGGTTTAATATCTATATAGTTTAATATCTCTATAGTTTATTATCTGTATGGTTTAATATCTGTATAGTTTAATATCTATATAGTTTATTATCTATATGGTTTAATATATCCTCTAAAAGGGTGGTTCTAGTCAGCTAACATATAGAATTGTTTTAGATAGTCTACCATGGATCATTTGAATTTCAGGACCCCTGTCTGTATAATATTTTATAATTAACATTATTTGATAAAAATATATTAATTTGGCCTGTACTACTACTACTACACCTGTGCATTGAATAACACATTCAGAAATGGAAAAAAATACAGTCAAAACATTTATCATATGGAATAAGGTTTTGGAGTCTCTCTCCTATACCTACGAGATATAAGAAAGCCAAGGAAATATATTTGTACATTCCATTCATTTGTATGGGTTACCTTCAGACGAGTCCCTTGACACTTGTGGTGGTCGTAGAGTCTCCTCTTTCCATAGTGGGGTCATGTTAGTTTGTAGCTGAGAGTCTCCTCTTTCCATAGTGAGGCCATATTAGTTTGTATCTGAGAGTCTCCCCTTTCCATAGTGGGGTCATATTAGTTTGTAGCTGAGAGTCTCCCCTTTCCATAGTGGGGTCATATTAGTTTGTAGCTGAGAGTCTCCCCTTTCCATAGTGGGGTCATATTAGTTTGTAGCTGAGAGTCTCCTCTTTCCCTAGCGGGGTAATATTAGTTTGTGGCTGAGAGTCTCCCCTTTCCATAGTGGGAACAAATTTGTTTGTAGCCCAAACAGTTCTGACTGGACAGACAGCTGCACTGACTTCAGACAAATAGCTTGACACTTTGGGAGTCGTAGAGCAAAATGCACTTTCCACTGCAGATGTGGAAATCCAACATAGATATCTCTACTTTGGTGGAGATGTTTGTATTATGTTAATTAGATTGGCACAGAATTGCGTCAACAGCCCAGTGTTTACAGCATGTACCATAGTGATAGTTTTCTCTGTGTGTTTCAGTGTTTACATCATGTACCATAGTGATAGATCTCTCTGTGTGTTTCAGTGTTTACATCATGTACCATAGTGATAGTTCTCTCTGTGTGTTTCAGTGCTGTTGAGTACACTGGTATACTGTAGCCTCGGACAAGGTGGAGGTGAGTACATTTCTCTATATTCATCACCTGTTCTATAATAGTAACATTTCTCTATATTCATCACCTGTTCTATAATAGTAACATTTCTTCCTGGTCTCTTCATTCGTTTTCACTTGTTGTCAGTCTGCAGTCCTTATTCTACTCTCTTAGTAAAGATGGTTCCGTAAAGGATCTCCAATTGTTCGGCACCTCCCTCCCTCTCTCCTGTGTCTCTGTCTGGAGCTATCTACTGTCTCTATTATATTAACCAGACCAGCTAGATCTACTGTCTCTATTATATTAACCAGACCAGCTAGATATACTGTCTCTATTATATTAACCAGACCAGCTAGATCTACTGTCTCTATTATATTAACCAGACCAGCTAGATCTACTGTCTCTTTTATATTATAACATACCAGCTATATCTACTGTCTCTATTATATTATAACAGACCAGCTAGATCTACTGTCTCTATTATATTATAACAGACCAGCTAGATCTACTGTCTCTATTATATTATGACAGACCAGCTAGATCTACTGTCTCTATTATATTAACCAGACCAGCTAGATCTACTGTCTCTATTATATTATGACAGACCAGCTAGATCTACTGTCTCTATTATATTATGACAGACCAGCTAGATCTACTGTCTCTATTATATTATGACAGACCAGCTAGATCTACTGTCTCTATTATATTATAACAGACCAGCTAGATCTACTGTCTCTATTATATTATGACAGACCAGCTAGATCTACTGTCTCTATTATATTAACCAGACCAGCTAGATCTACTGTCTCTATTATATTATGACAGACCAGCTAGATCTACTGTCTCTATTATATTATGACAGACCAGCTAGATCTACTGTCTCTATTATATTATGACAGACCAGCTAGATCTACTGTCTCTATTATATTATGACAGACCAGCTAGATATACTGTCTCTATTATATTATGATAGACCAGCTAGATCTACTGTCTCTATTATATTATGACAGACCAGCTAGATCTACTGCCTCTATTATATTATGACCAGCTAGATCTACTGTCTCTATTATATTATGACAGACCAGATAGATCTACTGTCTCTATTATATTATGACAGACCAGCTAGATCTACTGTCTCTATTATATTAACCAGACCAGCTAGATCTACTGTCTCTATTATATTAACCAGACCAGCTAGATCTACTGTCTCTATTATATTATAACAGACCAGCTAGATCTACTGTCTCTATTATATTTTGACAGACCAGCTAGATCTACTGTCTCTATTATATTATGACAGACCAGCTAGATCTACTGTCTCTATTATATTATGACAGACCAGCTATATCTACTGTCTCTATTATATTATGACAGACCAGCAAGATCTACTGTCTCTATTATGTTATGACAGACCAGCTAGATCTACTGTCTCTATTATATTATGACAGACCAGCTAGATCTACTGTCTCTATTATATTATGACAGACCAGCTAGATCTACTGTCTCTATTATATTATGACAGACCAGCTAGATCTACTGTCTCTATTATATTATGACAGACCAGCTATATCTACTGTCTCTATTATATTATAACAGACCAGCTAGATCTACTGTCTCTATTATATTATGACAGACCAGCTAGATCTACTGTCTCTATCATATTATGACAGACCAGCTAGATCTACTGTCTCTATTATATTATGACAGACCAGCTAGATCTACTGTCTCTATTATATTATGACAGACCAGCTAGACCTACTGTCTCTATTATATTATGACAGACCAGGATATAATCAGAGATGTTACAGAAAACCTAGCCTAAGTTATTACTAACAGAGATGTCTCTATAGTTACATGGTAAAACATGTCATAATTTATTTAATCTAGCATCTCTGTTAGAATATAAAGCCTTGTCTCCAGATCTCAGGATAGTATCCTACCCTCATCACCAGGTTAAACAGCTAGAGAATAGCCTCCCTCTGCTGTGTTTCAGCATCTCTGTTAGAATATAAAGACTTGTCTCCAGATCTCAGGATAGTATCCTACCCTCATCATTAGGTTAAACAGCTAGAGAATAGCCTCTCTCTGCTGTGTTTTCAGCATCTCTGTTCCAATGCAGCTCACAGGCTTCATCGCTCTTAATACATCTACACGTTCCGCTAGCGGAACGTCTGCTCCAATATCCAATGATGGGCGGGGCGCGAAATTCAAACTCCTCTAAATCCGAAAACTTACACTTTTCAAACATATGACTATGTTACAGCTATTTAAAGACAAGACTCTCCTTTATCTAACCAAACTGTCCGATTTCAAAAAGGCTTTACAGCGAAAGCAAAACATTAGATTATGTCAGCAGAGTACCCAGCCAGGAATAATCACACAGCCATTTTTCAAGCTAGCATATCATGTCACATAAACCCAAACCATATCTAAATGCAGCACTAACCTTTGATGATCTTCATCAGATGACACACCTAGGACATTGTGTTATACAATACATGCATGTCTGTTCAATCAAGTTCATATTTATATCAAAAACCAGCTTTTTACATTAGCATGTGACGTTCAGAACTAGCATTCCCACCGAACACTTCCGGTGATTTTACTAAATTACTCACGATAAACGTTCACAAAAAGCATAACAATTATTTTAAGAATTATAGATACAGAACTCCTCTATGCACTCGATATGTCCGATTTTAAAATAGCTTTTCGGATGAAGCACATTTTGCAATAATGTAAGTACATAGCCCGGCGTTACAGGGCTAGCTATTTAGACACCCACCCAGTGTAGCCTTCACCAAAATCACATTTCCTATAAGAAAAATGTTCTTACCTTGCTTGTTCTTCATCAGAATACACTGCCAGGACTTCTACTTCAATAACAAATGTAGGTTTGGTCCCAAATAATCCATCGTTATATCCAAACAGCGACGTTTTGTTCGTGCGTTCTAGACACTATCCCAACGCTAAATCTCGGCCACGAGCATGACGCAAAATATGACAAAAAATTTCGAAATATTCCATTACCGTACTTCGAAGCATGTCAACCGCTGTTTAAAACCAATATTTATGCAATTTATCTCGTAGAGAAGCGATAATATTCCGACCGGGAATCTGCCTGTCTGTAAACTGAGGAAAAAACCGAAAGCCGGGGGCGGGGCGTGTCACGCGCCTAAGGCTTAGTCCATTGACTGACCACTCAGCATTTGCTCTCGTGTGCTTCAGCCAGGGCTTTGAATGACATCATTCCTGTTTTTCCCGGGCTGTGAGACTCCATTGTTGACGTGAGAAGTGTCACGTAAGAGCAGAGATCCTTTGTAAACGACAGAGATAATAAAGAAGGGCAAGAAATGTTCAGACAGGGTACTTCCTGAACAGAAGCATCTCAGGTTTTTGCCTGCCATAGGAGTTCTGTTATACTCACAGACACCATTCAAACAGTTTCAGAAACTTTGGAGTGTTTTCTCTCCAAAGCTAATAATTATATGCATATTCCAGTTTCTGGGCAGGACTAATAATCAGATTAAATCGGGTACGTTTTTTATCCAGCCGTGAAATTACTGCCCCCTAGATGTAACAGGTTAAGGGCCTGTATTTTAAAGTGTACATTAGACAATGCAACTCTATCTCTCTCTCTCTCTCTCTCAGATCTCTCTCCTCTCTCCTCTGGAGAGACCTGTTTATATATTATATACAGCTGGAGCTGTGATCCTGGAGAGACCTGTTTATATATGATGTGTATATATTATATACAGCTGGAGCTGTGATCCTGGAGAGACCTGTTTATATATGATGTTTATATATTATATACAGCTGGAGCTGTGATCCTGGAGAGACCTGTTTATATATGATGTTTATATACTATATACAGCTGGTGTTGTGATCCTGGAGAGACCTGTTTATATATGATGTTTATATATTATATACAGCTGGAGCTGTGATCCTGGAGAGACCTGACTTAGGGCAGAAAGGGTCTCATTGAATCTGGTGTTGACTGGTAGAACAAATCAAAGTTTAACTCAGATGTGATACAGACCCAGCTCTGGAATATATTACAATAGTACAGATATCAGACTGACCCTCTCTATGTATCTCTCTCTCTCTCTCTCTATCTACCTCCCTCTCTTTTTTCACTCTCTCTCTCTCTCTTTCTCCTCTCTCTTTCTCAGTTCTCTCTAATCCAGCGTCTCTGAGCGTCAGTCCTGACAGGTCTCAGTTCTTTAAATATGAGTCTGTCTCTCTGAGCTGTGAGGTTCAGGGGAACTCTGCTAGATGGAGAGTGGTGAGGAACACAACGAGAGGAAACCTTTCAGAGTGTAATACTGACTGGGGAAAACAACAAGGGTCTTCATGCAACGTGTCGCTAACACCATCACACAGTGGAGTGTACTGGTGTGAGTCTGGGTCTGGAGAACACAGCAATGCTGTCAACATCACAGTACCTGGTATGTCCACAAACACCATCTACTAACAGTATAGTGTTTAGTGGTTCATCTGGTTTCAGATAGCTGATGTTATGTTTATATATGATGTTTATATATTATATACAGCTGGAGCTGTGATCCTGGAGAGACCTGTTTATATATGATGTTTATATATTATATACAGCTGGAGCTGTGATCCTGGAGAGACCTGTTTATATATGATGTTTATATATTATATACAGCTGGAGCTGTGATCCTGGAGAGTCCTGTTTATATATGATGTTTATATATTATATACAGCTGGAGCTGTGATCCTGGAGAGACCTGTTTATATATTATGTTTATATATTATATACAGCTGGAGATGTGATCCTGGAGAGACCTGCTTATATATGATGTTTATATATTATATACAGCTGGAGCTGTGATCCTGGAGAGACCTGTTTATATATGATGTTTATATATTATATACAGCTGGAGCTGTGATCCTGGAGAGACCTGTTTATATATGATGTTTATATATTATATACAGCTGGTGCTGTGATCCTGGAGAGCCCTGCCCTTCCTGTGACTGAGGGAGATTCTGTGACTCTGCGCTGCAGATATCAGGAAACTCCCTCTGACCTCACAGCTGTTTTCTACAAAGATGGATCCCTCATCAGGGCTGAGTCTTCAGGAGAGATGACCATCCCTGCAGTATCCAAGTCAGATGAAGGACTCTACAAGTGTTCCAGCTCGAAAGGAGAATCACCAGAGAGCTGGATGACTGTGACAGGTGAGAATATGAGAAACTTTGACATTCAGATTATCTGGTTCTTCTTTACACTGTTAAGTTTGAGACGTTATATTCATAATAATTTGTGTTCTTGCGATTTCGCTTGGTCAGTAGAAGTAATACATACAGTAAAAGTCAAAAGTTTTGACACACCCACTCATTCAAGGGTTTTTCTTTATTTTTACTATTTTCTGCATTGTAGAATAATAGTGAAGACATCAAAATGATGAAATAACAAATTTAGAATCATGTTTTAACCAAACAAGTGTTAAACAAAGTTTTATTTGACCTTTTTTTAACGAGGCAAGTCAGTTAAAACAAATTCTTAATTCCAATGACGGCCTAGGAACAGTGTGTAAACACTGTGTTATAGTCTCCCACCATGATGATTTTATCATTTATTTCCTGTAAGTTCAAAACATTTTTATAAATATTTTCGAAGAAGTATGGATCATCCTGATTTGGACCATATAGATTAATGAGACAAATCTGTTTTTCATATTCAAATGGATCCACCTTCCTTGTGAATCATTTCTGACTTTTTGCACATTCAGATCAACATTTGTATTTGTATTGCAGTATTTGTTTTATTCCCTTGCCTGTGAGCCAATGAAACAGATGATAGAACATTCAGTATATTATGTGTGTAGTAGATCTGAGTAGGTTGATGTGTTTAATATTGGATGTGATTTAGTGACAGTGTCTATATGTGTAGTAGGTCTCACTAGGTTGATGTGTGTGATGTTGGATGTGATTTATTGAGAGTGTGTATGATGTCTGTATAACAGTAAGACTGTCACACCTGCTCCCGCTACCCCTCCCTTGCGCTCAAAGGCGTGCGTACCCCAGTTTGGGAGTACCTGCTCTAGTGCAACGGTGTCTAGATGGAATTTGTATTTGTGGTCCTGGAAACTGGACCTTTTTTGGAACACCATTATTTTTGTCTTACTGAGATTTAATGTCAGGGCCCAGGTCTGGCAGAATCTGTTCAGAAGATCTAGGTGCTGCTGTAGGCCCTCCTTTGTTGGGGACAGGACCACCAGATCATCAGCAAAACCGTAGACTTCAGATTTTGGTAGGGTGAGGCCGGGTGCTGCAGACTGTTCTAGTGGCCTTGCCAATTCATTGATATATATATGTTGAAGAGGGTGGGGCTTAAGCTGCATCCCTGTCTCACCCCCCGGCCCAGTGGAAAGAAATGTGTGTTTTTTGTCCATTTTAACCACACACTTGTTGTATGTGTACATGGATTTTATGTCGGATGTTTTTTCCCCCAACACTGCTTTCCATCAGTTTGTATCGCAGGCCCTTGTGCCAAATTGAGTCAAAAGCTTTTTTGAAATCAACAAAGCATGAGAAGACTTTGTCTTTGTTTTGGTTTGTTTGTCAATTAGCGTGTGCAGGGTGAATATTGTTCTGTCACAGGGTTATTTGGTAAAAAGCCAATTTGACGTTTGCTCAGGACATTGTTTTTGCTGAGGAAATGTACAAGTCTGCTGTTAAAACCTGTTGGGGCTAGGGGGCAGTATTTGCACGGCCAGATAAAAAACACACCTGATTTAAACTGGTTACTACTCTTGCCCAGAAACGAGAATATGCATATAATTAGTAGATTTGGATAGAAAACACTCAAAAGTTTCTAAAACTGTTTGAATGGTGTCTGTGAGTATAACATAACTCAGATAACAGGCCAAAACCTGAGAAGATTCCATACAGGAAGTGCCCTGTCTGATAATTTGTTGTCCTTCTGTTGCATCTCTATCGAAAATACAGCATCTCTGCTGTAACGTGACACTTTCTAAGGCTCCCATTGGCTCTCTAAAGCCGCCAGAAAGTGGAATGGGGTGTCTGCTGTCTCTGGGCAAAGTACAACAGCTCTGTTTGTGAGTGGTCAGCCCGGGGACAGTGAGACTGAGATGCGCGTTCACGAGAATTCTCCATTTTTTTTCTTTCAGCCTTTGAATGAATACAACGTTACCCGGTTGGAATATTATCGCTATTTTACGAGAAAAATAGCATAAAAATTGATTTTAAACAGCGATTGACATGCTTCTAAGTACAGTAATGTGCTTTCACCGAAAAGCTATTTTAAAATCTGACACCGCGATTGCATAAAGGAGGTCTGTATCTATAATTCTTAAAATAATTGTTATGTTTTTTTTTTTACGTTTATCGTGAGTAATTTAGTAAATTCACCGGAAGTTTTTGGTGGGTTTACTAGTTCTGAACGTCACATGCTAATGTAAAAAGCAAGCGTCCCACCTAGCCCAGGGAAGATACTTTTAATGCAGAGGATTTTCCCAAGGTTGGTGTTGACGCATATCCCATCGTAGTTGTTGGTGTCAGAACTCTTCGTGTTGTTGTTAGTTTACAGTTTTCCCATTTTTATCAATTACAATGAGCTGATTTCTGAAGTTCTGTTCCTTCTTTTTCCTTATTGTATTTCTGTATTGTTTTAGTGATTCACCATAGTCAAAGCGTAGGCTCAGGTTTTCTGGGTCTCTATGTTTTTGGTTGGATAGGTTTCTCAATTTCTTTCTTAGGCTTTTGCATTCTTCATCAAACCATTTGTCATTGTTGTTAATTTTCTTAGGTTGCCTGCTTTATATTTTTTGATTTGATAAGGAAGATGAGAGGTCAAATATACTGTTTAGGTTTTCTACTGCCAAGATTACACCTTCACAATTACAGTGATTTCCACACTACTTTCCTGTCTTGACAATTTTCAATCCAAATGATAATAACTAACAATCAATAAGCTTTGACTAATCCCCAAGGTTTGTAATACACTGGGTTAATAAAAATTAGGCAAAGATTCAGCTTATGCAAAAGGTTCGTACAATTTATTCACAAGAACGTTCTGAAGTCCATTATACAAAGACATTAATTTTATAACTTGCTTCTTCCTTACACACATACATACACATGAACACGAGGTATTCTACGCACATACATACACATGAACAGTAGGTGAGTTGTATCCATCCCCAGAGTTCTCCCCACTGTTAATCACTACCCAGCGCTGTCCGTTCCATTCCCCTGAGATTAGAAGAACCTTGAGAAGTACTCCCTGTCCTATCATAAGTTTCTCAGTTCTAGCCAGGTTGAGCCAAATACAGTCTTAATTGTTCTCAGTATTTTCTTAGGCACACACATACATACATTTCTCTTCATCACAGGTCTCTACTAAACCTTATGGGACTTACGTTTAGTACTTTAATTATTCATTATACATGCTACATAAACTAATAATCACTAATAGTTAGGTTTCGGGGTAGAATTATTTATTCATTACATTTAACCTTTTAAGGTATAGGGGGCAGTATTTTCATTTTCGGATGAAAAGCGTGCCCAGAGTAAACTGCCTAATACTCGGGCCCAGAGTCAAATATTTGCATATCATTGGTAGACTTGGATAGAAAACACTCTGAAGTTTCTAAAACTGTTAGAATGATGTCTGTGAGTATAACAGAACTCATATGGCAGGCAAAAACCTGAAAAAAATCCAACCACGAAGTGGGAAATCTGAGGTTGTTGTTTTTTCAAGTGATTGCCTTAAAACCTGTTGGGGATAGGGGGCAGTATTTGCACGGCCGGATAAAAAACGTACCCAATTTAATCTCATTATTACTCCTGCCCAGAAACTAGAATATGCATATAATTATTAGCTTTGGATAGAAAACACTCCAAAGTTTCTAAAACTGTTTGAATGGTGTCTGTGAGTATAACAGAACTCATTTGGCAGGCCAAAACCTGAGAAGATTCCAAACAGGAAGCGCTCTCTCTGACCATTTCATGGCATTCTTTGTCATCTCTAACCAAAACAGGGGATCTCTGGCATGACGTGACATTTTCTAACGCTCCCATAGGCTCTCAGGAGGCGCCAGAAATTTGAATCGTGGCTTTGGAGCCCCAGGCTGAAACACATTAGCGCTTTCAGTAAGTGGTCTATCTGAGGACATTGAGAATGGAGGGGCGTGCATGGGCGTGCGCGGGTCGACTCCATTTTGACTTTCTCTCGTTTTGAACGTATACAGGTTATTCCCGGTCGGAATATTATCATAGATTTCATGACTAGAAGCTCAAAAGGCGAAAATGTCGTCGTTTTGTTTTTTTTGTAAATTGACATTTGCTATCGTAAATTATAGCAACACCTCCGCCTTTGCCGGATGCACGGGGGGTATGGTCACTAGTGTAACCAGGGGGTGAGGCCTCATTTAACACAGTAAATTCATCAGGCTTAAGCCATGTTTCAGTCAGGCCAATCACATCAAGATTATGATCAGTGATTAGTTCATTGACTATAACTGCCTTGGGAGTGAGGGATCGAACATTAAGTAACCCAATTTTGAGATGTGAGGTATCACAATCTCTTTCAATAATGGCAGGAATGGAGGAGGTCTTTATGCTAGTGAGATTGCTAAAGCGAACACCGCCATCTTTAATTTTGCCCAACCTAGATCGAGGCACAGACACGGTCTCAATGGGGAAAGCTGAGCTGACTACACTGACTGTGCTAGTGGCAGACTCCACTAAGCTGGCAGGCTGGCTAACAGCCTGCTGCCTGGCCTGCACCCTATTTCATTGTGGAGCTAGAGGAGTTAGAGCCCTATCTATGTTCGTAGATAAGATGAGAGCACCCCTCCAGCTAGGATGGAGTCCGTCACTCCTCAACAGGCCAGGCTTGGTCTTGTTTGTGGGTGAGTCCCAGAAAGAGGGCCAATTATCTACAAATTCTATATTTTGGGAAGGGCAGAACACAGTTTTCAACCAGCGATTGTGAGACTCTGCTGTAGAGCTCATCACTCCCCCTAACTGGTAGGGGGCCAGAGACAATTAATCGATGCCGACACATCTTTCTAGCTGATTTACACGCTGAAGCTATGTTGCGCTTGGTGACCTCTGACTGTTTCATCCTAACATCGTTGGTGCCGACGTGGATAACAATACATGTATGTTTTGCTCGATAAAGTTCATATTTATATCCAAAAACCCATTTTACATTGGAGCGTAATGTTCAGAAATGTTTTCCCTCCAAACCTACCGGTGAATGAGCAATGAGCACACATATTACAGAAATACTCATCATAAACTTTGATCAATATACAAGTGTTATGCACAGAATTATAGATAGACTTCTCCTAAATGCTACCGCTTTGTCAGATTTCAAAAAAGGTTCACGGCGAAAGCACAATTTGCAATAATCTGAGTACAGCCCAGAAGACACCAACAACTAGCAAACAGAAACCCGCCATCTTGGAGTCAATAACACTAAGAAATTACATTATAAATATTCACTTACCTTTGATTATCTTCATCAGAAGGCACTCCCAGGAACCCAGCTCCACAATAAATGTTCGATAAAGTTAATCTTTATGTCCAAATACATCCATTTTGTTCGCGCGTTAGGTTCACTACCCAAATCTACTACGCGAGTGCTTACTTAGTCCAAATGAAAAGTCAAAAAAGTTAAACTACAGTTTGTAGAAACATGTCAAACCATGTATAGAATCAATCTTTAGGTTGTTTTTAACATATATCTCCAATAAAATTCCAACCGGACCTATCCGTTCTCTTTAGGAGTGAATATGAACTCAGCTCGCTCCCAAGTCCTTGCGCGTGACTGAGCCCATGCCTTATAATAGGACATCTACTTCCTTGGGCTGTTATTCTCATCAAATTCACCATAGAATCCTCAAACAAGGTTCTAAAGACTGTTGACATCTAGTGGAAGCTTTAGGAAGTACAAAATGAACCCATAGTCACTGTATACAGTCAAGACAATCACTTGAAAAAACTTCAACCTCAGATTTTCCATTTCCTGGTTGGATTTTTCTCAGGTTGTTGCCTGCCATATGAGTTCTGTTATACTCACAGACATCATCCAAACAGTTTTAGAAACTTCAGAGTGTTTTCTATCCAAATATACTAATAATAATCATGTTCTAGTTTCTGGGCCAGAGAAGTAACCAATTTAATTTGGGTATGTTTTTCATCCGGCCGTGAAAATACTGCCCCCTATCCCGAAGAGGTTTTAAGATATCGCCTTACAGCAAATGGAAATCTCACCAAACTCAAAAGAAATAGTACACACGAATCCAAACATAGTATTTTTAAAAACACCAACAAATAGTTATACACTATTGGTTGTGTGTGGGTATTTGCTAACCCTAGTTAAAAACAAACAAAACATTTCCAGGCCCTTTCAACCTGGTAGTTCACAGCCTCTATCTCACTCGCTCCCTCCAAGATTATAGCCCCAGAAAACATTCCAAAGAAAGACAGTGAAACACTTCTTTTCCCAGAAAAAAAACACAACCACTTGGTCAACATTTCATTATACTACACCAATTCAGAAACCCAAACGTTGACTAGAAACAAAACCTAATAATAATGATAATTCCATTGTACTCCCTCCAATCATTAGTTTTAAACTTCCTCAATGGTTATATAATTGAACATGCGCTACCCTTGGATACAATACTGTATTTCAAATCTATGAAACTCCCCTATTTAAACAACGTTCTGCCTTACCTCTATCGTAAGATTATAAGCAAATTTTCCAACTTTGGCTTCACACTTGAAATGTCCAAGACTTAAAAGTAACATGTAAATCGCCAAATTTATAACATACATCAGTCAATCCATAAGAATAAAAACATTTCGGGGGGCACAAATCTATCGCCATTATCTGTTTTTCAGTTATTTAAATATGACTCCTATTCTCAATACATTATTCCAGCAGACCTTTTATGCAACAGACAACGTATTACATCGAAATCGCCTCGCTATTCTTTTGAATGAATTAGTCTTTCAATTTAACTTAAACAATCTATTAAAACGTTCAGTTTATATCTTAAACAAACACTAGCGACTGTATCTTTCATTCTTATTAGCTTAATGGGCCTAGGGGGCAGTATTTTCACGGCCGGATGAAAAACGTACCCAATTTAAACAGGTTACTACTCTGGCCCAGAAACTAGAATATGCATATTATTAGTATATTTGGATAGAAAACACTAAAGTTTCTAAAACTGTTTGAATGATGTCTGTGAGTATAACCGAACTCATATGGCAGGCAAAAACCTGAGAAAAATACAATCAGGAAATGAAAAACTGGTTCCTTTATTTTTTTCACGTCATTGCTTATCTAACACACAGTGACTTAGGGTTCATTTTGCACTTCCTACGGCTTCCACTAGATGTCAACAGTCTTTAGAACCTAGTTTCAGGCTTTTGCAGTGAACAGAGAGTGAACAAAAAGGCCGGGAAGTTGGTGACTCAGAAAATTACGAGTTCATAGGGCACTTTCACGTGAAAGGTAGCTGTGTTGCAAAACGTTTTTCAAGAGATTGGAATCGTCCGGTTCGAATATTATTGAAGTTTTATGTTAAAAACCTTGTTTCAGGCTTTTGCAGTGAACAGAGAGCGAACAAGAAGGCCGGGAAGTTGGTGACTCAGAAAATGACATGAGCTTAGTGGCGTGCGGTCACGTGATGAGGTAGCTGTGTTCCATAACGTTTTTCAAGACATTGGAATCGCACGGGTGGAATATTATTGAAGTTTTATGTTAAAAAGGCCCTAAAGATTGATGCTATACAACGTTTGACATGTTTCAACGAACATAAATATAACTTTTTTTTTTACTTTGTCGTGAAATTTTGGGCGCACTTCCTACATTTGGAGTAGCTTACTGAATGCGCAAACAACAAGGAGGTATTTGGACATTCATTATGGACTTTATCGAAACAAAACAACATTTATTGTGGACCTGGGATTATTGGAAGTGCCTTCTGATGAAGATCATCAAAGGTAAGTGAATATTTATAATGCTATTTATGATTTTAGATGACTCCAAAATGGCAGGTATTTGTGTTGCCAGGTGTATGTTTCTAAGCACTCAAATTATTGCAAAGTGTGCTTTCCCGGTGAAGCTTTTTTGAAATCTGTTTAATATTTTATCAACGTTTATGATGAGTATTTTTGTAAATTGATGTGCACATTCACTGGCAGTATTGGAGGCAAAATATTTTCTGAACATCACGCGCCAATGTAAAATGCTGTTTTTGGATATAAATATGAACTTTATCGAACAAAACATACATGTATTGTCTAACATTGAGTCCTAGGACTAGTCCTTCATCATCTGATGAAGATCGTCAAAGGTTAGTGCTTAAAAACCTCTTACATCTAGATGTTCCGCTAGCGGAACGTCTGCTCCAATATCCAATGATGGGCGTGGCGCGAAATACAAATTCCTCTAAAATCCGAAAACTTCAATTTTTCAAACATATGACTATTTTACAGCTATTTAAAGACAAGACTCTCGTTAAGTTAACTATCCGAAGGGTGATGCGCGAGTGCATTTCGTGACAAACAATTTCAAAATATTCCATTATCGTACTTAGAAGCATGTCAAACGCTGTTTAAAATACATTTTTATGCGATTTTTCTTGTAAAATAGCGATAATATTCCAACCGGGCAACTTTGTATTCATTAAAAGGCTGAAAGAAAAAAATGGAGTAGTCTCGTGAATGCGCATCTCAGTCTCACTGTCCCCAGGCTGACCACTCACAAATTCTGCTGCTGTTCTTTGCCCAGAGTCAGCAGACACCCCATTCCACTTTCTAGCGGCTTTAGAGAGCCAATGGAAGCCTTAGAAAATGTCACGTTACAGCACAGATGCTGAATTTTCGATAGAGATGCAACAGAAGGACAACAAATTGTCAGACAGGGCACTTCCTGTATGGAATCTTCTCAGGTTTTGGCCTGCCATATGAGTTCTGTTATACTCACAGACACCATTCAAACAGTTTTAGAAACTTTTGAGTGTTTTCTATCCAAATCTACTAATTATATGCATATTCTCGTTTCTGGGCAAGAGTAGTAACCAGTTTAAATCGGCTACGTTTTTTACCCGGCCGTGCAAATACTGCCCCCTAGCCCCAACAGGTTAATTTTAGCTGAATTTCTGGTATTTGTGACCCCTCTCCTGCTTGGAAAATGGCTGTGTGGTTTTTCTTGTGTTGTTTTTTTTTACTAATTCCCAAGCTTTGTTAATAATAATTAGGCAAAGACTCAGCTTATGCAAAAGGTTCGTACAATTTATTCATGAGAACGTTCTGAAGTCCATTATACAAAGACATTCATTTTATAACTTGCTTCTTCCTTACACACATACATACATACATACGAACAGTAGGTATTCTACTCACATACATACACATGAACAGTAGGTGAGTTGTATCCATCCCCAGAGTTCTCCCCACTGTTTATCACTACTCAGCGCTGTCCGTTCCATTCCCCCGAGATTAGAGAAAACCTTGAGAAGTACTCCCTGTCCTATCATAAGTTTCTCAGAGTTCTAGCCAGGTTGAGCCAAACACAGTCTTAGTTGTTCTCGGTATTCTCTTAGGCGCACACACATACATTTCTCTTTCTCACAGGTCTCTACTAAACCTTATGGGACTTACGTTTAGTACTTTAATTATTCATTATACATGCTACATAAAATAATAATCACTAATAGTTAGGTTTCAGGGTATAATTATTTAATCATTACATTTAAACATATAAATCCCTTATCATTTCCTTCGATCTATTTCTTTCATTTTATTCAGTTCCTTTGGATTTGATGCTTCATGATTGAGTGTTACTCTGTTCAAGTAGACCGTGATTTTGCTGTGATCTGATAGATGGATCCCTCACCAGGACTGAGACTACAGGAGAGATGACCATCCCTGCAGTATCCTGGATGACTGTGAAGCCTCTTGGACCTAGACTTGGCACTCTGGTACCGCTTTCCGTGCGGTAGCAGAGAAAACAGACTATGACTAGGGTGCATGGAGTCTTTAACAATTTTTAGGGCCTTCCTCTGACACCACCAGGTATAGAGGTCCTGGATGGCAAGAAGCTTGGCCCCAGTGATGAACTGGGCTGTTCACACTACCCTCTGTAGTGCCTTGCGGTCGGAGGCCAAGCAGTTGTCATACCAGGCGGTGATGCAACCAGTCAGGATGCTCTCGATGGTGCAGCTGTAGAACCTTTTGAGGATCTGAGGACCCATGCCAAACCTTTTCAGTCTCCAGTATAAATATACTGCACATTTTACATTTATGAACACAATTCTAAATCTGTGTGTGTCTGTGTGTGCGTGTGTGTGTGTATATATGTGTGTGTCTGTGTATATGAGTGTGTATTTTCCTGTCTCTCTCCAGCACCATCTCCAGTGTTGTCCATATCTCTACCCAGGCGGCTGTGTAGTCTACTGGTGGGGTCTCCCTACCTATAAATGTGCTCATAATACAGGTCTCATTCTTTCTCCAGATGCAGTTCCATCTCCAGCAGTCCCAGTGTTGTCCATGTCTCTACCCAGGCTGTTGTGTAGTCTACTGGTGGGGTCTCCCTACCTGCTGGTGACCATCATACTGCTGGTGAAATACTGCAGGAGCAGGGCACAAGGTGAGACCCTGAGTTTATACAGGATCACCTCATTCCAACAGAATACCTGTTGTATATCAGAAATATATCACAAGGACTGACAATACTGCAGTAGCTCTGACTGAGTCATGTTGTAAAGTGTTGATAACCAGCTCTAATTGATCCATTTTTTAAACATGGTTCAATCAGAGCTACAGTTATCAACACTTTACAACATGGTTCAATCAGAGCTACAGTTATCAACACTTTAAACATGGTTCAATCAGAGATACAGTTATCAACACTTTACAACATGGTTCAATCAGAGATACAGTTATCAACACTTTACAACATGGTTCAATCAGAGATACAGTTATCAATACTTTACAACATGGTTCAATCAGAGATACAGTTATCAACACTTCACAACATGGTTCAATCAGAGCTCGTTACCAACACTTTACAATGTTGTTTTACATGTAGACGTTCCGCTAGCGGAACACCTGCTCCAATATCCAATGGTGGGCGTGGCGCGAAATACAAACTCCTCAAAAATCCCAAAACTTCAATTTTTCAAACATATTACTATTTTACACCATTTTAAAGACAAGACTCTCCTTTATCTAACCACACTGTCCGATTTCAAAAAGGCTTTACAGCGAAATCAAAACATTAGATTATGTCAGCAGAGTACCCAGCCAGAAATAATCAGACACCCATTTTTCAAGCTAGCATATAATGTCACAAAAACCCAAACCACAGCTAAATGCAGCACTAACCTTTGATGATCTTCATCAGATGACACGCCTAGGACATTATGTTATACAATACATGCATGTTTTGTTCCATCAAGTTCATATTTATATCAAAAACCAGCGTTTTACATTAGCATGTGACGTTCAGAACTAGCATTCCCACCGAACACTTCCGGTGAATTTACTAAATTACTCACGATAAACGTTCACAAAAAACATAACAATTATTTTAAGAATTATAGATACAGAACTCCTTTATGCAATCGCTATGTCCGATTTTAAAATAGCTTTTCGGTGAAAGCACATTTTGCAATATTCTGAGTACATAGCCCGGGCATCACAGGCTAGCTATTTAGACACCCACCAAGTTTAGCCCTCACCAAACTCCGATTTACTATTAGAAAAGTTTGATTACCTTTGCTGTCTTCGTCAGAATGCACTCCCAGGACTTTTACTTCAATAACAAATGTTGGTTTGGTTCAAAATAATCCATAGTTATATCCAAATAGCGGCGTTTTGTTCGTGCGTTCAAGACACTATCCGAAAGGTAAATAAGGGTCACGCGCATGGTGCGTTTCGTGACAAAAAATGTCTAAATATTCCATTACCGTACTTCGAAGCATGTCAACCACTGTTTAAAATCAATTTTTATGCGATTTGTCTCGTAAAAAAAGCGATAATATTCCGACCGGGAAACCCTGTATACGTTCAAAGAGAGAGAAATGGCGTGCATGGAGTCGACCCATGCACGCCCCTCCATTCTCATTGTCCTCTGATAGACCACTTACAAAAGGCGCTAATGTGTTTCAGCCTGGGGCTCCAAAGCAACCATTCAAATTTCTGGCGCCTTCTGAGATCCTATGGGAACGTTAGAAAATGTCACGTCATGCCAGAGATCCCCTGTTTTGGTTAGAGATGATCAAGAAGGCCAAGAAATGGTCAGAGAGGGCGCTTCCTGTTTGGAATCTTCTCAGGTTTTGGCCTGCCAAATGAGTTCTGTTATACTCACAGACACCATTCAAACAGTTTTAGAAACTTTGGAGTGTTTTCTATCCAAAGCTAATAATTATATGCATATCCTAGTTTCTGGGCAGGAGTAATAATCAGATTAAATCGGGTACGTTTTTTATCCGGACGTGAAAATACTGCCCCCTATCCTAGACAGGTTAATTGCAATTCATCTGATCACTCTTCATAACATTCTGGAGTATATGCAAATTGCCATTATACAAACTGAGGCAGCAGAATTGGTGAAAATGTATATTTGTGTCATTCTCAAAACTTTTGGCCACGACGGTATATGAATATAAAATGGATTTTATGAAACAAACTATGCTACATTTTATCTCTGGGACCCTCAGGATGACAAATTAGAGCAAGATTACTGAATGCAAGTACATTATTTACCTTCATAGGTGAATGTATCAAACCAGTGATACAAGATTTTTATTGTTGTGCACTCTACTAAACAATAGCATAGTCTTTTTTCACTCTAATAGCTACTTTAAATTGAACAGTGCAGTTAGATTAACAAAAATGTAAGCTTTCTGCCCATAAAAGACATGGACATTTTTGCTATTACTTACAACGTCAAGCTAATCACATTAGCGCACGTTAGCTCAACCGTCCCAGTAGAGGGACACCAATCCCGTAGAGGTTTTTAATCCAGCCGCTCTGTCAGATTTGAAAAAGGCTTTACGGCGAAAGCACACCATGCGATTATCTGAGGACAGCGCCCCGCAAACAAAAACATGAAAAACATTTTTCGACCAGGCAGGTGCGACACGAAAGTCAGAAATAGCGATATAATAAATGCCTTACCTTTGAAGATCTTCATCTTTTTGCAATCAAATATCTCAGTGACACAATGAATGGTCGTTTTGTTCGATAAATTCCTTCTTTATATCCCCAAAATGTCCATTAATTTGACGTGTTTGATTCAGAAATTACACCGGTTCCAAATCGACCAACATGACTACAAAGTATCTAATAAGTTACCTGTAAACTTTGTCCAAACATTTCAAACAACGTTTCTAATCCAACCTCAGGTACCCTAAAATGTAAATAATTGATAAAATTTAAGACGTAATAAACTGTTTCCAATACAGGAGAAAAATAACGAGGAGCGTGCTCCTGTTTACGCGCACCACAAGACTTGAGTCCATCTGTGTGACACATGGAAAGAATAGGACTACTTCTTCATTTCTCAAAAGAAAAACATCGAACAATTTCTAAAGACTGTTGACATCTAGTGGAAGCCGTAGGAACTGCAATCTGGGCCCTAATAAATCAGGTTTCCCATAAAAAAGTTTTGGAAAACACTACGACCTCAAAATACATTTTCCCTGGATGGATTGTGTTTGGGGTTTTTGCCTGCCAAATCAGTTCTGTTATACTCACTTTAGAGTGTTTTCTATCCAATACTACCATGCATATGCATATCCTAGCTTCTGGGCCTGATTAACAGGCAGTTTACTTTGGGCACGCTTTCATCTGGACGTGAAAATACTGTCCCCTAGCCCGAATAAGTTTTAAATTGTTGATTACTGTAGCCCTGATTGAACGATGTTTTAACCATGTTATAACATGTTGATAACTAGAGCTCTAATTTAAAAGTGTTGACAACTGTCTGTTTAGGGGAAACCAGGGAACCCAGGAAGACACGCCAAGACCAATTAGGTGAGTTTCTACCTAACATCGCAACAGCTGCAGTGGCACAATATGGTATTCTGAACACAGTGTGTACTATATAATGTTACCTCTTAGTAGTAGTAGAAAGTAGGATGGATTAGAGTCAACTACCACAATCAGGTATTCTGAACACAGTGTGTACTATATAATGTTACCTCTTAGTGGTAGTAGAAAGTAGGATGGATTAGAGTCAACTACCACACTATGGTATTCTGAACACAAGTAGAAGTAGAAAGTAGGATGGATTAACTACCCCAATATGAAATGGAACTGATATAAACTAATAAGTCATAAAGAGTAAATAGGCCTGGTATTGATAAGGAGTAAATACCCTGCATATTGGTGCAAAGTAAATTTTCTGGGTATTGATGAAGAATAAATATCCTGGGTATTGATTAGGAGTAAATATCCTGGGTATTGATTAGGAGTAAATATCCTGGGTATTGATGAAGAATAAACATTCAAGGTATTGATTAGGAAGAAATATCCTGGGTATTGATTAGGAGTAAATATCCTGGGTATTGATTAGGAGTAAATATCCTGGGTATTGATAAGGAGTAAATAGCCTGGGTATTGATCAGGAAGAAATATCATGGGTATTGATTTGGAGTAAATATCCTGGGTATTGATGAGGAGTAAATATCCCACATACTGATGAGAAGTAAATATCCCAGGTATTGATAAGGTGTAAATAGCCCTGGTGTAAATATGGAGTTAATAGCCAAAGTATTGATAAGGAGTAAATAGCCCTGGTATTGATATGGAGTAAAAGCCCTGATATTGATTTGGGAGTGTCGTGGAAAATTGTCTTAAGAACATAACACTCTTACAAGGACTTGTGAATTCAATATAGACTTTAATACAGAATAGCAAAGCCGAGCCCTTCCATGGAAGGACCCTATTCCACACTCAACAGGGCCGAGCACCTCCATGAAAAATACTAAATTCTCATATTACAGAGTCCCATCTTTATAGGTTTCTGTCTTTGCTTAACGTATAGAGTCCCCTCCCTCTATATCAGTTCTTGCTTGTTAACGCCTGACGACGCACACATCTGTTCCGGTTTGGATTACAATGGTGGCAGAACCCCCTAGCTTACACAACAAAAATACATTTATTGTATATGGTTCACATGTCAGTCAATTTGCCACCATTCTTCTCCTGTTTCCTCCTGAAAATAGTATGTTAGAAGGCGGAAATGTTATTATGTTCTCAGCTAATGCAATCTCTGTCATGACATCCTACTCAGAGATGGCAATTGTACTGCATGCCCCACCTCTCTATCCGGCCAATGTACTCATTGTCCTTGGTACTTCCTGCTATTCAATCATGTTCCTTCAGCATAGCAGCTGCATCTAGCTTCTTTACATTAACTCCCACAGGAGAGCTGGACATAAGGAGTAAATAGCCCTGGTATTGATGAGGAGTAAATAGCCCTTGTATTGATGAGGAGTAAATAGCCCTGGTATTGATCAGGAGTAAATAGCCCTGGTGTTGATGAGGAGTAAATAGCCCTGGTGTTGATGAGGAGTAAATAGCCCTGGTGTTGATGAGGAGTAAATAGCCCTGGTGTTGATGAGGAGTAAATAGCCCTGGTGTTGATGAGGAGTAAATAGCCCTGGTGTTGATGAGGAGTAAATAGCCCTGGTGTTAATGAGGAGTAAATATCTCAGGTATTGATGTGGGAGAGCTGGACATAAGGAGTAATTGGCCATGGTATTGACATGGGAGAGCAGGACATACAGAGTAAATAGCCCTGGTATTGATGAGTAAATAACCCAGGTTTTTATATGAGAGAGATGGACATAATGAGTAATAAGCCCTAGTATTGATGAGGAGTAAATAACTCTGGTGTTGATGAGGAGTAAATAGCCCAGGTATTAATATGGAGTAAATAGCCCAGTTAAAGATTAGGAGTAAATAGCCATGGTATTGATATTGAGTACATAGCCCTGGTATTGATGTGGGAGAGCTGTACATAAGGAGAAAATAGCCATGGTATTGATTAGGACTAAATAGCCCTGGTATTGATATGTGAGAGCTGGACATGCAGTACATTTCCCTGTTATTGATATGGGAGAGCTGGAAATAAGGAGTAAATAGCCCTTGTATTGATATGGAGTAAACAGCCCTGGTATTGATGAGGGAGAGCTGAACATAAGGAGTAAATAGCCCTGGTATTGATGTGGGAAAGCTGGAAATAAGGAGTAAACAGCCCCGGTATTGATGAAGAGTAAATATCTCTGGTGTTGATGAGGAGTAAATAGCCCTGGTTTTTATATGGAAGAGCTGGACATGAGGAGTAAATAGCCCTGGTATTGATGAGGAAGAGCTGGACATACTGAGTAAATAGCCCTGGTATTGATGAGGAGTAAATTGCCTTAGTTTTGATGAGGAGCATATATCCCTGGTATTGATATGGGAGAGCTGAACATACGGAGTAAATAGCCCAGGTATTGATGAGGGAGAGCTAGACATAGGGAGAAAATATCCAGGGTAATGATGTCAGAGAGTTGGAAATAAGGAGTAAATAGCCCTGGTATTGATAAGGAGTAAATAGCCCTGGTATTGATGAGGAGTAAATAGCCCTGGTATTGATGTGGGAGAGCTGGACATAAGGTGTAAATATCCAGGGTAATGATGTCGGAGAGTTGGAAATAAGGAGTAAATGGCCTTACTATTGATGAGGAGTAAATAGCCCTGGAGTTGTTGAGGAGTAAATTGCTCAGGTATAGATGTGGAGTAAATAGCCCAGGTATAGATGTGGGAGCGCTGGACATAATGAGTAAATAGCCCTGGCATTGATGAGGGGCAGTTGGACATAAGGAGAAAATAGCAATATTATTGTTGAGTAGTAAATAGCCCAGGTATTTATGAGGGAGAGCTGGACATAAGGAGTAAATCGCCCTGGTATTGATGAGGGAGAGCTGGACATAAGGAGTAAATAGCCCTGGTATTGATGATTAATTAACCCAGGAATTGATATGGGAGAGATGGATATAAGGAGTAAATAACCCTGGTATTGATGGGGGAGAGCTGGACATAAGGAGTAAATATCTGTGGTGTTAATGAGGAGTAAATAGCACTGGTAGTAACATGGTATAGCTGGACATAAGGAGTAAATAGCCCTGGTATTGATATGGGAAAGCTGGACATAAGGAGTAAATAGCCCTGGTATTGATGACGAGTAAATAGCCCTGGTATTGATATGGGAGAGCTGGACATAAGGAGTAAATAGCCCTGGTATTGATGAGGAGTAAATAGCCCTGGTATTGATATGGGAGAGCTGGACATAAGGAGTAAATATCCCTGGTATTGATATGGGAGAGCTGGACATAAGGAGTAAATAGCCCTGGTATTGATGAGGGAGAGCTGGACATACTGAGTAAATAGCCCTGGTGTTGATGAGTAAATAACCCAGGTATTTATATGGGAGAGATGGATATAATGAGTAATAAGCCCTAGTATTGATGAGGAGTAAATAACTCTGGTGTTGATGAGGAGTAAATAGCCCAGGAATTAATATGGAGTAAATAGCCCAGTTATAGATTAGGAGTAAATAGCCATGGTATTGATATTGAGTACATAGCCCTGGTATTGATGTGGGAGAGCTGTACATAAGGAGAAAATAGCCATGGTATTGATTAGGACTAAATAGCCCTGGTATTGATTTGTGAGAGCTGGACATGCAGTACATTTCCCTGTTATTGATATGGGAGAGCTGGAAATAAGGAGTAAATAGCCCTTGTATTGATATGGAGTAAACAGCCCTGGTATTGATGAGGGAGAGCTGAACATAAGGAGTAAATAGCCCTGGTATTGATGTGGGAAAGCTGGAAATAAGGAGTAAACAGCCCTGGTATTGATGAAGAGTAAATATCTCTGGTGTTGATGAGGAGTAAATAGCCCTGGTTTTTATATGGAAGAGCTGGACATGAGGAGTAAATAGCCCTGGTATTGATGAGGGAGAGCTGGACATATTGAGTAAATAGCCCTGGTATTGATGAGGAGTAAATTGCCTTAGTGTTGATGAGGAGCATATATCCCTGGTATTGATATGGGAGAGCTGAACATACGGAATAAATAGCCCAGGTATTGATGAGGGAGAGCTGGACATAGGGAGTAAATATCCAGGGTAATGATGTCGGAGAGTTGGAAATAAGGAGTAAATAGCCCTGGTATTGATAAGGAGTAAATAGCCCTGGTATTGATAAGGAGTAAATAGCCCTGGTATTGATGTGGGAGATCTGGACATAAGGAGTAAATATCCAGGGTAATGATGTCGGAGAGTTGGAAATAAGGAGTAAATAGCCCTGGTATTGATAAGGAGTAAATAGCCCTGGTATTGATAAGGAGTAAATAGCCCTGGTATTGATGTGGGAGATCTGGACATAAGGAGTAAATATCCAGGGTAATGATGTCGGAGAGTTGGAAATAAGGAGTAAATAGCCCTGGTATTGATAAGGAGTAAATAGCCCTGGTATTAATGTGGGAGAGCTGGACATAGGGAGTAAATATCCAGGGTAATGATGTCAGAGAGTTGGAAATAAGGAGTAAATGGCCTTACTATTGATGAGGAGTAAATAGCCCTGGAGTTGTTGAGGAGTAAATTACTCAGGTATACATGTGGATTAAATAGCCCAGGTATAGATGTGGGAGAGCTGGACATAATGAGTAAATAGCCCTGGCATTGATGAGGGGCAGTTGGACATAAGGAGAAAATAGCAATATTATTGATGAGTAGTAAATAGCCCAGGTCTTTATGAGGGAGAGCTGGACATAAGGAGTAAATAGCCCTGGTATTGATGAGGGAGAGCTGGACATAAGGAGTCAATAGCCCTGGTATTGATGATTAATTAACCCAGGAATTGATATGGGAGAGATGGATATAAGGAGTAAATAACCCTGGTATTGATGGGGGAGAGCTGGACATAAGGAGTAAATATCTGAGGTGTTAATGAGGAGTAAATAGCACTGGTAGTAACATGGTAGAGCTGGACATAAGGAGTAAATAGCCTTGGTATTAACATGGGAGAGCTGGACATAAGGACTAAATAGCCTTGGTATTGATATGGGAGAGCTGGACATAAGGAGTAAATAGCCCTGGTATTAATATGGGAGAGCTGGACATAAGGTATAAATGGCCTAAGTATTGATGTGGGATAGCTGGACATAAGGAGTAATTGGCCATGGTATTGATATGGGAGAGCAGGACATAAGGAGTAAATAGCCCTGGTATTGATGAGTAAATAGCCCAGGTATTGATATGGGAGAGATGGACATAGTAGTAAATAGCTCTGGTATTAATAAGGAGTAAAATGCCCTGATAGTGATGAGGGAGAGCTGGATATATTTGTAAGTCGCTCTGGATAAGAGCGTCTGCTAAATGACTTAAATGTAAATGTAAAATGTAAATAGCCCTAGTATTGATGATGAGTATACAGCCCTGGTGTTGATATGGAGTAATTAGCCCAGGCATAGATAAGGAGTAAATAGCCCTGGAATTGATGTGGAGTAAATAGCCCTGGTATTGATGAGGAGTAAATAGCCCTGGTATTGATGAGGAGTAAATAGCCCTGGTATTGATGAGGAGTAAATTGCCCTGGTATTGATGAGGAGTAAATAGCCTTGGTATTGATGAGGAGTAAATTGCCTTAGTGTTGATGAGGAGCATATATCCCTGGTATTGATATGGGAGAGCTGAACATACGGAGTAAATAGCCCAGGTATTGATGAGGGAGAGCTGGACATAGGGAGTAAATATCCAGGGTAATGATGTCGGAGAGTTGGAAATAAGGAGTAAATAGCCATGGTATTGATGAGTAAATAACCCAGGTATTGATATGGGAGAGCTGGACATAAGGAGTAAATAGCCCTGGTATTGATGAGGAGTAAATATCCCTGGTATTAATATGGGAGAGCTGGACATAAGGAGTAAATGGCCCAGGTATTTATGTGTGTGAGCTGGACATAAGAAGTATTTGGCCATGGAATTGATATGGGAGAGCAGGACATAAGGAGTAAATAGCCCTTGTATTGTTGAGTATTAGTTAGCATGTCACGACTCCTGCCGAGGGTGACTCCTCTCCCTGTTCGGGTGGCGCTCGGCGGTCGTCGTCACCGGCCTACTAGCTGCCACCGATCCCTTTTTCCTTTTCTGTTGATTTTGCCTTTATTTGTTGCACCTGTGTTCTATTTAATTATTAGAATGTGTGCATGCTTGTTTCGTTCTTTCACACTGTGTGTTGTGTAGTGGAACGTGTTTTGTGTGGGACTTTGTATTTTGATTACACCCTGTTGTATTTTGGGTGAATACTCTTTTTGGTGGTGCGTCAAATAAAGCACTATAGTAAACGCTCTTGTTTCCTGCGCCTGACTCCACACCCACGACGTCCAGCGTTACATAGCCCTGGTACTGCTATGGGAGAGCTGGAAATAAGCAGTAAATAGCCCTGATATTGATATGGGAGAGCTGTACATAAGGAGTAAATAGCCCTGGTATTGCTTTGAGAGAGCTGGATCTACGTAGTAAATTGCCCTGGTATTTATTAGGAGTAAATATCTATGGTATTGATATGGAGTAAATAGCCCTGGTATTGAAATGGAGTAAATAGCCCGGGTATTGATGAGGGAGAGCTGGACATAAGGAGTAAATAGCCCTGGTATTGATGTGGGAGACCTGGACATACGTAGTAAATTGCCCTGGTATTGAAGAGAGAGAGCTGGACATATGGAGTAAATAGCCCTGGTATTGATATGGGAGAGCTGGACATAAGGAGTAAATAGCCCTGGTATTGATGTGGGAGACCTGGACATACGTAGTAAATTGCCCTGGTATTGAAGAGAGAGAGCTGGACATATGGAGTAAATAGCCCTGGTATTGATATGGGAGAGCTGGACATAAGGAGGAAATTGTAGTCACACAACTAATCAGTTTAATCGCGTAATAATAATTACAGAGAGTTAGTTGATAAACATGTCTTCAAGTTAATGATGCCAAGGACATGACACCTGGTATTGATATGGTGTAAATAGCCCTTGTATTGATATGGAGTAAATAGCCCAGGTATTGGTATGGAGTAATTAGCCCTGGTATTGATATGGAGTAAATAGCCCTGGTATTGATGTGGTAGAGCTGTACATAAGGAGTAAATAGCCCTGGTATTGATGTGGGAGAGCTGGACATAAGGAGTAAATAGCCCTGGTATTTATATGGGAGAGCTGGACATAAGGAGTAAGAAGGGTTAGAAGGATTACTTAATCCAATCCCAGGTATTCCTTAAAGAGGTGGGGTTTCAGGTGTCTCCGGAAGGTGGTGATTGACTCCGCTGTCCTGGTGTCGTGAGGGAGCTTGTTCCACCATTGGGGTGCCAGAGCAGCGAACAGTTTTGACTGGGCTGAGCGGGAACTGTGCTTCCGCAGAGGTAGGGAGGCGAGCAGGCCAGAGGTGGATGAACGCAGTGCCCTTCTTTGGGTGTAGGGACTGATCAGAGCCTGAAGGTACGGAGGTGCCGTTCCCCTCACAGCTCCGTAGGCAAGCACCATGGTCTTGTAGCAGATGCGAGATTCAACTGGAAGCCAGGGGAGTGTGCGGAGGAGCGGGGTGACGTGAGAGAACTTGGGAAGGTTGAACACCAGACGGGCTGTGGCGTTCTGAATGAGTTGTAGGGGTTTAATGGCACAGGCAGGGAGCCCCGCCAACAGTGAGTTGCAGTAATCCAGACGGGAGATGACAAGTGCCTGGATTAGGACCTGCGCCATACGGAGTAAATAGCCCTGGTATTGATAAGGAGTAAATAACCCTGGTATTGATGAGGGAGAGCTGGACATCAACAGTAAATAGCCCTGGTATTGATAAGGAATAAATAGCCCTGGTATTGATGAGGGAGAGCTGGACATAAGCAGTAAATAGCCCTGGTATTGATAAGGAGTAAATAGCCCTGGTATTGATATGGGAGAGCTGGACATCAACAGTAAATAGCCCTGGTATTGATAAGGAGTAAATAGCCCTGGTATTGATATGGGAGAGCTGGACATAGCGCAGTAAATAGCCCTGGTATTGATATGGGAGAGCTGGACATAAGCAGGTTACTCTTTGGAAATATTTGTATAGTATTCACTGGTAAATCATCTGATATGATTTACATTTCTAAGTGGTTCTGTATTGGATAAGTAAATACATGGCCACACTGATGAACTACTTCTATGTTGAACAGGTGATCATGTTGAAGAAGAGTGAGGCTGAGATCACCTGATCACCATAACAACCATCAGAATGGAACTCATGGAATTCTAATATAGAACTGTGAGTCACAATGCTGTATGTTGTTACATTGTAGCTCCACCTGCTGGAACAATAGTGGCATTTGATCAAATGTGATCTATTAACTGATACATGTATTATTCTGATTGGAATGTGTTTTATTATAATGTGTGTTGTATTATTCATTCAGCAGCTGTCCTTTAACATCAGTCATATACTGGTCATATACTGTATAGCATTACGGTTGATACATTGTAAATGCCTTAACTTTTCATGTCTATACTGATAAACTGATAGGTGTTGTGATTCAGGCATTATTGTTACAGGTTCAGTATAATGTTTTACCGTTACATGTTACAGAGTTAGAAAACATACAGGAGAGGAGAATTCAATTATTATAATTATTATTTTCTTAATTTACCAATTTTGGTCTCTACAGTAATTCAGCATTATTTGATTTTATTTAAACATGAAACTAATATATGCCTTTTGTTTTATTGTGGTTGTTTTGTGCAAAACCATAATTTTTCAATTAATCATCCTGGTAAGATATTGCTTTTGTCTTTGTAGCATATAGAATTAAATAAATGATTTTCCTCAATTATGTATAAATTTTTTTAACTCTGTTTATTCAGTTTTACACAGAAAACAATATAAATAATATACTCAACTAGAAAGAATACAAATAAAAAAGTATATCTTTAGAGATACCGTACTTTAGACAAGGTAAACACACCGGGCAGAAGGCTACAAAGGTTAAATTGCAATCTGTAGTACAGGGGCAGCAGACACCTCACCATTGTTCCTGTAAACAGACAAGGGATAGGGGTGGAGAAATGGAACCACTCACAGACAGTCATGCCCCCAGACCAACCATCCACTGGACCAAAAATAAAGTTTACAACGCTTCAAAAAAAATAACAATAATAATAATAATAATAATTTTATGTAAGCGTGAACAAAACAAATTTAAAAAACAGGGCAAAACAAGCTCACATTTTAGTCTCTGATGAACAAGGCATCCGCAGGTCACAATCAATAAGCACATCAATCTTAATGCCCCCCCCCCCCGAAAAACCCCCCACAAAGAAATGCTCATCCAACCCGTAAGTCACAGGGGAGTCAAATACAGACTTATTTTTGTTTTAATATGAATGCCATCAGAGGATGGACTGTTAAAAGTAAGACCGGAATGGAGCCCAAGCCTCATAAAACAGTTTGGGGTTCCCGCGTGTATTGACTTAATTTTTTTATAGTTTCAGAGAGCTCAGGTCTCGAAGTCGCTGAGAGCTAACTTTGTTTTGGTTGGCTGTATAAGAAATAATTTGGCCACGTAGGTATGCTTTGAGAGACTCCCATATGGAAGAGCAGGACATACCTGGCGTTTAATAAATTTCTAGGAATAAGGTGATTTCAGAAGAAATGAAATTGACAAACTCCTTATCTGAGAGTGAAATGGGGTTAAGACGCCATTGATAACACATAGGAGGTCGCTGGGGAAACTCTAGTTCAAGCACTAATGGTGAATGGTCAGAAATAACAAGTACTCTTGTAAGTTCACCGCCGAAGGTAATCTGAAGTTTTTTGTCTGAAAAGAAGTAATCAATGCAAGAGTATGTTTGATGTTTGATGAACATGAGAAAAAAAGGAATAGTGTCTATCTATTAGAGGTCGACCGATTTATGATTTTTCAACGCCGATACCGATTATTGGAGGACCAAAATAAGCTGGTACCGATTAATCTGCCAATAGTTTTTTATTTGTTTTATATATATTTGTAATAATGACAATTACAACAATACTGAATGAACACTTTTATTTTATGTTTGATGAACATGAGAATAAAAGGAATACTGTCTATCTGTAGGGTGTAGGAAACACCAGGCCTCACACATAGCATATTTCCGAAGAAAAGATTGAATAAGTAGGGCACATTTAGGGCACATTTTGATGGGCCTGTAGTTCTTTGTGAGGACTTGTCAAGAACTGGGGACATTGTACAATTGAAATCCCCCCCTAAAATCAACAAATGACAATCTAAATTGGGTATAGCAGATATAAAGGAAGAAATTAAACTTTTTTCATCCCAATTGGGAGCATAAACACTAGACAAAAGAAGAGGGATAGAAAATAGTTTACCGGTTACTATGACGTATCGTCCCTTAGGATCAGCAATAACCTCAGAAGCTACAAAGGGACTTTATATCAACCAAAATGGCAGCACCTCTTGATTTACTATGAAATTTAGAGTGGAAAAGTTGACCAACTCAGTCCTTACACATCCAAAAGTGCTCACAAGTCCTCAAGTGTCTGTTGTAGAAATGCAACATTTGCATTCAAACCCTTTAAGTGCGTCAGCACCCTCTTACTCTTCACAGGGTTGTTAACCCCTTTGATGTTCCATGAAATGTACTTGATCGTATTATTTCGGCCACCCTGAGCACTCCCATTATACAACCCTGTCATTAGAGCATAGAGTGGAAAAGCAATGAATACCGAAAAACCCCAGAATAACTTGTCTCAGAGTAAAAATGTACGGTGTAAGATACTTGGAAAAAGTACAGAAAAAAAACTAAAAAGACAGAATGACAACATTAGAACTGAACAATTCAACCTCTTTCCTCCCCCCCACCACCTCCCCCCATCCCAGACATTACCTCCCCAAACGAGGTGCAAGCCTAAATAGAACATGTTCTCTTCACACAGTATGTCTGTGAGAGTGCGGTGTTAAACCCAAACCCACAGTCCCGCTCTTTAAAGTCGTGTTTTGTGTTAGTGGATCAAGCAGCAAAATATAAAATAAATAAATAAATAAAAGTATAATAAATAAATATTCTCAGTCGTATAACAGAAAGAGAAATAAAATAAATAAATAAATGTATAAAGGCTCTCAACCAAAAACCTAACTTGAAATCGTAGTAAGACGATCAACATTTTCTTTTTAAATAAATCAAATAATTGTCTAGTTTGACGATAAGACAACTTACAGCCAAGACCAAAAAATTACGTGTGTGCAAAGTTGAAAGTTTGTTGGGCATAAATGATGTTCAAAACCTTTAAAATGGAAGTGAAGACACCCAAAAACGTGTAGATTCGGAACATTTACTATTTACTGGGTCAGTACAAACGGATGGTAGTAAACAAATAATCAAAAATATTTTGAGTCACTGAGACACTATGTAAACAAACTGAATAGGTGAATGAGACAGCCTGGAAACAAAGGAGTTAAGTAAAACCTTAATACAATGAAATTAAAATGACTGAATGCTTGTAAGGTAAGCACACAAGATGATCAAAACATTAGATCACATCAAATAAGCCTGAATGGGCTCCCCAACTACAAGAATAGTATGTTTTAACAAAACATAATTGTACCACAAATGTGTAGTCTTTACCATCATGGGATAGCCATAAACGGGCTGGGAATCGCAGTCCATACTTCGCATCTGGATGGTCACGTAGTAGTTGTTTGGCCTGCCCGAAAGCTGCACGCTGCCTTTGCAACAGTGGGGAGTAGTCCTGGTAGATAGAGAATCTCTGTCCTTGAAAGCTCAGAGCGGTATTGCGGGCTCATCTGAGAATCTCCATCTTCTCATGGAAAACGTGCACTCGAAGAATGATGTCACGGGTTCTCTCACCATCCCTGGGCACAGCGAACAGTAGGCATGATCAATCAGAGGCTTCTAATTCATGGCAAGAACATCCTTTAGCAGCTTAGAAACTAAATCCGTGGCGCGAGGCATTTCCGCTGACTCTGGGACCGATACCAGTCTCAGGTTATTGCGGAGAGAATCCTCTAAACTCACACAACTCTCCTGCACCTTTTTCAGATCTCCAGCCAGGCGTTTCACGTCAGCCTCAAGGGAGGTAGTTAAGTCGGAAACATTGGAAGTGGAGGTCTCTGGTGCTGCAATCGTTGTAGTGTACAACACTGTTGTTGTTTTGAGTGATGTGATTGCATCGTCTCGTTCCGCAGGATGGTTAGATCTGCTTTTAAAGTATCAGAAACCTCCTGTATTTGGGCCTCAATCGTAGCAACTACCTCCGTTTTCATTTCAACTATCTCAGAGCTTAGTAGTTTGATGGCCTCGAGAATGTTTATTTCAACGCCGACAGGCCAAGCCGTCGGTGGAGCCTTGTCTGGCAGCGAAACAATTCATTCAGCCTCATTAACTACCTTTAAAAACATAGCTGATATGGCTGACTTGTTTAAACAAATGTGCTTTCTTCTGACAATTGAGATGTACAAACTATGGCATAAGGGAATGATGAGTGGATAAGCGGCAGTTGTATTTTTGATAAAGACAATGAGTGAGCTGAGACGGACGTAGTCAATATAACTATTTGTTCAGCACTTTTGAAATGTACAGCGACAGAATTCAGAACATGGGCCATCCTTACAGTATTCTACCTGTTCACCAAGTCAGAACCGTAGGATAAAAAAAGAGGGCATATAAGCAGACAATAAAAGCTCTTACAATATTTGATGATGGCATTTCTCTAAAACAGGCTATAGGCTATATGTGCACCACCAAGTCAGAACAGTAGGCTAAATTATCAAATCAAATCAAATCAAATTTATTTATATAGCCCTTCGTATATTAGCTGAAATCTCAAAGTGCTGTACAGAAACCCAGCCTAAAACCCCAAACAGCAAGCAATGCATGTGAAAGAGGCACGGTGGCTAGGAAAAAGTCCCTAGGAAAAACTCCCTAGAAAGGCCAAAAACCTAGGAAGAAACCTAGAGAGGAACCAGGCTATGAGGGGTGGCCAGTCCTCTTCTGGCTGTGCCGGGTGGATATTATAACAGAACATGGTCAAGATGTTAAAATGTTCATAAATGACCAGCATGGTCAAATAATAATAATCATTGTAGTTGTCGAGGGTGCAACAAGCACGTCCGGTGAACAGGTCAGGGTTCCGTAGCCGCAGGCAGAACAGTTGAAACTGGAGCAGCAGCATGGTCAGGTGGACTGGGGACAGCAAGGAGTCATCATGCCAGGTAGTCCCGAGGCATGGTCCTAGGGCTCAGGTCCTCCGAGAGAAAGAAAGAAAGAGAGAAAGAGAGAATTAGAGAGAGCATATTTAAATTCACACAGGACACCGGATAAGACAAGAGAATACTCCAGATGAAACAGACTGACCCTAGCCCCCCGGCACATAAACTACTGCAGCATAAATACTGGAGGCTGAGACAGGAGGGATCAGAAGACACTGTGGCCCCATCCGATGAGGGGGAACGAGACCACATTTTTTGGTGAAGAACATGGGCTACTAACAGCTTACCTCCCAACATACACGTAGGATGACTTTCATAGCTACAGTATAAATATCTACCTGGCATATTACATCATTTATGCAGCAGCATACAAAACATTTTTGGGGGTGGCACGGCGGTCCTTCTTGTGGACAAATTTTGTCATTAAACTTTGTCATCAAAGTCTGGCATTCTCTGGATTTATGGTGCTTTCAAGACAACTGGGAACTCTGAAAAAAAACAAGGTCGAATCATGACGTAAGTTATCTTCAGGTCGGAGCTCTAGAAAAAGGCCATAGTTTAATTTTCTAGCTCTCCCTGTAGGATTTTGCGGCGACGTTGTGTCCCCATGTGTGACAGAACACTGAGCCTATCACGGCACAACTACAGAACATTACCATGCCCTGTATTTTCCGCTGGCTGCCCCACCACCACAGAAAGCACTGAGCTATGCTGAAACACCTGCATTTTGGAGCTGCCTTAAGAAAGAACAAAAGAGACCATGTTTGTATGTGGTTTTATTGACTGACCTTCAAGTCTTAAAATAATGATGGACTGTTGTTTTCTTTTTGCTTATTTGAGCTGTTCCTTCCATAATATGGATTTGGTATTTTACCAAATAGGGATATCTTCTGTATACCACCCCTACCTTGTCACAACACAACAATCAACACTGTTTCCATAAACACTAAGCAGACACTGTTGTCGGTGTCAGGAGAGGAGAATGGCTGCCGTTTTACGGTCCCCTAACCAATTGCGCATTGTGTGTGTTTTTTCACTTTTTTTGTAACTTATTTTGTACATAATGTTTCTGCCACCGTCTCTTATGATTGAAAAGATCTTCTAGATATCAGGATAGCGATTACTCACCCGACAAGGCCCTCAGACCCATCATTCGCAGGAGAAAGAGATGGAGATGTTGGGGACGTAGGTCTGAGTGCCTTGTAAGGATCCGACTGCGAGTTGGTAATCTGCATTTACCATCGATCCTATTAGCCAACGCACAATCACTGAATAATAACTACGATCAACGATCACGTATATCCTACCAACAGGACATTAAAAAATGTAATATCTTATGTTTTACTGAGTCGTGGCTGAACAAGACATGAATAACATACGGTGGTTATTAGTCTATTTACCACCACAAACCAATGCTGGCACTAAGACTGAACTCAATGAGCTGTATACGGCCATAAGCAAACATGAAGATGCTCATCCAGAGGCGGCGCTCATAGTGGTCGGGGACTTTAATGCAGGGAAACTTAAATCCGTTTTACCTGATAGGGTCCCTTTTTCAGAATTTCCGCCTGTCTTACGTGCCCAAAGTAAACTGTCTGTTACTCAGGCCCAGAAGCTAGGATATGCATATAATTGGTAGATTTGGATAGAAAACCCTTTGAAGTTTCTAAAACTGTTCAAATAATATCTGTGAGTATAACAGAATTGATATGGCAGGCAAAAATCCGAAGAAAATCGGACCAATTAATTTTTTTTGCTCTTCCAATGCAAACCTATTGCTCATATGTATTTCCGTCTCCCAGAATGCAGTACCTATGGCTTCCATTAGATGTCAACAGTCTTTATACAAGGTTTCAGTCTTGTTTTTTGAAAAAACGCACAAGTAATTGTAGTTTTTCTGAAAAGAGTTCCATAAGAAAAGTAGTATTTTGGCGCACGTGAATGAGGTCCTCTTCGTTATTTTCCTTTCCTATTGAACATACTACTTTCCGTATGAAATATTATCATTTATTTAGATATTAGAGTACCTGAGGATTAATTAGAAACGTCGTTTGACTTGTCTGGACAAAGTTTACCGGTAGCTTTTTGGATTCCTTTGTCTGCATGATGAACGAGTGGATTACTGAAATCAATGGCGCCAACTAAACTGACTTTTTGGGATATAAAGAAGGAATTTATCGAACAAAACACAGGAAGATTTTCAAAAGTAAGTGATTTATTTTATCGCTATTTGTGATTTTGTGATGCCTGTGCTGGTTGAAAAATATGTTGATGTGGGGAGCTGTCCTCAAACAATTGCATGCTATGCTTTCGTTATAAACCCTATTGTAAATCGGACAATGCAGTTTAATTGACAAGATTCTAAGCTTTTGAATCATGTAAGACACTTGTATTTATGGCCTTCCCTGTGGCTCAGTTGGCAGAGCATGGTGTTTGCAACGCCAGCATGGTGTGTGCAACGCCAGCATGGTGTGTGCAACGCCCGGGTTGTGGGTTCGATTCCCATGGGGGGCCAGTACAAAAAAAGAATGAAATGTATGTGTTCACTACTGTAAATCGCTCTGGATAAGAGCGTCTGCTAAATGACGTAAATTTATTTTCATAAATATTTAATATTACGATTTTTTTGTTGAATTGCACGCCCTGCAGTTTCACCAGATGTTGTCGACTGGTGTCCCACTAGCCCTAACAGATGTAAGGGATAGCCACCTTTTTTTCAATTTTTGCCTAAAATGACATACCCAAATCTAACTTCCCGTAGCTCAGGCCCTGAAGCAAGGATATGCATATTCTTGGTACCATTTCAAAGGAAACACTTTGAGGTTTGTGGAAATGTGAATTGAATGTAGGAGAATATAACACAATAGATCTGGTAGAAGAAAATACAAAGAAAGAATAAACCGTTTTTTTTCTACCACCACCATTGAAATGCAAGAGAAAGGTCCCAGTTCTAGCCATGGGTGTAATTCCGATTGTGTCCACAAGATGCCAGCAGTGCATGTGCAAAGTTTCAGATGGATTGCTTGAAATATGAGCGAACTACGTGACATTTAAGTGTGAAGTCAGGTACATTTCAATACAGGCCTAAGATTGAATCGTACTAGACCGGCTACAACGCTCGTCGGATGTTGCAAGACTTGCAAAGTATTACAGATGACAAAGGGAAGCACTGCTGTGAACTGCCCAGTGACGCGAGCCTACCAGACAAGCTAAAGTCCTTCTATGCTCGCTTCGAGGCAAGCAACACTGAAGCATGCATGAGAGCACCAGCTATTCGGAAGACTGTGTAATCATGCTCTCTGTAGCCGATGTGAACAAGACCATTAAATAGGTCAACATTCACAAGGCCGCTGGGCCAGACGGATTACCAGATCGTGTACTCCGAGCACCATTTAATCCTATCCCTGACCGTGTCTGTAATACCCACGTTTCAAGCAGACCACCATAGTCCCTGTGGCCAAGAATGCGAAGGTAACCTGCCTAAATGACTACCACCCAGTAGCACAATTTTTCCTTCTGTTAGTAGTAATGAAGCCTATACAACATTCATCATGGACATAACTTTACAACTGATACTGTCAGCTGGTTCCAGTCAGTGGTGTCTGTATGTTCTCATGATAAACTAACTCTTGTTGTTGATAGTTCCAGTCAGTGGTGTTTGTATGTTCTCATAATAAACTGACTCTAATTCTGTTGATGGAGGTCAAGGCTGCAGCGTCTAAAAAGAAGTGCATGATAAACGAAACCGAATTCTGTTGTGGAAACTTCACACCTCTCTGTTGCTGATGCTGTTGATGGAGGTCAAGGCCGCAGCGTCTAAAGATAAGTGCGTTGGTGTGAAAAGAAGAGGAGGGAGAGAGAAGATAAGAGAAATGAGAAGTAAAGAGATGGACTGACAGGGTTGTGGTTGTTCACCGCTGCTGAAGAGACAATCTTTTTCCACCCAACCTTGACATTCTGATGAACAGGGTCACTAGGTAAAGAGAGAGGAGAGAGAGATGAGTGAGGGACAGAGGAGCTGATCCAGTCTACTACAGTGAAGACCTCCAACACCACTGGAACATTCACACCCCCCAAAAGGTCTCAGTGTTTAATGTGTAGTTAGATACATTTATACACCCCAACAGGTCCCAGTGTTTAATGTGTAGTTAGATACATATATACACCCCAACAGGTCTCAGTGTTGAATGTGTAGTTAGATACATTTATACACCCCAACAGGTCTCAGTGTTTAACTTGTTATGGATAGGGGGCAGTATTTTCACGGCCGGATAAAAAACGTACCCTATTTAATCTGGTTATTACTCCTGCCCAGAAACTAGAATATGCATATCAT
Source organism: Salmo trutta (assembly GCF_901001165.1). NCBI lineage: Eukaryota > Metazoa > Chordata > Actinopteri > Salmoniformes > Salmonidae > Salmo > Salmo trutta. The sequence continues at coordinate 65,199,380 of NC_042961.1, forward strand.
TATTAGCTTTGGATAGAAAACACTCCAAAGTTTCTAAAACTGTTTGAATGGTGTCTGTGAGTATAACAGAACTCAAATGGCAGGCCAAAACCTGAGAAGATTCTGTACAGGAAGTACCCTGTCTGACCATTTCTTGGCCTTCTTTGCCATCTCTATCCAAAACAAAGAATCTCTGCTGTAACGTGACAATTTCTAATGCTCCCATAGGCTCTCAAAAGGCGCCAGAACGTTGAATGATGACTCTGCTGTCTCTGACTGAAAAACAGTAGCGCATTTGGTAAGTGGTGGATCTGAGAACAATGAGACGGGGGCGCGCGTGCACGAGACGACTCCATGTTTACATTTTCAGTCTTTGAACGAAAACAACGACTCCCGGTCGGAATATCATCGCTATTTTACGAGAAAAATCGCATAAAAATTTATTTTAAACAGCGTTTGACATGCTTCGAAGTACGGTAATGGAATATTTTGAAATTCTTTGTCACGATACGCGCCGGGCGCGTCACCCTTCGGATAGTGTCTTGAACGCACAACAAAATGCCGCTATTTGGATATAACTATGGATTATTTGGAACCAAAAGAACATTGGGTGATGAAGTAGAAGTCCTGGGAGTGCATTCTGACGAAGAACAGCAAAGGTAATCCAATTTTTCTTATAGTAAATCTGAGTTTGGTGAGTGCCAAACTTGGTGGGTGTCAAAATAGCTAGCCATGATGGCCGGGCTATCTACTCAGAATATTGCAAAATGTGCTTTCACTGAAAAGCTATTTTAAAATCGGACATAGCGATTGCATAAAGGAGTTCGGTATCTATAATTCTTAAAATAATTGTTATGTTTTTTGTGAATGTTTATCGTGAGTAATTTAGTAAATTCACCAGAAGTGTTCGGTGGGAATGCTAGTTCTGAACGTCACAAGCTAATGTAAAAAGCTGTTTTTTCATATAAATATGAACTTGATTGAACAAAACATGCATGTATTGTTTAACATAATGTCCTAGGAGTGTCATCTGATGAAGATCATCAAAGGTTAGTGCTGCATTTAGCTGTGGTTTGGGTTTATGTGACATTATATGCTAGCTTGAAAAATGGGTGTCTGATTATTTCTGGCAGGGTACTCTGCTGACATAATCTAATGTTTTGCTTTCGCTGTAAAGCCTTTTTGGAATCAGACAGTGTGGTTAGATTAACGAGAGTCTTGTCTTTAAAATGGTGTAAAATAGTTATATGTTTGAGAAATTGAAGTAATAGCATTTCTAAGGTATTTAAATATCGCGCCATGGGATTCAACTGGCTGTTGACCTGGTTGGGACGCAAGCGAGAGAGAGGTTAATCTAACCACATTGTCCGATTTCAAAAAGGCATTACAGCGAAAGCAAAACATTAGATTATGTTGGGAGAGTACATAGACACAAATATTCACACAGCCATTTTTATGTTGAAATTTTTTCTGTTTTTCTGTTTATTATTTTATTTTTAATTTTTTTTATTTTTTATATCAAAAACCAGCTTTTTACATTACATGTGATGTTCAGAACAAGCATACCGACCGAAAACTTCCGGTGAATTTACTAAATTACTCACGATAAACCTTGACAAAATACATAACAATTATTTTAAGAATTATAGATACAGAACTCCTTTATGGAATCGCTATGTCCGATTTTAAAAAAAGCTTTTCGGCGAAAGCACATTTTGCAATATTCTGAGTACATAGCTCGGCCATCACAGGCTAGCTAATTTGACACCCACCAAGTTTGGGGCTCACTAAACTCAGAATTACTAACAGAAAAATGGTGTTACCTTTGCTGTTCTTCGTCAGAATGCACTCCCAGGACTTCTACTTCAACAACAAATGTTGTTTTGGTTCCAAATAATCTATAGTTATATCCAAATACCTCCGTTTTGTTCATGCGTTCAAGTCATTATCCGAAGGGTAACACACGAGCGCATTTCGTGATAAACAGTTTCAAATTATTCCATTACCGTACTTAGAAGCATGTAAAACACTGTTTAAAATAAATGTTTATAATTTTTATGCAATGTTTCTTGTAAAATAGCGATAATATTCCAACCGGGCAACGTTGTATTTATTCAAAGGCTGAAAGAGAAAAAAATTGAGAAGTCTCGTGAACGCGCATCTCAGTCTCACTGTCCCCAGGCTGACCACTTACAAACTCTGCTGTTGTACTTTGCCCAGAAACAGCAGACACCCCAGCCCACTTTCTGGCGACATTAGAGAGCCAATGGAAGCCTTAGAAAGTGTCACGTTACAGCACGGATGCTGTAATGTCAATAGAGATGCAACAGAAGGACAACAAATTGTCAAACAGGGCACTTCCTGTATGGAACATTCTCAGGTTTTGGCCTGCCATATGAGTTATGTTATACTCACAGACACCATTCAAACAGTTTTAGAATCTTTAGAGTGTTTTCTATCCAAATCTACTAATTATATGCATATTCTAGTTTCTGGGCAGGAGTAGTAACCAGATTAAATCGGGTACGTTTTTTATCCGGCTGTGAAAATACTGCCCCATCCCAAAGAAGTTAAATGTCAGCAACAAGAGCATCATGTTATACTGTTTAAATGTCAGCCACCAGACCAGACCATCATGTTATACTGTTTACATGTCAGCCACCAGACCAGAGCATGATGTTATACTGTTTAAATGTCAGCCACCAGACCAGAGCATCATGTTATACTGTTTAAATGTCAGCCACCAGACCAGAGCATCATGTTATACTGTTTAAATGTCAGCCACCAGACCAGAGCATCATGTTATACTGTTTAAATGTCAGCCACCAGACCAGAGCATCATGTTATACTGTTTACATGTTAGCCTCCAGTACTGGCCATAACCCTGTATAGGCCACCAATGCACTGCCCAACTTTCTTTACTAATTGATCTGAACTATTATCTATTGTCGTTGAGAACTATGATATAATCATTGTGTTGGGTGATTTTAATATTCATGTTGACAAAGAGACTGACTCCAAGGCCATTGAAATTCTGAATCATTTTAGATCTATGGACATTATCCAACATGTTACTGGGCCCACCCATTACCACAGCCATACTCTGGACCTGGTTATTACCAAGGGGATTTCTACTGAGCCCACCCATAACCACAGCCATACTCAGGACCTGGTTATTACCAAGGGGATTTCTATTGACATATTGATATTGTGTTTTGCAGTCACTTTTAATGCTTAATATATCTACCGTTTCTATCATAGAGAGAGAGAGTCTGTCTGTCTCTCTCTCTATCTCTCTGTCTCTTTCTCTCTCTCTCTCTGTCTCTCTCCCTCCCTCTCTCCATCCCTCTCTCTCTCTGTCTCTCTCTGTCTCTCTCTCTCTCTCTCTTTCTCTCTCTCTCTGTCCCTCTCTTCTATATATCCCCTCTCTCTATCTAACTCTCTCTGTCTCTCTTCTCTCTGTCCCTCTCTTCTATATATCCCTTTCTCTCTATTTCTCTCGCTCTACCTACCTCTCTCTTTCTCTCTCTATCTATCTCTTCTCTCTCTATCTCTCTCTTTGTCTCTCTCTTCTCTCCCTCTCTCTCTCTATCTCTCTCTCTTTCTGTGTTTCTCTTCTCTCTAGGCCCCCTCATTCTGTCACACACATCTTTCACACCTCTCAGTCCTTCTCAAGAGGAAGTATAGACGGGTAGAGAGGAGAGGTGGGTGGGGGGATGGACAGGCTACAAGTCACTAGAGTTTAGATACAGTTAGTGATCGACACGTTGAGATGGAACGCACCTGTCATCTACTCTGTGAGTTGAATATTATCTAAATGGTTTAATATATATACGGTTCAATGTCTAGATATAATTTAATATCTGTATGGTTTAATATTTGTATATCTATATCGTTTAATATCTATAACGTTTAATATATATATAATTTAATATCTGTATGGTTTAATATATAGAATATTTAATTACCATATAGTTTAATATCTATATAGTTTAATATCAATATGGTTTAATATCTAAATAGTTGAATATCTATATGGTTTAATATCTATATGGTTATATATCTATATGGTTTAATATCTATATGGTTTACAATCTATATAGTTTAATATCTGTATAGTTTAATATCAACATAATTTAATATATATACATATATATATATATATATATATATATATATATATACGGTTTAATATCTGTATGTTTTAGTATCTATACGGTTTAGTATCTAAATAGTTTAATATCTATATAGATTCATATCTGTATGGTTTAATATCTATATAGTTTCATATCTATATAGTTTCATATCTATATAGTTTAATATATGTATAGTTAAATATCTGTAAATGTTAATATCTAAATAGTTTAATATCTGTATAGTTAAATATCTATAAAGTTTAATATCAATATGGTTTAATATCTGTATAGTTAAATATCTATATAGTTTAATATCAATATGGTTTAACATCTAAATAGTTGAATATCTATATGGTTTAATATCTATATGGTTATATATCTATATGGTTTAATATCTATATGGTTTACAATCTATATAGTTTAATATCTGTATAGTTTAATATCAACATAATTTAATATATATACATATATATATATATATATATATATATATACGGTTTAATATCTGTATGTTTTAGTATCTATACGGTTTAGTATCTAAATAGTTTAATATCTATATAGATTCATATCTGTATGGTTTAATATCTATATAGTTTCATATCTATATAGTTTAATATATGTATAGTTAAATATCTGTAAATGTTAATATCTAAATAGTTTAATATCTGTATAGTTAAATATCTATAAAGTTTAATATCAATATGGTTTAATATCTGTATAGTTAAATATCTATATAGTTTAATATCAATATGGTTTAATATCTGTATAGTTAAATATCTATATAGTTTAACATCAATATGGTTTAATATCTATATGGTTTAATATCTATATAGTTTAATATCAATATAGTTTAATATCTATATAGTTTATATCTATTTTGTCTATTATCAATAAGTCGGAAGTTTACATACACCTTAGTCAAATACATATAAACTCAGTTTTTCTCTACTCCTGACATTTAATCCTAGTAAAAATTCCCTGTTTTAGGTCAGTTAGGATCACGACTTCATTTTAGGGATGTGAAATGTCAGAATAATCGTAGAGAGAATGATTTAATTCAGCTTTTATTTCTTTCATCACATTTCCAGTGGGTCAGAAGTTTATATAAACTCAATTAGTATTTGGTAGCATTGCCTTTAAATTGTTTAACTTGGGTCAAACATTTCGGGTAGCTTCCACAAGCTTCCCACAATAAGTTGGGTGAATTTTGGCCCATTACTCCTGACAGAGCTTTTGTAACTGAGTCAGGGTTGTAGGCCTCCTTGCTCGTACACACTTTTTAATTCTACCCAGACATTTTCTATAGGATTGAGGTCAGGGCTTGGTAATGGCCACCCCAATACCTTGACTTTGTTGTCCTTAAGCTATTTTGCCACAACTTTGGAAGTATGCTTGGGGTCATTGTCCATTTGGAAAAGCCATTTGCAACCAAGCTTTAACTTCCTGACTGATGTCTTGAGATGTTGCTTTAATATATCCACATCATTATCTTTCCTCATGATGCCATCTATTTTGTGAAGTGCACCAGACCCTCCTGCAGCAAAGCACCCCCACAACATGATGCTGCCACCCCCATGCTTCACTGTTGGGATGGTGTTATTCGGCTTGCAAGCCTCCCCCTTTTTCCTCCAAACATAACGATGGTCATTATGGTCAAACATATCTATTTTTGTTTCATCAGACCAGAAGACATTTCAGTATGTATACTTTTTTTAAATAAATAGAACTTGATAAAATATTTAATATGACCTGTACTACTACTAGTACGCATTTAGTCACATTAAACATTAATCACATTCAGAAATAGCAAGAAAGACAGTCCATTTTTTTTTAATTTAAGGTTTAAGGAATAAGGTTTAGGATAGTGTCTCGTATCTATGAGATATAAGAAAGATAAGGAAATATATTTGTATATTCACTTCATTTGTATGGGTTACCATGGGTTACCTTCAGATGAAGGTTTAATATCTATATATATCTCCATACTTCCATTCATTTGTATGGGTTACCATTTGTTACCTTCAGACCTCATTCCATCAGTAGAAGATGCCTGGTTATTCTTTAAAAGTGCTTTCCTCACAATCTTAAATAAGCATGCCCCACTGAAAAAGTGTAGAACCAGGAACAGATACAGCACGTGGTTCACTCCAGACTTGAATGCCCTTGACCAGCACAAAAACATCCTGTAGCATTCTGCATTAGAATCGAATAGCCCCTGTGATATGTGATATTCCTTTTCAGGGAAGTTAGGAACCAATTTACACAGGCAGTTAGGGAAGCAAAGGCTAGCTTTTTCAAACAGAAATTTGCATTCTGCAGCACAAACTCCAAAATGTTCTGGACACTGTAAAGTCCACATAGAATAAGAGCACCTCCTCCCAGCTACCCACTGCACTGAGGCTACGAAACACTGTTACCACCGATAAATCAATGATAATTGAGAACTTCAATAAGCATTTTTCTACGGCTGGGCATGCTTTCCACGTGGCCAACCCAATCCTGGTCAACAGCCCTACACCCCCCCACAGCAACTCGCCCAAGCCTCCCCCTATTCTCCTTCACCCAAATCCAGATAGCTGATGTTCTGAAAGAGCTGCAAAATCTGGACCCCTACAAATGAGCAGGAGAAGACAATCTGGACCCTCTCTTTCTAAAATTATCAGCCGAAATTGTTGCAACCCCTATTACTAGCTTGTTCAACCTCTCTTTCGTATTGTCTGAGGTTCCCAAAGATTGGAAAGCTGCCGTGTTCATCCCCCTCTTCAAAGGGGGAGACACTCTAGACACAAACTGCTACAGACCTATATCTATATATCTATTTCTAGCCAAGTTAACAAACAGATAACCGACCATTTCAAATCCCACCGTACCTTCTCTGCTATACAATCTGGTTTCCGAGCTGGTCATGGGCGCACCTCAGCCACACTCAAGGAACTAAACGATATCATAACCTCCATCGATAAAAGACAGTACTGTGCAGCCGTCTTCATCGACCTGGCCAAGGCTTTCGACTGTCAATCACCACATTCTTATCGGCAGACTCAACAGCCTTGGTTTCTCAAATGACTGCCTCGCCTGGTTCACCAACTACTTCTCAGATAGAGTTCAGTATGTCAAATCGGAGGGCCTGTTGTCCGGACCTCTGGCAGTCTCTATGGGGGTGCCACAGGGTCAAATTCTTGGGCCGACTCCTTTCTCTGTATACATCAATGATGTCGCTCTTGCTGCTGGTGATTCTCTGATCCACCTCTACGGAGACGATACCATTCTGTATACATCTGGCCCTTCTTTGGACACTGTGTTAGCTAACCTCCAGATGAGCTTCAGTGCCATACAACTCTCCTTCCGTGGCCTCCAACTGCTCTTAAATGCAAGTAAAACTAAATGCATGCTCTTCAACCAATCGCTACCAGCACCTGCCCGCCCGTCCAGCATCACTACTTTGGGCGGTTCTGACTTAGAATATGTGGACATTTACAAATACGTAGGTGTCTGGTTAGACTGTAAACTCTCCTTCCAGACTCACATTAAGCATCTCCAATCCGAAATTAAATCTAGAATCGACTTGTTTTTTCACAACAAAGCATCCTTCACTCATGCTGGCAAACATACCTCGTAAAACTGACTATCCTACCGATCCTTGACTTCGGTGATGTCATTTACAAAATAGCCTCCAACACTCTACTCTACAAATTGGATGCAGTCTATCACAGTGCCATCTGTTTTGTCACCAAAGCCCCATATACTACCCACCACTGTGACCTGTACGCTCTCGTTGGCTGGCCCTCGCTTCATATTCGTCGCCAAACCCACTGGCTTCTGGTCATCTATAAGTCTTTGCTAGGTAAAGCCCCGACTTATCTCAGCTCACTGGTCACCATAGCAGCACCCACCCGTAGCACGCGCTCCAGCAGGTATATTTCACTGGTCACCCCCAAGGCCAATTCCTCCTTTGGCCGCCTTTCCTTCCAGTTCTCTGCTGCCAATGACTGGAATGAATTGCAAAAATCACTGAAGCTGGAGACTCATATCACCCTCACTAACTTTATTAAGCACCAGCTGTCAGAGCAGCTCACAGATCACTGCACCTGTACATAGCCCATCTGTAAATAGCCCGTCCAACTACCTCATCCCCATACTGTTATTTTTTATTTTTTTGCTCCTTTGCACCCCAGTATATCTACTTGCATATTCATGTTCTGCACATCTATCACTCCAGTCTCTGTCACTCCAGTGTTTAATTGCTAAATTGTAATTATTTCAGCACTATGGCCTATTTATTGCCTTACCTCCTTATCTTACCTCAATTGCACACACTGTATATATACTTTTTTCTATTGTGTTATTGACTGTATGTTGACTGTACATTTGTTTATTCCATGTGTAACTCTGTGTTGTTGTTTGTGTCGCACTGCTTTGCTTTATCTTGGCCAGGTGGCAGTTGTAAATGAGAACTTGTTCTCAACTAGCCTACCTGGTTAAATAAAGGTGAAATAAGAAAATAAAAAATAAAGATGTAGTTTTAATATATATATATATATATATATATATATATATATATATATATATATATATATAAATATATATATATATCCATACTTCCATTCATTTCTATGTGTTAACTTCAGTTGAGTCCCTTGAGACTTGTGGAGTTTGTAGAGCACCATCGTGTTCGTGAGAATATGTAGCTGAGAGTCTCCTTGTAACGGTCGTCGTCAAAATGAGACCAAGGTGCAGCGGAGGATGTGTTCTTCTTAAATTAATTTAATGGATCGAATGAACACTACAAAAATAAACCAAAAAACAACCAGCAACAGTTCTGTCAGGATACGATACAAAACTAAACAGGAAAATATTCACCCACAAACCCCAAAGGAAAAACAGGCTGCCTATGTATGACTCTGAATCAGCAACAACGAACTACAGCTGTTCCTAATTGAGAGCCATACACGGCAGAAACAAAGAAATACACCAACATAGAAAACGGAACATAGAACGCCCACCCATATCACACCCTGGCCTAACCAAAAATAGAGAACAAAAAACCCTCTCTATGGCCAGGGCGTTACAGTACCCCCCCCCCCCCCCCCAAAGGTGCGGACTCCGGCCGCAAAACCTGACTCTAAAGGGGAGGGTCCGGGTGGGCCTTCCTTACGGCGGTGGCTCTGGTGCGGGACGTGGGCCCTGCTCCACCTTCAGCTTGGCCCACATAGGTGGCGCCCCTGGCTGCGCCGGAGGACTGGCGGGCGACTCTGGCTGCGCCCGGCTGGCGGGCGACTCTGGCTGCGCCTGGCTGGCGGGCGACTCTGGCTGCGCCCGGCTGGTGGACGACTCTGGCTGCGCCCGGCTGGCGGGCGACTCTGGCTGCGCCCGGCTGGCGGGCGACTCTGGCTGCGCCGGACAGGCGGGGGACTCTGGCGGATCCGGACTGGCGGGCGGCTCTGGCGGCTCCGGACTGGCGGGCGGCTCTGGCTGCTCCGGACTGGGGAGACCCACTTGAGGCCTGGTCCGAGGAGGAGGCACAGGATAGACCAGGATGGGGAGACCCACTGGAGGCCTGGTCCGAAGAGGAGGCACAGGATAGATCAGGATGGGGAGACCCACTGGAGGCCTGGTCTGAGGAGGAGGCACAGGATAGACCAGGATGGGGAGACCCACTGGAGGCCTGCTTCGAGGAGGAGGCACAGGATAGATCGGGCTGTGGGGGAGCACTGGAGTTCTGGTGCGTAGGCTTGACACCCCTACTCCAGGCTGAATGACCACTCTAGCCCGGCACGGGCAGAGCGCAGGCATAGGACGAACTGAGCCATCCCAGCGCCCTGGAGACACAGTGCGCAGAGCCGGCGCAGGATAGCCTGGACCGAAACGGCGCACTGGAGACCAGAGGCGCTGAGCTGGCACAATCCGTCCTAGCTCGATGCCCACTCTCGCAAGGCACTTGTGGGGGGCTGGCATGTAGCGCTCCGGGCTATCAACGTGTGTACTGGGGACACCGTGCGCTTTACCGCATAACACGGTGCCTGACCAGTACTACGCTGCCTCCTGTAAGCACGGAAAGTTGGCCCAGAATTCCATCCTGGCTATGCCACACTTCCCATGTGCCCCCCACCCAAAAATGTTGGGGGCTGCCTCTCATGCCTATTGCGCTCCCTTGCCTCATACCGCTGCCTCTCAGCTTTTGCTGCCTCCAGCTCCTCTTTCGGGCGGCGATATTCCCCAGCTTGACTCCATGGTCCCTTTCCGTCCAGTAATTCCTCCCACGTCCAGGAATCCTGAACCCTCTGCTCCTTCCTCTCACGCTGCTTGGTCCGTTTATGGTGGGTGAATCTGTAACGGCCGTCAACAAAATGAGACCAAGGTGCAGCGGAGGATGTGTTCGTCTTAAATGAATTTAATGGATCGAATGAACACTATACAAAAATAAACCAAAAAACGACCAGCAACAGTTCTGTGAGGATACGATACAAAACTAAACAGGAAAATATTCACCCACAAACCCCAAAGGAAAAACAGGCTGCCTATGTATGACTCTCAATCAGCAACAACAAATTACAGCTGTTCCTGATTGAGAGCCATACACGGCCGAAACAAAGAAATACACCAACATAGAAAACGGAACATAGAATGCCCACCCATGTCACACCCTGGCCTAACCAAAAATAGAGAACAAAAAACCCTCTCTATGGCCAGGGCGTTACACTCCTCTTTCCATAGCGGGGTTATATTTGTTTGTAGCTGAGAGTCTCCCCTTTCCACATTGGGGTCATATTAGTTTGTAGCCCAAACAGTTCAGACGGTACAGATAGAATTTGCGATACTGACTTCAGATGAATCGCTTGAGAATCGTAGAGCAAAACATAATTTCCACAGCAGATGTGGAAGTCCGACATAGGAGACGTGGTGTATTGAGACGCAGCCCATTTAAAAACAGATCTCTCTTCAACTGAAGGACTTTGATGGGGATGTTTGTATTATGTTAATTAGACTGATGCACAAATGTGTCAACAGACTATTAAGGAAATGAATATCTGTGGTCCAGCTCAGTGTTTACATCATGTACCATAGTGATAGTTCTCTCTGTGCGTTTCAGTGTTTACATCATGTACCATAGTGATAGTTCTCTCTGTGTGTTTCAGTGTTTACATCATGTACCATAGTGATAGTTCTCTGTGTGTTTCAGTGTTTACATCATGTACCATAGTGATAGTTCTCTCTGTGTGTTTCAGTGTTTACATCATGTACCATAGTGATAGTTCTCTCTGTGTATTTCAGTGTTTACATCATGTACCGTAGTGATAGTTCTCTCTGTGTGTTTCAGTGCTGTTGAGTACACTGGTATACTGTAGCCTCGGACAAGGTGGAGGTGAGTACATTTATCTATATTCACCACCTGTTCTATAATAGTAACATTTCTCTATATTCATCACCTGTTCTATAATAGTATCATTTATCTATATTCATCACCTGTTCTATAATAGTAACATTTATCTATATTCATCACCTGTTCTATAATAGTAACATTTCTCTATATTCATCACCTGTTCTATAATAGTAACATTTATCTATATTCATCACCTGTTCTATAATAGTAACATTTATCTATATTCATCACCTGTTCTATAATAGTAACATTTATCTATATTCATCACCTGTTCTATAATAGTAACATTTATCTATATTCATCACCTGTTCTATAATAGTAACAATTCTCTATATTCATCACCTGTTCTATAATAGTAACATTTCTCTATATTCATCACCTGTTCTATAATAGTAACATTTATCTATATTCATCACCTGTTCTATAATAGTAACATTTATCTATATTCATCACCTGTTCTATAATAGTAACATTTATCTATATTCATCACCTGTTCTATAATAGTAACATTTATCTATATTCATCACCTGTTCTATAATAGTAACATTTATCTATATTCATCACCTGTTCTATAATAGTATCATTTCTTCCTGGTCTCTTCATTGGTTCTTCATGTCTCCAGTCCTTATTCTCTTAGTATAGAAGGTTCCATAATGGATCTCCACCTGTTCTAGCTGCTCTCACCTGCAACACATCACAGGGTAGAAAGTGATACTCTGTGATGTGAGATACAGACTCAAATAGCTACATAATGACTATAACTCCATACAGACTCATATAGCTACATAATGACTATAACTCCATACAGACTCATATAGCTACATAATGACTATCACTCCATGCAGACTCATATAGCTACATAATGATTATAACTCCATACAGACTCATATAGCTACATAATGACTATAACTCCATACAGACTCATATAGCTACATAATGACTATAACTCCAACCCTGTGGGGGGTGTCACTAATCAGGTCTGCAGTACAACAATAAGGCAGTGATCAGGTCTACAGTACAACAATAGGGCAGTGAAAGTGTCACGTCCTGACCAGTAATAGGGGTTATTTGTTATTGTAGTTTGGTCAGGACGTGGCAGAGGGTATTTGTTTTATGTGGTTCAGGGTGGGAGATTGTTCTGTTTATAGCCTTGTGCCTTACCAGCCTGTGAATAGTTGTTGTGTTTTCTTTGTGTACGTGTTTATATTGGTTCTCCTTCTTCACCAAATAAAAGAAGATGAGTGCACATATTCCTGCTGCGTTTTGGTCCACTTTATCCGACGACAACCGTTACAGAAAGTCTGGGGTTGCAGGTAGCCTAGTGGTTAGAGCGTTGGACTAGCAACCAAAAGTTGGTGGATTGAATCACCGAGCTGACAAGGTAAAAGTCTGTCGTTCTGCCACTGAACAAATGTTCCTAGGATGTCATTGTAAATTACATGTTGTTCTAAACTGACGTGCCTAATTAAATAGAGGGTAAATATTTAAAAAATAAAATAAATTCAGACACCAACTGGCTCTCTCCCTCCCTTCTGTCTGGAGACCAGGACATAATCTGGAGAAAGATCTACTGTCTCTATTATATTATGACAGACCAGCTAGATCTACTGTCTCTATTATATTATGACAGACCAGCTAGATCTACTGTCTCTATTATATTATGACAGAACAGCTAGATCTACTGTCTCTATTATATTATGACAGACCAGCTAGATCTACTGTCTCTATTATATTATGACAGACCAGCTAGATCTACTGTCTCTATCATATTATGACAGACCAGCTAGATCTACTGTCTCTATTATATTATGACAGACCAGCTAGAGCTACTGTCTCTATTATATTAACCAGACCAGCTAGATCTACTGTCTCTATTATATTATGACAGACCAGGACATAATCTGGAGATAGATCTAGTGTCTCTGTTTCATTATCTCTGTTAGAATATAAAGCCTTGTCTCCAGATCTCAGGATAGTATCCTACCCTCATCACCAGGTTAAACAGCTAGAGAATAGCCTCTCTCTGCAGTGTTTCAGCATCTCTGTTAGAATATAAAGCCTTGTCTCAGGATAATATCCTACCCTCATCACCAGGTTAAACAGCTAGAGAATAGCCTCTCTCTGCTGTGTTTCAGCATCTCTGTTAGAATATAAAGCCTTGTCTCCAGATCTCAGGCTAATATCCTACCCTCATCACCAGGTTAAACAGCTCGAGAATAGCCTCTCTCTGCTGTGTTTCAGCATCTCTGTTAGAATATAAAGCCTTGTCTCCAGATCTCAGGATAGTATCCTACCCTCATCACTTGGTTAAACAGCTAGAGAATAGCCTCTCTCTGCTGTGTTTCAGCATCTCTGTTCCAATGCAGCTCACAGGCTTCATCGCTCTTAAGGGCCTATATTTTAAAGTGTACATTAGACAATGCAACTCTATCTCTCTTTCTCTCTCTCTCCCTTTCTCTCTCTCTCTCTCTCTCTTAGACCTCTCTCTCTCAGATCTCTCTCCTCCAGCCTCTCTGAGCGTCAGTCCTGACAGATCTCAGTTCTTTAAATATGAGTCTGTCTCTCTGAGCTGTGAGGTTCAGGGGAACTCTGCTGGATGGAGAGTGGTGAGGAACACATCGAGAGGAATCCTTTCAGAGTGTAATACTGACTGGGGAAAACAACAAGGGTCTTCATGCGTCGTGTCACTAATACCATCATACAGTGGAGTGTACTGGTGTGAGTCTGGGTCTGGAGAACACAGCAATGCTGTCAACATATCAGGTATGAAGGCCCAGATGCAGACCACGTTGAATAAACAATAGTTTAATAGGGCAATAGACAGGTCAAGGCAGGCAGGGGTCAGTAAACCAGAAGGAGGAGGCAGTACAGGTCGGCAGGCAGGCTCAGAGTCAAAACCAGGTGGGCGAGAAAAGAGAGGAAAAAAGAAAAAAGGAAAAAAGCAGGAGCTGAGAAACAAAACGCTGGTTGACTTGACAAGCAAGACGAACTGGAAACTAACAAACAGAGAACACAGGTATATACATACGCTAATGGGGAAGATGGGCAACACCTGGAGGCGGTTGGAGACAATCACAAAGACAGGTGAGACAGATCAGGGTGTGACGCAACATCACGGTATGTCCACAAACACCATCTACTAACATTTTAGTGTTTAGTGGTTCATCTGGTTTCAGATAGCTGATGTTATGTTTATATATGATGTTTATATATTATATACAGCTGGTGCTGTGATCCTGGAGAGACCTGTTTATATATGATGTTTATATATTATATACAGATGGAGCTGTGATCCTGGAGAGACCTGTTTATATATGATGTTTATATATCATATACAGCTGGAGCTGTGATCCTGGAGAGACCTGTTTATATATGATGTTTATATATTATATACAGCTGGAGCTGTGATCCTGGAGAGACCTGTTTATATATTATATACAGCTTGAGCTGTGATCCTGGAGACACCTGTTTATATATTATATACAGCTGGAGCTGTGATCCTGGAGAGCCCTGTTTATATATTATATCAAATCAAATCAAATTTTATTTGTCACTTACACATGGTTAGCAGGTGTTAACTTCTATGGGCTAGGTGGGACGCTAGCTGGGACACAGTCAGTAAAATATCAGGGCGGAAAATTCAAAAACAACAAAATGTCATAATTCAACTTTCTCAAACATACAACTATATTACACCATTTTAAAGATAAACTTCTCGTTAATCTAACTACATTTTCCGATTTCAAAAAGGCTTTACAGCGAAAGCAAAACATTAGATTATGTTAGGAGAGTACATAGACAAACATAATCACACAGCCATTTTCCAAGCAAGGACATGTATCTATAAAACCCAAAACACAGCTAAATGAAGCACCAACCTTTGACAATCTTCATCAGATGACACTCCTAGGACATTATGTTACACAATACATGTATGTTTTGTTCGATAAAGTTCATATTTATATCCCAAAAACAGCATTTTACGATGGCGCGTGATGTTCAGAAAATATATTCCCACCAAAACCTCTGGTGAATGTGCACATCAATTTTCAAAAATACTCATCATAAACGTTGACAAAATATATAACAATTATTTTAAGAATTATAGATAGACTACCCCTGGATGCAACCGCTGTGCCAGATTTTAAAATAGCTTTACGGAGAAAGCACATTTTTCAATATTCTGAGTACATAGCTCAGCCATCACGGTGAGCTATTCAGACACCCGCCAAGTTCAGGGCAACCTAAACTCAGAATTAGTATTAGAAATATTGTCTTACCTTTGCTGATCTTCGTCAGAATGCACTCCCAGGACTGCTACTTCCACAAGAAATGTTTTTGTTCTAAATAATCCATATTTATGTACAAACACCTCCGTTTTGTTCGTGCGTACAGATCACTTATCCAAAAGTATAACGCGCGAGCGCGGAATGAGTGACGAAAAGTCAAAATGTTCCATTACCGTACTTAGAAGCATGTCAAACGCTGTTAAAAATCATCCTTATGGTATTTTTAATGTAAAATAGCGATAATATTCCAACCGGACAATAGTGTATTCATTCAAGGAGAAAAAGAAGGAACAGCGGTTCTCGCGGGACCGCGCATATCCAATCACTTTGTTGCCAGGCAGTCCACTCAGTAACTGAGCTCCTATTATCTGCCCAGTGACAGGAGAATGCTGAAACAACTTTCTGAAGGCTTTTGACAGCCAATGGAAGCCTTAGGAAGTGCAACGTAACCCCACAGACACTGTAGCTTCGATAGAGAATCAAAAGAAGAACTACAATTCTCAGACTTTTCACTTCCTGCTTGGATTTTTCTCAGGTTTTTACCTGCCATATGAGTTATGTTATACTCACAGACACCATTCAAACAGTTTTAGAAACTTCAGAGTGTTTTCTATCCAAATCTACTAATAACATGCACATTCTAGTTTCTGGGCCAGAGTAGTAACCTGTTTAAATTGGGTACGTTTTTCATCCGGCCGTGAAAATACTGCCCCCTAGCCCAGATAAGTTAATGCAAGTGTAGCGAAATGCTTGGGCTTCTAGTTTCAACCATGCAGTAATATCTAACAAGTAATATAACCTAACAATTCACAACAACTACTTTATACACACAAGTGTAAAGGAATAAATATGAATATGTACATCAAAATATATAAGTGAGTGATGGCCGAACGGCATAGGCAAGATGTAATAGATGGTATAGAGTACAGTATATACATATGAGATGAGTAATGTAGGGTATGAAAACATTATATGAAATGGCATTGTAAAGTGGCTAGTGATACATTACATCAAGATGGCAAGATGCAGTAGATGGTATAGCGTACAGTATATACATATGAGATGAGTAATGTAATATACAGCTGGTGCTGTGATCCTGTTTATATATGATGTTTATATATTATATACAGCTGGAGCTGTGATCCTGGAAAGACCTGTTTATATATGATGTTTATATATTATATACAGCTGGAGGTGTGATCCTGGCGAGACCTGACAGTGTAGAAAGGGTCTCATTGAATCTGGTGTTGACTAGTAGAACAAATAAATGTTTAACTCAGATGTGATACAGACTCAGCTCTGGAATATATTACAATATTACAGATATCAGACTGACCCTCTCTCTCTCTCTCTCTCTCTCAGTTCTCTCTAATCCAGCATCTCTGAGTGTCAGTCCTGACAGATCTCAGTTCTTTAAATATGAGTCTGTCTCTCTGAGCTGTGAGGTTCAGGGGAACTCTGCTGGATGGAGACTGAAGAGATACACAGTCACTGGGGAGCGTTCAGATTGTGGAATGAAATGGGGAAAACAACAAGGGTCTTCATGCAACGTGTCACTAAAACCATCAGACAGTGGAGTGTACTGGTGTGAGTCTGGGCCTGGAGAACACAGCAATGCTGTCAACATCACAGTACCTGGTATGTCCACAAACACCATCTACTAACATTATAGTGTTTAGTGGTTCATCTGGTTTCAGATAGCTGATGTTATGTTTATATATGATGTTAATATATTATATACAGCTGGAGCTGTGATCCCGGAGAGACCTGTTTATATATGATGTTTATATATTATATACAGCTGGTGCTGTGATCCTGGAGAGACCTGTTTATATATGATGTTTATATATTATATACAGCTGGTGCTTTGATCCTGGAAAGACCTGTTTCTATATTATATACAGCTGGTGCTGTGATCCTGGAGAGACCTGTTTATATATGATGTTTATATATTATATACAGCTTTAGCTGTGATCCTGGAGAGACCTGTTTATATATGTTGTTTATATATTATATACAGCTGGAGCTGTGGTCCTGGAGAGACCTGTTTATATATGATGTTTATATATTATATACAGCTGGTGCTGTGATCCTGGAGAGCCCTGCCCTTCCTGTTACTGAGGGAGATTCTGTGACTCTGCGCTGCAGATATCAGGGAACTCCCTCTGACCTCACAGCTGATTTCTACAAAGATGGATCCCTCATCAGGACTGAGACTACAGGAGAGATGACGATCCCTGCAGTATCCAAGTCAGATGAAGGACTCTACAAGTGTACCAACTCTGAAGGAGAATCACCAGAGAGCTGGATGACTGTGACAGGTGAGAATATGAGAAACCTTGACATTCAGATTATTTGGTCCTTCTTTACACTGTTAAGTGGTGCTAAAACCTGCATTATAAACTGGGTGGATCCAGGTTCATCATGCGTGAGACGTTACATTCATAATAGTTCTTATAATCTCTGCTTGATCAATAGAAGTAATTCATACTAGATAATGTATGTCTAAGATAATATTAATCAATTAGATGTGTTTGTAATCAGTTTGTTTCTAACTATTTACTGTGTTTCTTCTTGTGTTTTTCAAGATAGGGGATCTATCTCGTCATCCCCCCGTCCCCCCTCATCCTCCTCTCCTCCCTCCACTCTCCCCACACCTCTCCTCCTCCCTCTGTCTGTCTCTGGGTTGGTGGCTGCTCTCTCCATCTCTCTGATCATTCTACTGGTCCTGTTCTGCAAGAGGAGCAAAGATGTAGCAGCTGAACCCAGAGATGTTACCTATCCTGACGTTAGAATCATACAGGACCCAGAACCCAGGAGAAGGAGAGGTACACACACACACACACACACACACACACTACAGTGTCTTTATGTCTTTAACCCATTGTCTCGTCTCCTCCAGAGAAGTCTACAGGAGCTGATCCAGTCTACTCTGCAGTGAAGACCTCCAACACCACAGGTACTGTATAACACTATAACACCACAGGTACTGTAATACTGTATAACACTATAACACCACAGGTACTGTAGTACTGTATAACACTGTAACACCACAGGTACTGTAATACTGTATAACACTATAACACCACAGGTACTGTAGTACTGTATAACACTATAACACCACAGGTACTGTAGTACTGTATAACACTATAACACCACAGGTACTGTAATACTGAATAACACTACAACACCACAGGTACTGTAATACTGTATAACACTATAACACCACAGGTACTGTAGTACTGTATAACACTATAACACCACAGGTACTGTAATACTGTATAACACTATGACACCACAGGTACTGTAGTACTGTATAACACTATAACACCACAGGTACTGTAATACTGTATAACACTATAACACCACAGGTACTGTAGTACTGTATAACACTATAACACCACATGTACTGTAGTACTGTATAACACTATAACACCACAGGTACTGTAATACTGTATAGCACTATAACACCACAGGTACTGTAATACTGTATAACACTATAACACCACAGGTACTGTAGTACTGAATAACACTATAACACCACAGGTACTGTAGTACTGTATAACACTATAACACCACAGGTACTGTAATACTGAATAACACTATAACACCACAGGTACTGTAGTACTGAATAACACTATAACACCACAGGTACTGTATAACACTATAACACCACAGGTACCGTAATACTGTATAACACCACAGGTACTGTAATACTGTATAACACCACAGGTACTGTAATACTGAATAACACTATAACACCACAGGTACTGTAGTACTGAATAACACTATAACACCACAGGTACTGTATAACACTATAACACCACAGGTACTGTAATACTGTATAACACCACAGGTACTGTAGTACTGTATAACACCACAGGTACTGTAATACTGTATAACACTCCAACACCACAGGTACTGTAATTGTCATATGCGTCGTAATGATTGGACCAAACTGCAACCTCCCCCCATGGAGGTGGCTCTGGCTCCGGCCTAAATCCCCACTCTAACCTGTCCACCCCTGCTGAGGATCAGGGCTGTAGCCCAACGCTGAAGGCTCTGGGCTGAGGGCCGACTCTGGCTGTGCCGGACTGACGGGCGACTTTGGCTGCGCTGGACTGGCGGCCGTCTCTGTCGGTTCTGGACTGTGGGCCATCGCCGGAAGCTCTAGACGGGGCACTGTCGACGGAAGCTCTAGACGGGGCACTGTCGCCGGAAGCTCTAGACAGGGCACTGTTGCCGGAAGCTCTAGACGGAGCACTGTTGCCGGAAGCTCTAGACGGAGACTGCGCACTGAAGGCCTGATGTGTGGGACTGGCTTTGGAGGCGCCAGACTAGTGACACGCACCACAGGGCTAGTGCGAGGAGCAGGAACTGGATACACGGGCCTTGACTACGCACTGGAGGTCTGGAGCGCACAACCTGCACAACCTGTCCTGGCTGGATTTTTTCTGTAGCCCGGCACGGGCGGAGTACTGGCACAGGGCGAACTGGGCTGTGCTGAGGCAAGATGGCTGCCGTGCGTAGAGCAGGCGCAGGGTAGCCTGGGCCCAGGAGACGCACTAGTGGCCAGATGTATTGTGCAGGCATACTTCTCCCTGGCTGGATGCCCACCCTAGCACTGCACCTGGCTGGTATCGCTCGCACCGGACTGTGGGCGAGACCTTGCACTATTGCCTGACCTAGCCAATCTTCCCTTGTCCCCCCCCCCCAATTTTTTTGGGGGGGGGCTGCCTCTCAGGCTTCCTTGCCAGCCATGTTCCCGCATAACGTTCCCGGTCCTCTCCAGCCTTCCTCCAGCTAGTATCTCCTCCCAGGTCCATGACTCCTTATACTCCTCCTGCTGCTCCTTCCTCCGCTGCTTGGTCCTCTTATGGTGGATGGTTCTGTCATATGCGTCGTAATGATCGGACCAAACTGCAGCGGGGATGTGAATCATCTTCTTGATTTATTAAAGAAATGAACACTGAACAAAAGAACGACGAAAACAGTCCTGTAAGGTACATAGACTATACATGGAACAACCACCCACAAACACAAGAGAAAATAAACCCACTTAAATATGGCCTCCAATTAGAAGCAACGACAACCAGCTGCTTCTAATTGGAGGTCGTTCCCAAAACTAACATAGAAATAGAAAAACTATAAAACCCACATAGAAATAGAAAACAGAGAACATCAACCAAAAACCCCGAAACACACAAAACAAACACCCCCTGCCACGCCCTGACCAAACTACAATAACAAATGACCCCTTTTACTGGTCAGGACGTGACAGTAATACTGTATAACACCACAGGTACTGTAGTACTGTATAACACTATAACACCACAGGTACTGTAATACTGTATAACACTATAACACCACAGGTACTGTAATACTGTATAACACTATAACACCACAGGTACTGTAATACTGTATAACACCACAGGTAATGTAGTACTGAATAACACTATAACACCACAGGTACTGTAGTACTGTATAACACTATAAAACCACAGGTACTGTAATACTGTATAACACTATAACACCACAGGTACTGTAATACTGTATAACACCACAAGGACTGTAGTACTGAATAACACTATAACACCACAGGTACTGTAGTACTGTATAACACTATAACACCACAGGTACTGTAGTACTGTATAACACTATAACACCACAGGTACTGTAGTACTGTATAACACTATAACACCACAGGTACTGTAGTACTGTATAACACTATAACACCACAGGTACTGTAGTACTGTATAACACTATAACACCACAGGTACTGTAGTACTGTATAACACTATGACACCACAGGTACTGTAGTACTGAATAACACTATAACACCACTGGTACTGTAATACTGTATAACACAAAACACCACAGGTACTGTAATAATGTATAACACCACAGGTACTGTAATACTGTACAACACTATAACACCACAGGTACTGTAGTACTGAATAACACTATAACACCACAGGTACTGTAATAATGTATAACACCACAGGTACTGTAATACTGTATAACACTATAACACCACAGGTAATGTAATATTGTATAACACCATAACACCACAGGTACTGTAGTACTGTATAACACTATAACACCACAGGTACTGTAATACTGTATAACACCATAACACCACAGGTACTGTAATACTGAATAACACTATAACACCACAGGTACTGTAGTACTGAATAACACCACAGGTACTGTAATACTGTATAACACTATAACACCACAGGTACTGTAATACTGAATAACACTATAACACCACAGGTACTGAATAACACTATAACACCACAGGTACTGTAGTACTGAATAACACCACAGGTACTGTAATACTGTATAACACTATAACACCACAGGTACTGTAGTACTGTATAACACTACAACACCACAGGTACTCTAATACTGTATAACACTATAACACCACAGGTACTGTAATACTGTATAACACTATAACACCACAGGTACTGTAATACTGTATAACACTATAACACCACAGGTACTGTAATACTGTATAACACTATAACACCACAGGTACTGTAGTACTGTATAACACTATAATACCACAGGTACTGTAGTACTGTATAACACTCAGACTATCCTCTCTCTCTCCTGTGTTTAGTTCCAGGTGGATCTGGTCCAGTCTGTGTTAATATCCTCTCTCTCTCTCCTGTGTTTAGTTCCAGGTGGATCTGGTCCAGTCTGTGTTAATATCCTCTCTCTCTCCTGTGTTTAGTTCCAGGTGGATCTGGTCCAGTCTGTGTTAATATCCTCTCTCTCTCTCCTGTGTTTAGTTCCAGGTGGATCTGGTCCAGTCTGTGTTAATATCCTCTCTCTCTCTCCTGTGTTTAGGTCCAGGTGGATCTGGTCCAGTCTGTGTTAATATCCTCTCTCTCTCCTGTGTTTAGTTCCAGGTGGATCTGGTCCAGTCTGTGTTAATATCCTCTCTCTCTCTCCTGTGTTTAGATCCAGGTGGATCTGGTCCAGTCTGTGTTAATATCCTCTCTCTCTCTCCTGTGTTTAGTTCCAAGTGGATCTGGTCCAGTCTGTGTTAATATCCTCTCTCTCTCTCTCCTGTGTTTAGTTCCAGGTGGATCTGGTCCAGTCTGTGTTAATATCCTCTCTCTCTCCTGTGTTTAGTTCCAGGTGGATCTGGTCAAGTCTGTGTTAATATCCTCTCTCTCTCCTGTGTTTAGTTCCAGGTGGATCTGGTCCAGCCTGTGTTAATATCCTCTCTCTCTCCTGTGTTTAGTTCCAGGTGGATCTGGTCCAGTCTGTGTTAATATCCTCTCTCTCCTGTGTTTAGTTCCAGGTGGATCTGGTCCAGTCTGTGTTAATATCCTCTCTCTCTCCTGTGTTTAGTTCCAGGTGGATCTGGTCCAGTCTGTGTTAATATCCTCTCTCTCTCCTGTGTTTAGTTCCTGGTGGATCTGGTCCAGTCTGTGTTAATATCCTCTCTCTCTCCTGTGTTTAGTTCCAGGTGGATCTGGTCCAGTCTGTGTTAATATCCTCTCTCTCTCCTGTGTTTAGTTCCAGGTGGATCTGGTCCAGTCTGTGTTAATATCCTC
Organism: Salmo trutta; assembly: GCF_901001165.1. Lineage (NCBI taxonomy): Eukaryota > Metazoa > Chordata > Actinopteri > Salmoniformes > Salmonidae > Salmo > Salmo trutta. The sequence goes on from NC_042961.1 coordinate 65,222,739, forward strand.
TCTCTCTCCTGTGTTTAGTTCCAGGTGGATCTGGTCCAGTCTGTGTTAATATCCTCTCTCTCTCTCCTGTGTTTAGTTCCAGGTGGATCTGGTCCAGTCTGTGTTAATATCCTCTCTCTCTCTCCTGTGTTTAGTTCCAGGTGGATCTGGTCCAGTCTGTGTTAATATCCTCTCTCTCTCCTGTGTTTAGTTCCAGGTGGATCTGGTCCAGTCTGTGTTAATATCCTCTCTCTCCTGTGTTTAGTTCCAGGTGGATATGGTCCAGTCTGTGTTAATATCCTCTCTCTCTTTCTCTCCTGTGTTTAGTTCCAGGTGGATCTGGTCCATTCTGTGTTAATATCCTCTCTCTCTCCTGTGTTTTGTTCCAGGTGGATCTGGTCCAGTATGTGTTAATATCCTCTCTCTCTCTCTCCTGTGTTTAGTTCCAGGTGGTTCTGGTCCAGTCTGTGTTAATATCCTCTCTCTCTCCTGTGTTTAGTTCCAGGTGGATCTGGTCCAGGTGATGTGACCTATGCTGACGTCAACCACACAAAGAGACAACACAACAGGAGGAGAGGTAGGAAGAAGGGAGAGGCCAACAACACTCCCCTCATCTTTCTGAAGTAAATCATGTTTTTTTCGTGTTTTTAACGTCACTAGTTTTGACCTGCTTATGTGTTTCTTTCAGAGAACGTCATTCCAGACCCTGTCTTCTCAGCAGTGAAGACAGACAGACAGAGATACAGGTCAGAAGGTCGTTACAGACGCTGTGTACTTAGCAGTGAAGACAGACAGACAGAGATACAGGTCAGAAGGTTGTTACAGACAGACAGACAGACAGACAGACAGACAGACAGACAGACAGACAGACAGACAGACAGACAGACAGACAGACAGACAGACAGACAGACAGACAGACAGACAGACACGCCCTGGCCATAGAGAGGTTTTTGTTCTCTATTTTGGTTAGGCCAGGGTGTGACTAGGGTGGGCATTCTATGTCCTTTTTTCTATGTCTGGTATTTCTTTGTTTTGGCCGGGTATGGTTCTCAATCAGGGACAGCTGTATATCGTTGTCTCTGATTGGGAGCTATACTTAGGCAGCCTGTTTTCCTTTGGGTTTTGTGGGTGGTTACTTTCTGTTTAGTTGATGTTCCTGACAGAACTGTTTGGCTGTTGTTCGTTTTCTTGGTTTGTTTAAAGTGTTCTATTACAATTATATGATGAGCACTCAACACGCTGTGATTTGGTCTACTCCCTTCGACGGCCGTTACAGAACCACCCACCACAAGAAGACCAAGCAGCGTGGTATGGAGGAACAGAGGCTTATGGACTCCTGGACTGGGGAGATGATTTTGGACGGAAAGGGACCCTGGACAGCGCCTGGGATTATCGCCGCCCACAGTGGGAGATCGAGGCAGCGAAGGCGGAACGGCGATACTGGGAGGAACAGGCAAGTCAGCTACAGGAGCCTGAGAGGCAGCCCCCCAATAAATGGGGGGGGGGCACACGGGGAGTTGGGGTAAGTCAGGTTGGAGACCTGAGCCAACTCCCCGTGCTTATTATGAGGAGCGACGGATCAAGCAGGCACCCTGTTATGCTGAGTTACGCACTATGTCACCAGTGCACAGCTATAGCCCGGTGCGGTCAATACGGGCTCCTCAGCGTTGCTGTGCTAGAGTTGGCACTCAGCCAGGGAGAAGTGCGCCGGCGCAGCACATCTGGCCACCAGTGCGTCTCCTAGGTCCAGCCTACCTTGCGCCTGCTCTATGCACGGCAGCCATCATTCCCCAGCACAGCCCAGTTCGCCCTGCGCTCCGCCCGTGCCGGGTTATAGTGACCATCCAGCCAGGACGGTGTGTGCCAGCCCTGAGCTCCAGATCTCCGGTACGCCTCCATAGCCCAGTACGTCCTGTTCCTGCTCCTCGCACTAGCCCTGAGGTGCGTGTTACCAGTCTGGCACCTCCAAAGCCAGGCCTCCTGCAAGTCTCCCCAGCCTGGTGAGTCCTGTGCCTGACGCCTGTCAGGAGCCGCCAGAGTCGCCCGCCTGTCCGGAGCCGCCAGAGTTGCCCACCTGACCGGAGCCGCCAGAGTCGCCCGCCTGTCCGGAGCCACCTAAGTGGGCCAAGCCGAAGGTAGAGCGGGGTCCAAGTCCTGCACCAGAGCCGCCGCCGTAAGGAAGGCCCACCCGGACCCTCCCCTTTAGAGTCAGGTTTTGCGGCCGGAGTCCGCACCTTTGGGGGGGGTACTGTCACACCTTGGCCATAGAGAGGTTTTTGTTCTCTATTTTGGTTAGGCCAGGGTGGGACTAGGGTGGTTACTTTCTGTTTAGATGATGTTCCTGACAGAACTGTTTGGCTGTCGTTCGTTTTCTTGTTTTGTTTAACTTCTTGGGGCTATTTGGGACGTTAGCGTGCCACCCGTGGCGCACCCTATCAACAGCAGGTGCATGTCAAGAGCGGCAAATTTGAAACCTAATAAATGTCAAAATTCAAGTTTTTCAAACATACAACTAATTTACACCCTTTGAAAGATAAACATCTCCTTAATCTAACCACGTTGTCCGATTTCAAAAAGGTTTTACGGGGAAAGCATAAAGTTAGGTTATGTTAGGAGAGTACATTGACAATAGCTGTGCGTAATGCATTGTCGATTCAAAGACAGGCGTCACCAAAACCATAAAATCAGCTAAAATTATGCACTAACCTTTTACAATCTCCATCAGATGACACTCCTAGGACATTATGTTAGACAATGCATGTATTTTTAGTTCTATCAAGTTCATATTTATATCTAAAAACAGCGTTTTACTATGGCGTTGATGTTCAGGAAATCGTTTCCTCCAATACCGGCAGTCAAGTCATGACAACAAAATAATGAATTAATATTAGAAAACATTGGTAAAATATTATATTGTCATTCAAAGAATTATAGATTTACATCTCTTGAACGCAATGGACTTGCCAGATTTAAAATTAACCTTACTGGGAAATCACAATTTGACATAATCTGAGCACTGCGCCAGAAAAATACGCATTGCGATACAGACTAACCGCCATGTTGGAGAGATCTAAAATCGAAAATACTATGTAAATAATCCATTACCTTTGATTCTCTTCATCAGATGTCACTTCCAAAGAATCCCAGGTCCATAACGAATGTAGTTTTGTTCAAAAAAGCTCATCATTTATGTCCAAAAACCTCCGTGTTGTAGCACATGATCTAAGCCAGCCGGACTTCACTTCACTTCCCGAACGGAAAAAATATATTTACGTTCGTTCAAACATGTCAAACGTTGTATCGCATAAATCATTAGGGCCTTTTTTAACCAGAACATGAATAAAATTCAAGGCGGACCATTGGGTTCTCTTTTAAAACGTTTCGGAATGAGAGTACCCACCATCAACTCGCACGCCAGGTGTCTAATGGGCCATCGCCGTTCCAAGGCTCTTCTTCGGTCAGATCTCACAGTATAAGACTCAAAACACTTTGTAAAGGCTGGGGACATCTTGTGGGAGCAATAGGAAGTGCCAAAACATTCCTCACCCCCTTTGTTTTTCAATGGCATACACTGAAAGTCAATTCAACACATCAGGTATCCACTTCTTGTCAGAATCTGTCTCAGGGTTTTGCCTGCCAAATGAGTTCTGTTATACTCACAGACACCATTCAAACAGTTTTAGAAACTTTAGGGTGTTTTCTATCCAAACCTGAACAATAATATGCATATTCTAGCTTCTGAGTTGGTGTAATAGGCAGTTAAAAATGGGCACATATGTTTTCAAAAAATTCTCAATACTGCCCCCTATACCCTAACAGGTTAAAGTGTTCTATTAAAATTATATGATGAGACAGACAGACAGACGAACGGATGGACGGACGGACGGACAGACAGACGGTCAGGCTTAATGATGATGATGAAAAGTAGAGATCATTGCAGCCATTTTGTGCCAGATGGCTCAGCACCACCCATCAGTTTCTGCAGTGACAAGAGGATTTCTTCCTACATCAGTGCCACTGTGTCCTATTTTATCGGTAGTCATTTAGAGTTAAAGTTGCACTATGCAGAAATTGCTCCTCCATTTCGTGGTGGCTACAACTCTAGTAGTTCACCTAATTTCAGTTTCTGTGACAAAGTAAGATAGTCCAGTGTAGATACTCAGATACCTGCTGAAACAGGACCCGGCACCTCTCTATACTCAGATACCTGCTGGAACAGGACCCGGCACCTCTCTATACTCAGATACCTGCTGGAACAGGACCTGGCACCTCTCTGTACTCACACACCTGCTGGAACAGGACCTGGCACCTCTCTGTACTCACACACCTGCTGGAACAGGACCCAGCACCTCTCTATACTCAGATACCTGCTGAAACAGGACCCGGCACCTCTCTATACTCAGATACCTGCTGAAACAGGACCCGGCACCTCTCTATACTCAGATACCTGCTGAAACAGGACCCGGCACCTCTCTATACTCAGATACCTGCTGGAACAGGACCCGGCACCTCTCTATACTCACACACCTGCTGGAACAGGACCCGGCACCTCTCTATACTCAGATACCTGCTGGAACAGGACCCGACACCTCTCTGTACTCAGATACCTGCTGAAACAGGACCCGGCACCTCTCTATACTCAGATACCTGCTGGAACAGGACACGGCACCTCTCTATACTCAGATACCTGCTGGAACAGGACCCGACACCTCTCTATACTCAGATACCTGCTGGAACAGGACCCGGCAACTCTCTGTACTCAGATACCTGCTGGAACAGGACCGACACCTCTCTATACTCAGATACCTGCTGGAACAGGACCCGGCACCTCTCTGTACTCAGATACCTGCTGGAACAGGACCCGGCACCTCTCTATACTCAGACACCTGCTGGAACAGGACCCGGCACCTCTCTGTACTCAGATACCTGCTGGAACAGGACCCGGCACCTCTCTATACTCAGGTACCTGCTGGAACAGGACCCGGCACCTCTCTATACTCAGACACCTGCTGGAACAGGACCTGGCATATAAAAAAATTTACTCACTTTTTGTTCTGATTTACAAATGAAGCACTGTGTATAGTGTAGATAATCATTGTACCATCTAAACCACTGTGTTTAGTGTAGATAAACATTGTACCATCTAAACCGCTCTGTTTTCTATAACCAAAAATACTGTTGTTTCAGCTCTTTGCAAAAGACGCAAAAACAAAACTTAAGAACGGGAAGCATAGAAATATCTCACAAAGAACAGATGTACCGCTACTTAGATTGACTTTAAAGCAGTATGACAGATCGATAACACATTTCTATGTGGATTTTGTTGGGTTGCTCAAAAAGTTACGTATTGCCATTTTAATAAATGTAATCTGTGTGTCCTTTAGGTAGAGCTGTATCTGGATCCAGGAATGTAATGTACAGACTGAGGTAGGTCCATATCACTGTATCACTAACCCTAATGTACAGACTGAGGTAGGTCCAGATCACTGTATCACTAACCCTAATGAACACAAATGTACCTAACTTCAACTCTAACTTCAAAATGAAGTGTTGTGTTATGAATGATGTAGCATGTTGTGTTATGAACAATGTAGCATGTTGTGTTTGTTATGAACGATGTAGCATGTTGTGTTATGAATGCTGTAGCATGTTGTGTTATGAATTCTGTAGCATGTTGTGTCATGAATGATGGAGCATGTTGTGTTATGAATGATGTAGCATGTTGTGTTATGAATGATGTAGCATGTTGTGTTTGTTATGAATGATGTAGCATGTTGTGTTATGAATGATGTAGCATGTTGTGTTTGATATGAATGATGTAGCATGTTGTGTTTGTTATGAATGATGTAGCATGTTGTGTGTGTTATGAATGATGTAGGTAGCATGTTGTGTTATGAATGATGTAGCATGTTGTGTTTGTTATGAATGCTATAGCATGTTGTGTTTGTTATGAATTCTGTAGCATGTTGTGTTATGAATGATGTAGCATGTTGTGTTATGAATGATGTAGCATGTTGTGTTTGATATGAATGATGTAGCATGTTGTGTTATGAATGATGTAGCATGTTGTGTTTGTTATGAATGATGTAGCATGTTGTGTTTGTTATGAACGATGTATCATGCTGTACCATCTTTTCTGAACTGGTCTGTCTGTCTCACTTTCACACCTAGAGGCTTTGTATCTGAGAGTCAAACACACAAGCCACTACACCCAAAGGCCTAGCTGGTAGCATTTAGCATTGTGAGGTTGTGTTGTGTGTTACATGTCTGTGTGATAGAGATCAAATCAATTTAAATCAAGCGTCATTTATACAGCACATTTCAGACATGGAATGTAACACAATGTGCTTCAAAAGAATAACAGTAAAAACTGAATGACTAAAAAGCACCCTAAGGTAAAGCAAAGCTAAAAATATGTTTTAAGAACTCTTTTAAATATGCCCACAGTTTCGGCCCCCCTCAGGTTCTCTGGCAGGGTATTCCAGAGGCTGGGGGCATAGTAACTAAAGGCTGAGGGCATAGTAACTAAAGGCTGGGGGCATAGTAACTAAAGGCTGGGGGCATAGTAACTAAAGGCTGGGGGCATAGTAACTAAAGTCTGGGGGCATAGTACCTAAAGGCTGGGGGCATAGTAACTAAAGGCTGGGGGTGTAGTAACTAAAGGCTGGGTACATAGTAACTAAAGGCTGGAGGCATAGTAACTAAAGGCTGGGGACATAGTAACTAAAGGCTGGGGACATAATAACTAAAGCCTGGGGGCATAGTAAATAAAGGCTGGGGGCATAGTAACTAAAGGCTGTCTCTCCATGCGTCTTGTCCTCCCTCAGGTTCTCTGGCAGGGTATTCTAGAGGCTGGGGGCATAGTAACTAAAGGCTGCATCCATGCCTCTTGGTCCTATGCTTTGGGATAGTTAAAAGGCCAGAGGACCTGAGGGACCTACTGGGTACATAACTTAAAAGCATGTCTGATATGTATTGGGGCGCACAATCGTGGATTGATTTAAAATCCAATAGAAGAATATTATAATGAATTCTAAAACTGACAGGCAGCCAGTGCAGAGACCTTTTAAAACCGGTGTAATGTGTTCTCCATCTGGTCTTGGTCAGTACCCGTGCTGCAGCATTCTGTATGTTTTGCAGTTTACCAAAGGCTTTCTTGGGTAGACCAGACAGGAGAGCATTACAGTAGTCAAGCCTGCTTGTAGTAAAAGCCTGGATGAGTCTCTCTGTATCAGCCTGAGAGAGAAACAGCTGCACTTTGGCAATGTTCCTCAGGTGGTAAAAAGCTATTTTGGTCACATTCCTAAAGTGGGATTCGAAATTTTGTTGAGAATCTAAAATAACACCTAGGTTTTTTACCTGATGTTTAGGCTTTTTTTGCCTGTGAATTAAAATGTGCGGCCAGATTCTCTCTCTGTGCCTTGGCTCCAACAATAAGTAACTTGGTCTTGTCTTGCTTTAGCTGGAAGAAGTTGTGAACCATCCAAGTATTTAAATCACTAATACAGTCTAATGATTTATCCGTGGAGATAAAATCCAATGAAATGTAAAGTTGTGTATCGTCTGCGTAGCAGTGAAAATCAATGCTGTGCTTTCTGATAACCCTGCCAAGGTGTAACTGTCACGGATTTCATCGTGGTGTTGAGGAAAGGAGGACCAAAATGCAGCGGGTATGTGGATACTCATTCTTTTAATGGAAAAAACGAAAGGCATCCACAGGAAAAACAAACAATTAAACGATACTCACGACCAAACAGTGTTGGCAGGCTAAACAGCAGTGCTCACAAACAATTACCCACAAACATACAGACAAACACACCCTACTAATATAGGACTCCCAATCAAAGGCAACACCACACACCTGCCTTCAATTGGAAGTCCACCCCAATTAACTATACATAGAAACACCCAACCTAGACAGAACACGCCCTGACCCAAAACTTATACACTTACTCCCTCTGCTGGTCAGGACGTGACAGTAACATATATTAACTTGACAGTACCGAACCCAAAATTGAACATTATGGAACGCCACATGTGACATCATAGTCAACAGCGTCGAATGCATTACTTAAATCCAATAGTACAAGAACAGAGAACTGTTTAGCATCTGTGTTGGCTTGGTTCTCTATGGTGTAGAAGGTCAGGGTGTGACTAGGGGGTGTTCTAGTATGTCTATTTCTATGTTGGTGCTAATGTGGTTCCCAATTAGAGGCAGCTGTTTATCGTTGCCTCTGATTGGGGATCATATTTAGGTAGCCATTTCCCCACCTGTGTGTTGTGGGATATTGTTTGTGTTTAGTTGCCTGTCATGACTTCACGGTTCGTTATTGTTTTGTTAGTTTCACGGAGATTAAAAATATGTGAAGCTATACTCATTTCATTTTTTCATTTTAGTCATTTAGCAGACGCTCTTATCCAGAGCGACTTACGGTAGTGAATGCATACATTTCATACATTTTTTCCCCCCCGTACTGGTCCCCCGTGGGAATCGAACCCACAACCCTGGCGTTGCAAACTATGGGTGAACAACATCACCCATAGTTAAACACCAATGTCCCTTTGTCACACACAGATGTGACCTGTTTCAGGAAACTAGGCGAACAACTGAAAGCATTAGTAAAAATAGAGGCTGTCTCCACCCCACCACATATAGATACTTATCAGAGCAGGAGATCTGTGTCTGTTTGAGGTTATAGCTGTATGTGAACAACATCACCCATTGTTAAACACCTCTGTTCCTCTGTCACACATTTCACATGTATTTTTATATGTTTTGGTCATTTAGCGACTTACAGTAGTGAGTCATTTAGCAGACGCTCTTGTCCAGAGCGACTTACAGTAGTGAGCGGATATATTTTTGTTCTTTTCTAAGCACCAGTCTCTACCAACTGAGCCACACAGGACACACATGCAGAGAAACAAACACACACACACACACACACACACAGAGACCCACACAGAACCACACACACACACACACAGACATGTACCTCCCTCTCCTTCCCTTTGCTAACTGTTGCAGCAGGTCTATTTTAGTCTGAATGGGAACGTACAGTTGAAGTCGGAAGTTTACATACACTTAGGTTGGAGTCATTAAAACTCGTTTTTCAACCACTCCACACATTTCTTGTTAAGAAACTATAGTTTTGTCAAGTCGGTTAGGACATCTACTTTGTGCATGACACAAGTAATTTTTCCAACAATTGTTTACAGACAGATTATTTCACTTATAATTCACTGTATCACAATTCCAGTGGGTCAGAGGTTTACATACACTATTGGAGGATTACCTGTGGATGTATTTCAAGGCCTACCTTCAAACCCAGTGCCTCTTTGCTTGACATCATGAGAAAATAAAAATAAATCAGCCAAGACCACAGAAACAAAAATTGAAGACCTCCACAAATCTAGTTAATCCTTGGGAGCAATTTCCAAATGCTTGAATGTACCACGTTCATCTCTACAAACAATAGTATGCAAGTATAAACACAATGGGACCACGAATCAATCATACCGCTCAGGATGGAGACACATTCTGTTTCCTAGAGATTAATGTACTTTGGTGCGAAAAGTGCAAATCAATCCCAGAACAACAGCAAAGGACCTTGTGAAGTTGCAGGAGGAAACAGGTACAAAAGTATCTATATCCACAGTAAAACGAGACCTATTGTAACGACCGTCGTCGCAATGAGACCAAGGTGCAGCGGAGGATGTGTTCATCATAAAGGATTTTAATAAACGAATGAACACTACAAACAAAGCACGAAAAGAAACGACAGCCAAACAGTCCTGTCAGAATTAACACAAACCTAGATAGAAAATAATCACCCACAAACCCCAAAGGAAAAACAGGCTGCCTATGTATGACTCTCAATCAGCAACAACGATCTACAGCTGTTCCTTATTGAGAGCCACACACGGCCTAACCAAAGAAACAAACCAACATAGAAAAATAAACATAGAACGCCCACCCATGTAACACCCTGGCCTAACCAAAATAGAGAACAAAAACCCCTCTCTATGGCCAGGGCGTTACACCTATATCGATATAACCTGAAAGGCCGCTCAGCAAGGAAAAAGCCACTGCTCCAAAACCGCCATAAAAAAGCCAGACTACGGTTTGCAACTGCACATGGGGAAAAAGATCGTACTATTTGGAGAAATGTCCTCTGGTTTGATGAAACAAAAATAGAACTGTTTGGTCATAACGACCACCGTTTTGTCTGGAGGAAAAGGGGGAGGCTTGCAAGCCAATGAACACCATCCCAACCGTGAAGCACGGGGGTGGCAGCATCATGTTATGAGGGTGCTTTGCTGCAGGAGTGACTGGTGCACTTCACAAAATAGATGGCATCATGAGGAACGAAAATTATGTGGATATATTGAAGAAACATCTCAAGACATCAGTCAGGAAGTTAAAGCTTGGTCACAAATGGGTCTTCCAAATGGACAATGACCCCAAGCATACGTCCAAAGTTGTGGCAAAATGGCTTAAGGACAACAAAGTCAAGGTATTGGAGTGGCCATCACAAGCCCTGCCATCAATCCTATAGAAAATGTGTAGGCAGAACTGAAAAAGTGTGTGCGAGCAAGGAGGCCTACAAACCTGACTCAGTTACACCAGTTCTGTCTGTAAACTTCTGACACACTGGGAATGTGATGAAAGAAATAAAAGCTGAAATAAATCATTCTCTCAACTATTATTCTTACATTTCACATTCTTAAAATAAAGTGGTGATCCTAACTGATCTAATCAGGAAAGTTTTACTGGGATTAAATGTCAGGAATTGTGAAAAACTAAGTTTAAATGTAGTTGGCTAAGGTGTATGTCAACTTCCGACTTCAACTGTACGTATTCTGTATGATGTACATTCAGAGTTGTAAACACTTAAAAGACCAGTCAAACATCTGATTGAATCAGTCATAATTGGACTGTATAAATGTATCTAACTACACATTAAACACTGAGACCTGTTGGGGTCTATAACTGTTCCTGTGGTGTTGGAGGTCTTCACTGCAGTAGACTGGATCAGCTCCTCTGTCCCTCACTCATCTCTCTCTCCTGTCTCTTTACCTAGTGACCCTGTTCATCAGAACGTCATGGTGGGTGGAAAAAGATGCTCTCTTCAGCAGCGGTGAATAACCACAACCCTGTCAGTCCATCTCTTTACTTCTCCTTTCTCTTATCTTCTCTCTCCCTCCTTCCCTTTTCACACCAACACACTTATCTTTAGACGCTGTGGCCTTGACTGCCATCAACAGCATCAGCAACAGAGAGGTGTGAAGATTCCACAACAGAGTTAGAGTTAGTTTATCATGTACTTCTCTTTAGTTATGCTGCAGCCTTGACCTCCATCAACAGAGTTAGAGTTAGTTTATCATGAGAACATACAGACACCACTTACTGGAACCAGCTGACAGTATCAGTTGTAAAGGCTTCATTACTACTAACAGAAGGAAAGTTGTAGTGTTATGTCCATGATGAATGATGTAAAGGCTTCATTACTACTAACAGAAGGAAAGTTGTAGTGTTATGTCCATGATCAATGATGCAAACGCTTCAATGTGTTTTTATATTGAGCTCTGTTAAATTCTGTTTGTTCATGTGAAATTGGAAATTGTATTTTTCTATAATGTCATTGTGTGTGTTTACCTTCAGCAACACCGTTGTATGGTTACCAACTTGTCAAATAAAGCTTCCTAAAATGTGTTAGAAAATGTGTCAGTGTCACGTCCTGACCATAGTAAGATGTTATTTTCTATGGTAGAGTAGGTCAGGGCGTGACAGCGGGTGTTTTGTGTTTTTCTATGTTTTGTATTTCTATGTTTAGGTTCTAGTTTTCTATTTCTATGTTGTTGTTTTTTGGGGATGATCTCCAATTAGAGGCAGCTCGTTGTCTCTAATTGGAGATCATACTTAAGTAGGTTTTTTTTCCACCTGTGTTTTTGGTTAGTTGTCTTCTGTTTAGTTTTCTGTACCTGGCAGAACTGTACGCTTTCGGTTTATCTTTGTTATTTTTTCTTTAGTGTTCTGAGTTAAAATAAATATTCATCATGAGCAATCAACACGCTGCACTTTGGTCCCCTCTCTACGACAGCCATTACAGTCAGTTAGTCACTTTCATGAGTTTAGAGTAATAACATGTTCCACAACTGAAGACATTGGCTCTAATCTAGGTTGGAGTAATAACATGTTCCTCTACTGAAGACATTGGCTCTAATCTAGTGGAGTAATAACATGTTCCACTACTGAAGACATTGGCTCTAATCTAGTGGAGTAATAACATGTTCCACTACTGAAGACATTGGCTCTAATCTAGTGGAGTAATAACATGTTCCACTACTGAAGACATTGTCTCTAATCTAGTGGAGTAATAACATGTTCCTCTACTGAAGACATTGGCTCTAATCTAGTGGAGTAATAACATGTTCCACTACTGAAGACATTGGCTCTAATCTAGTGGAGTAATAACATGTTCCACTACTGAAGACATTGGCTCTAATCTAGTGGAGTAATAACATGTTCCACTACTGAAGACATTGTCTCTAATCTAGTGGAGTAATAACATGTTCCACTACTGAAGACATTGTCTCTAATCTAGTGGAGTAATAACATGTTCCACTACTGAAGACATTGTCTCTAATCTAGGTTGGAGTAATAACATGTTCCACTACTGAAGACATTGTCTCTAATCTAGGTTGGAGTAATAACATGTTCCACTACTGAAGACATTGTCTCTAATCTAGGTTGGAGTAATAACATGTTCCACTACTGAAGACATTGTCTCTAATCTAGGTTGGAGTAATAACATGTTCCACTACTGAAGACATTGTCTCTAATCTAGGTTGGAGGAATAACATGTTTCACTGCTGAAGACATTGTCTCTAATCTAGGTTGTGCCTTTAAATTTCTAGAAAATGAACAACTAAGGAAGAATGTTTCACTTCTCTTTTTGACTTCTCTAACCCCAAACCCCGGCCTGGTCTCATTGGTCTGTTTCACAAGCATTCCCCGAAGTCTGGTGATATTGTGCCTCTTGGTTTAGAAATGTCTGGTGGGTATTAGTACCAACAAAGAAGGTTTGAATCCTAAGCAACCTGCCAACACATTGTTTGAAGTACAATAGACCAACATAGCTACCATAGTAGGTGAAATCTGTGAGCTGGAAAACCTTGGAAGAGCATGGGTGTAGAAGGCATTGTGGTGCTCACGTGAATTTCCTTTCTTTGGCATTACGCTCACAATGCAAATAGTCCGGGAAGCCATTTGATTACATGTTCAGGAGTCTTAAATCTTGGGGGTAAAAACTGTTGAGAAGCCTTTTTGTCCTAGACTTGCACTCCGGTACTGCTTGCCATGCGGTAATAGAGAGAACAGTCTATGACTGGGGTGGCTGAGGTCTTTGACAATTTTTAGGGCCTTCCTCTGACAACGCCTGGTGTAGAGGTCCTGGATGGCAGGCAGCTTAGCCCCAGTGATGTACTGGGCCGTACGCACTACCCTTTGTAGTCCCTTGCGGTCAGAGGCCGAGCAGTTGCCATACCAGCCAGTGATGCAACCCATCAGGATGCTCTCGATGGTGCAGCTGTAGAACCTTTTGAGGATCTCAGGACCCATGCCAAATCTTTTTAGTTTCCTGAGGGGGAATAGGCTTTGTCGTGCCCTCTTCACGACTGTCTTGGTGTGTTTGGACAATTCTAGTTTGTTGTTGATGTGGACACCAAGGAACTTGAAGCTCTCAACCTGCTCCACTACAACCCCGTCGATGAGAATGGGGGCGTGCTCGGCCCTCCTTTTCCTGTAGTCCACAATCATATGCTTAGTCTTGGTTACGTTGAGGGATAGGTTGTTATTCTGGCACCACCCGACCAGATCTCTGACCTCTTCCCTATAGGCTGTCTCGTCGTTGTCGGTGATCAGGCCTACCACTGATGTGTCGTCTGCAAACTTAATAATGGTGTTGGAGTCGTGCCTGGCCATGCAGTTGTGGGTGAACAGGGAGTACAGGAGAGGACTGAGCACGCACCCCTGGGGAGCTCCAGTGTTGAGGATCAGCGTGGCAGATTTGTTGCTACCTACCCTCACCACCTGGGGTCGGCCCGTCAGGAAGTCCAGGATCCAGTTGCAGAGGAAGGTGTTTAGTCCCAGGATCCTTAGCTTAGTGATGAGCTTTGAGGGTACTATGGTATTGAACGCTGAGCTGTAGTCAATGAACAGAATTCTCACATAGGTGTTTCTTTTGTACAGGTGGGAAAGGGCAGTGTGGAGTGCAATAGAGATAGCATCATCTGTGGATCTGTTTGGGCGGTATTCAAATTGGATTGGGTCTAGGGTTTCTGGGATAATGGTGTTGATGTGAGCCATTACCAACCTTTCAAAGCACTTCATGGCTTCAGACCTGAGTGCTATGGGTCTGTAGTGATTTAGGCAGGTTGCCTTTGTGTTCTTGGGCACAGGGACTAAGGTGGTCTGCTTGAAACATGTTGGTATAACAGACTCAATCAGAGACATGTTGAAAATGTCAGTGAAGACACTTGCCAGTTGGTCAGCACATGCCCGGAGCACACGTCCTGGTAATCCGTCTGGCCCCGCAGCCTTGTGAATGTTAGCCTGTTTCAAGATCTTACTCACGTCGGCTACGGAGAGCGTGAACACACAGTCGTCCGGAACAGCTGATGTTCTCGTGCATGCCTCAGTGTTGCTTGTCTTGAAGCGAGCATAGAAGTGGTTAAGCTCATCTGGTAGTCTCGTGTCACTGGGCAGCTTGCGGCTGTGCTTCCCTTTGTAGTCTGTAATAGTTTGCAAGCCCTGCCACATAAGACGAGCATCAGAGCCGGTGTAGTGTGATTCAATCTTAGCCCTGTATTGACACTTTGCCTGTTTGATGGTTCGTCGCAGGGCATAGCAGGATTTATTGTAAGCTTCCGGGTTAGAGTCCCGCACCTTGAAAGCGGCAGCTCTACCCTTTAGCTCAGTGCGAATGTTGCCTGTAATCCATGGCTTCTGGTTGGGGTATGTAGGTACAGTCACTGTGAGACCGACGTCCTCGATGCACTTATTGATAAAGCCAGTGACTGATGTGGTGTACTCCTCAATGCCATCGGAAGAATCCCGGAACATGTTCCAGTCTGTGATAGCAAAACAGTCCTGTAGTTTAGTATCTGCTTCATCTGACCACTTTTTTCATAGACCGAGTCACTGGTGCTTCCTGCTATAATTTTTGCTTGTAAGCAGGAATCAGGAGGAAAGAGTTGTGGTCGGATTTGCAAAATGGAGAGCGAGGGAGAGCTTTGTACGTGTCTCTGTGTGTGGAGTAAAGGTGATCTAGAATTTTGGCAAAAGGAAAAGTTGTCAAAATATACATTTTATGAATACAGATACATAAAAAAAACTACTTAAGTTGTACTTTAAAGTATTTTTAGTTCGGTAATTTACACCACTGGACTTAAAAGGAACATTGCTACACATGAAAACCTGGTGTAACAATATTGAAACTGTAATGTCACCTAGTGGACAGCAATAGAAACTACACCACACACACAAACAGAATAGCCTTAAAACAGATGCATGCTTTATATATTGATATTTTTTATTAGCTAAATATGTACAATCAAGGAGACATTTCAAAAGTCGGAATGTAAAGCACAAACGCCTGGAAAGTTCTTCAAAAGCAGCTGTAGTGAGTGAAGTATCTTGAGGTTACCTGAAATAGGTCAAAGCATATATTAAATAGAACTCAACAACATCTTGGACACAGACACAAGTTACCTGCTATATTTGGGCAACAGGATTAACACAGAGAGAACTTGGCAAAATACATTGTATGTTTCTGTAGTACGAGTAGGCTGTTGTGTACAAGCCTCCTAGCTAATAGAATATTGGAGCTAGCAGTCATTTAGTTACATTTTAACCAAAGCAATAGAGTTCACCGGCAAATGCAGACACACCAGAAATAATAACTAAACCAACGAACAAGAATTGCTTGTAGGCGACCAGAATGAGGACAGACATTTTTCAAAATAAATGTTGTCAGTGAAAAAAGTAATTAACCTGTTATGGTATAGGGGGCAGTATGTTCACGGCCGGATAAAAAAAGTTCATATTTATATCAAAAACCAGCTTTTTACATTAGCATGTGACGTTCAGAACTAGCATACCCACCGAAAACTTCCGGTGAATTTACTAAATTACTCACAATAAATGTTCACAAAAAACAAAACAATTATTTTAAGAATTATAGATACAGAACTCCTTTATGCAATCGCGGTGTCTGATTTTAAAATAGCTTTTCGGTGAAAGCACATTTTGCAATATTCTGAGTAGATAGCCCGGCCATCATGGCTAGCTATTTTGACACCCACCAAGTTTGGCACTCACCAAACTCAGATTTACTATTAGAGAAATTGGATTACCTTTGCTGTTCTTCGTCAGAATGCACTCCCAGGACTTCTACTTCAACACCCAATGTTGTTTTGGTTCCAAATAATCCAAATAGCTGCGTTTTGTTCTTGCGTTCAAGACACTATCCAAAGGGTGACGCGCCGGTGCGTTTCGTGACAAATAATTTCAAAATATTCCATTACCGTACTTCGAAGCATGTCAAACGCTGTTTAAAATCAATTTTTATGCGATTTGTCTCGTAAAATAGCGATAATATTCCAACCGTGAGACCTTGTTTTCGTTCAAACACTGAAAATAGAAAATGGAGTCTTCAAATGCACGTGCGCTCCAGTGTCATTGTTCTCAGAACGACCACTTTCCAAAAGCCCTACTGTTTTTCGCCCAAGGACTGCAGAGTTATCATTCCCCGTTCTGGCGCCTTCTGAGAGCTCATGGGAGCCTTAGAAAAATGTCACGTTACAGCAGAGATCCTCTATTTTTGATAAAGAGGCTACAGAAGGCCAAGAAATGGTCAGACAGGGCACTTCCAATATAGAATCTTCTCAGGTTTTGGCCTGCCATATGAGTTCTGTTATACTCACAGACACCATTCAAACAGTTTTAGAAACTTTAGGGTGTTTTCTATCCAAATCAAATGATTATATGCATATTCTAGTTTCTGGGCAGGAGTAATAACCAGATTAAATCGGGTACGTTTTTTATCCGGCCGTGAAAATACTGCCCCCTATCCTAAACAGGTTAACTACAGAGGCAGAGCATTTATCCCAAGACCAACACAGTGGGATCATTGTATAGCTTTTGGTCATGTAGCAAGTGTTTGCAGAAGGGAGAAGCCGAGATGTCCAAGTTGTGGAAAAGACCATATTATGTGTTATAAAAGTGATGAACATGTGACATGTTGTAATTGTGGTGGGAACCATGAAGCCACGTCTTCCTAACGCCCCACAAGGGGGAAACAGAATGAGGTGGCCAAAGCCAGGGCTGTCCAGAGCATTTCAGCAGCTGGGAAAAGGGTAGAGGTGTTGAATGGTGCATCAGAAGAGCCCATGGTAGAGGATAGGCCTACACTGCAGGATGCAGACATTTTAAAGGTTAAGAAGGTGGATTTTGTGGTTTTTATGGCTATGGTGATTAATGGCACTGCCAAGGTGGAGAGAAGGTCCAGGAAAATTGAAATCATTGAGGATGTGGCGGAGCGGTTCCTGGGACTGAAAGATTTCTCAGCGAAGGAGTTACATGGAATATTGGCACAAGCCGTACCACCCTCTCAGGTCCTAGAGCCGGACCACCCTCTCAGGCCCCAGAGCCGGACCACCCTCTCAGGCCCTAGAGCCGTACCACCCTCTCAGGTCCTAGAGCCGTACCACCCTCTCAGGCCCTAGAGCCGGACCACCCTCTCAGGCCCTAGAGCCGGACCACCCTCTCAGGCCCTAGAGCCGGACCACCCTCTCAGGTCCTAGAGCCGTACCACCCTCTCAGGTCCTAGAGCCGTACCACCCTCTCAGGCCCCAGAGCCGTACCACCCTCTCAGGTCCCAGAGCCGTACCACCCTCTCAGGTCCTAGAGCCGTACCACCCTCTCAGGCCCCAGAGCCGTACCACCCTCTCAGGCCCTAGAGCCGCACCACCCTCTCAGGCCCTAGAGCCGTACCACCCTCTCAGGCCCCAGAGCCGTACCACCCTCTCAGGCCCTAGAGCCGCACCACCCTCTCAGGCCCTAGAGCCGTACCACCCTCTCAGGTCCTAGAGCCGAACCACCCTCTCAGGTCCTAGAGCCGTACCACCCTCTCAGGTCCTAGAGTCGTACCACCCTCAGGCCCTAGAGCCGGACCACCCTCTCAGGTCCTAGAGCCGTACCACCCTCAGGCCCTAGAGCCAGACCACCCTCTCAGGTCCTAGAGCTGTACCACCCTCTCAGGTCCTAGAGCCGGACCACCCTCTCAGGCCCTAGAGCCAGACCACCCTCTCAGGTCCTAGAGCCTGAAAAGGGACATAGAGAACTACAGGAAGGAAGAAGTGGGAGTTTGTTTGTTTTGGCAACGTACTATTTTATTAGGATGGATTAAGTTAGTTTCACTATTGCGCATGGATTTTACATTTTGGGGTTTCCAAACCGTCAAGTTGGTGGCGGCAAAACACATTGGGGACATGAGCAGAACTCTGGAAGGGGAAAATGGAGTCCCTAGAGAAAGCAAGTCCAAGATGTGTGTCAGGGATGGAGCAGCAGTATTAACATAAGGAGATGTGAATGTGGAGAAACGGAGAAGATGAGGAGGGAAAAGAGAGGTCTAAGAGAGGGAGGGAAGAAGAGGGGGAGCTTGAGTCGTATAAAAATGGTGGGAAAAAGGGAGATGGTTTGTTAAAGAAGAATGGTAGGAAGTGTAAGCAGAGGGAGCTGAAGACAGGAGGAGAAATGGAAGTGAATGAGGGTGAAGTATCGGAGGTGGTCGGTGTAGTAAAGTTATCAGAGACCGAGGCACCGAGGATCAGGAAAAAGATGAGTCTGTGACAGTAGGAGTGAAGTTTATGGAAAAAGTGGACTCTTGCCTTTTGGCTGATCCATTTGTGGTTTCACGGTGGGTGAAAAAAAGAGTTGGGTCATGTGGAGTCGGTGAGGGTAACTAGAAGTGGTCTAGTGATAATTGTTTGTGTTGCTGTTGGGCAGAGGAAGAATGCACTCGAAGTAAAATTAATGAGGGCAAGAAATGTGAATTGTTTCTTTCTCAAGAAAAGGGCACCAATGAAAGGAGTGATAACTGGGGTAGCAGTAAATAGAAAAGTTGACCAGCTGAGGGGAAAGAGTCCCGGTGTATGTGATGCTCGTCGTTTGATGCAACGCAGACAGGGTGGGGAGAGGGGGGAAACAGAAGAGCCATTGTCTGTTATTTTGAGTTTTGAAGTTGAGTCTTTGCCCGACAAAGTGAATTTAGGATATATAAGTTATCCTGTCGGAGCGTATGTTCTGAATACATTACGATGTTACAGGTGTCCAGCTGATGGGCAGGTGTTAGCAGTGTGTAGGAGGGAGGGTCCAAGGTGTGAGAAATGTGCAGAAGGGCACGAGACAAAGGAATGTGTAGCATCGGGGAAAGTAGTGGTATGTGTTAATTGTAGGAGTGCCGATGGAGCTGGGGATCAGAAATGTCCCGTGCGAGAGAGGCAGGTTGAGGTTTCCAGGGTCATGGTAGCGCAGAAGTTGTCATATGCTGAGGCAGTGAAGAAAGTAGAGGAAGATGGGTCAAGGGGGAGGAGTGGTGAGAGTAGTAGAGATATACCAGTACAGAGGGATAGGACAAAATGTGAAATAAGTTTCATTAAGATTGGATTTTTAGCATTTATAGCAATGGTTATGAACTGTACAGCAGGGATGGATCTGAAGTCTCAGGAAATAGAGGTTGTGGTGGCAGCTGCAGAGAGGTATTTGGGTGTGTGGGAGACTTGACAATAGAAAGAGTAACAGGGTGTGTTAAGTGGTGATGTCCCATCCTTTCAGGGTGATGGCATGAGGAAGGAATAAATACATTTAATTAGTGGAGTAGGGGGGGTGTTAATTTTATTCTATATAATTTTGAAATTAGTGAGTATAGTGTTAGATTGTAGGGTATTTATTCAGTACATTTTTTCTCTTTTTCAAGTAAAGTATAAGGGAGTTGTACTCCAGGCTAGTAGTTGGCGGTAATGCAACAAATTGGATGCCAACCGCCGTTAAACCTCAGAAGAAGAAGCACATTGTTGGGAACGTCATTAGACGGAAAAGGAAATACGTCATTAATGGAAGAGGAAGGAAAGTGTGTTTGAAACTAAAAATCGCTAGTAACAACCAGCATCAAACGTAACATTGCTTGTCAAATGGATATCATTTCTCGTTATGGTTTGTAGTTATGCTGGCTTTGCTTCTGCTGTCTTTCTACAACATCCGAAGGTGGGTTGCTCACACCATCGCTTAGCTAGCTTCAGAAATCTCAGCTACCTAGCTAGCTAAGTTAGCTAGTAAACAAAATGTAAGCTGGCTAGCAAAGATACATCCTGAAGTGATATAACGTTGTTAGCAATACGATGTGAAGTTATATGGTGTTATTCTCAACTTGCTATCATCTTAGATCATCCAGATGCAGGTTTATGTAGCTAACATTAACTAGTTGGTCAACTGTGGTGCAGTGGTCTAAGGCACTTCATTTTCAGTGCGTCACTACAGACCCTGGTTCGATTCCAGACTGTATCACATCTGGCCGTGTTTAGGAGACCCATAGGGCGGCGCACAATTGGCCCAGCGTCGTCCGGGTTTGGCCCGTGTAGGCCGTCATTGTAAATAAGAATTTGTTCTTAACTGACTTGTCTACTTAAATAAAGGTTAAAAAAAAGACAATTTCCAGTGACACAGTAGCCAGCTAACTCTGCAGACCCTGTTCTACTTCAGTAGCCAGCTAGCTCTGCAGACCCTGTTCTGCTTCAGTAGCCAGCTAGCTCTGCAGACCCTGTTCTACTTCAGTAGCCAGCTAGCTCTGCAGACCCTGTTCTACTTCAGTAGCCAGCTAGCTCTGCAGACCCTATTCTACTTCAGTAGCCAGCTAGCTCTGCAGACCCTGTTCTACTTCAGTAGCCAGCTAGCTCTGCAGACCCTGTTCTACTTCAGTAGCCAGCTAGCTCTGCAGACCCTGTTCTACTTCAGTAGCCAGCTGGCTCTGCAGACCCTGTTCTACTTCAGTAGCCAGCTAGCTCTGCAGACCCTGTTCTACTTCAGTAGCCAGCTAGCTCTGCAGACCCTGTTCTACTTCTAGGAAACCTGCTGTTAATTGCATGTTGTTCAGTGATTCCGTTTTATTGATCAACGAACGTGAAATACAATGTATCAAGTGTATGAGTCTGTCCTCATTGCACGTCTGTTATTTGATGTCGCACCTCAAATGATGAGCTAGTGGACTGAGACCAGATGGGGGGGGGGGGGGTGTAATAGGTGGTGACATGACAATGTGTTATCAGAGGACTGAGACCAGATGGGGGGTGAAATAGGTGGTGACATGATGGTGTGTTATCAGAGGACTGAGACCAGATGGGGGGTGAAATAGGTGGTGACATGACAGTGTGTTATCAGAGGACTGAGACCAGATGGGGGGTGAAATAGGTGGTGACATGACAGTGTGTTATCAGAGGACTGAGACCAGATGGGGGGTGAAATAGGTGGTGACATGACAGTGTGTTATCAGAGGCCTGAGACCAGATGGGGGGGTGAAATAGGTGGTGACATGACAGTGTGTTATCAGAGGACTGAGACCAGATGGGGGGGGTGTAATAGGTGGTGACATGACAGTGTGTTATAAGTTTATCACTCACCACGTTTATTCTGAAAAATGTCTGTCTTCGTTCTGGTAGCCTCCACCATTCCTCGTTCGTTGGTTTAGTTATTATTTCCAGTGTTCCTGCATTCGCCAGGTGAACTCTGTTGCGCCTCAATTAGGGAATCGCTATGGTTGAAATGTAACTAATGACTGCCAGCCCCAGTATTTTATTAGCTAGGTGGCTTGGACACAATTGTTACAATGATACTGTATACACCAGCCTACTCGTACTACAGAAACATACATTGTATTTTGCCAAGTTTTCTCAGTGTTAATCCTGTTGCTCAAATATATCAGCTAACTTGTGTCTGTGTCGATGTTGTTTAGTTCAAGGTGCCTAGTTAAATAAAGATGAAATAAATTAGAACATATAAAATATATGCTTTGACCTATTCCAGGTAACCTAAAGATGCTTGATTCACTACAGCTGCTTTTGAACAACTTCCCAGGTGTTTATGCTTTACATTCCGACTTTTGAAATTCTGACTCTACATTCTGACTCTACATTCTGACCCTACATTCTGACTCTACATTCTGACTTTTGAAATTCTGACTCTACATTCTGACTCTACATTCTGACTCTACATTCCGACTCTACATTCCGACTTTTCAACGTCTGTTTATTGGACATATATATTAGTGTCTAATAAAACAGAGCAACGTGTGTAAAGCATCCCATCTGTTTTAAGGTTATAGTTTGTGTGATGTAGTTCCTCTTGATGTCCACTAGGTGTCAGCACAGCTTCAATAATGTCACACCAAGTTCACAATATGTTTTCATGTTGTGAATACTACATGTGTAGACCTTACAGTGAAATGCTGACTTACAAGCCCTTAACCAACAATTTCGTTTTAAGAAAAATCTGTGTTAAGTAAAAAATAAGAAATAAAAGTAACAAATAACTAAAGAGCAGCAGTAAAATAAAAATAGCGAGGCTCTATACATGGGGTACCGGTTAGTCGAGGTAATTGAGGTGTTCCTTTCAAGTCCAGTGGTGTAAATTACTTAATAAAAATGTATTTAAACTACTCCACTACATTCCGTTTATATATCTGGTTATTTTGTATCTGTACTTTTGCTCTTTCTGTTTCTTTACAACTTTACATTTTACTTCACTACATTTCTAAATAAAATAATGTATTTTTTACTCCATACAGTTTCCCTGGCACACAAAAGTACTTGTTTCATTTCGAATGCTAAGCCGGACAGGAAAATGGTCCAATTCACACACTGATCAAGAGAACATCCCTGGTCATCCCTACTGCCTCTGATCTGGAGGACTCACTAAACAGAGAACATCCCTGGTCATCCCTACTGCCTCTGATCTGGAGGACTCTAAACAGAGAACATCCCTGGTCATCCCTACTGCCTCTGATCTGGAGGACTCACTAAACAGAGAACATCCCTGGTCATGCCTACTGCCTCTGATCTGGAGGACTCACTAAACAGAGAACATCCCTGGTCATGCCTACTGCCTCTGATCTGGAGGACTCACTAAACAGAGAACATCCCTGGTCATCCCTACTGCCTCTGATCTGGAGGACTCTAAACAGAGAACATCCCTGGTCATCCCTACTGTCTCTGATCTGGAGGACTCACTAAACAGAGAGCATCCCTGGTCATCCCTACTGCCTCTGATCTGTAGGACTCACTAAACAGAGAACATCCCTGGTCATCTCTACTGCCTCTGATCTGGAGGACTCACTAAACACATGCTTCATTTGTAAATGATGTCTGATTGTTGGAGTGTTCCCCTGGTTATTTCTATAATAAAATAACAAGAGAATCGTGCTGTCTGGTTTGCTTAATATATGGAAGGTCAAATAATGTATGCTTATTATTGTACCTTTTTCCCTTCATTTGCCTACTACTGTCTATAAGCTGTCATAACATGTGGGTTTTTTCTTGGGGACCAGGTATCGGAACGCCTTTGAAGGGTCTACAAAGCCCCCAGGTAAAAGTTGGCTTTTGCAGACAAGGATTGTATTGTTACTCCACGACATAATATGTTATCACAACTCTATTAAAAGGACATTCTACACAGGGTGTCACTTCATTCCTTCTATTTGATGGGGACTCCTGGTTAGGAATGGGGAACGAGTGCTCTCTCTTGGGAAAAAAACATGTTTATACCTATGCAGTACCTTTAGCAATAATAATAATAAACCTCTACTTTAGTAAAGAAAACAATTATGACAGGTGTGTTGTAATAAAAATGAGTGGTGTCCACTGACTAAATGCAGTCTTTCTGGAAAACCCAGATATTCACAAAGTGTTTGATGAATGACACGTTGTTTCTTCATGCAAAATAGATTTGGCCTTTAAAATTCAATTAAGTTGCTTTATTTTCAGGGTTTAGTGAAGGTGGGTCATTTTTTACCCTTGGGACAATGGGAGTAAACAGACTGTTAAGACGACACCAGGGTTAAGTCAAGTATTTACAAGGTGTCTAGTCATTTCTGGTCGTTAATGTCTAATTGACCACACATTAGTGCAAGTTGAAGTGTTGTCAGTGCTACACAGGTGTCTGTAGTCTAGGTGCTCGTTATAAGTGCTTGAAATCATAGATTGCTGTGTTCCAGAGCATCAAGACTGTGATCGAAGGGTGAATTGTGACTGAATTACTGAGCTACAAATAATATTAAGTAGTTATTTATAAGTCAAGGTTACTCTAAATCACTCTCGACTCGCCTTAAAAGTCATCTGCAATGTGGAACCTCCAACAATTCATTGACACAGTTGTGACTGGTGAGGTTT
The DNA here is from genome assembly GCF_901001165.1 of Salmo trutta. Classification (NCBI taxonomy): domain Eukaryota; kingdom Metazoa; phylum Chordata; class Actinopteri; order Salmoniformes; family Salmonidae; genus Salmo; species Salmo trutta. The sequence continues at coordinate 65,247,216 of NC_042961.1, forward strand.
ATTTGTTATAGCATCACATTTTACACAAGACATGCCAAAATTCATATAAAGATCATTTTAACATACACACGCCATTGTCATGTCTCATTGTGCCTCCTCCAGACTCCTTCATAGCCGTCGGCCAGCTCTTTCACATCAACCATCTAATTGAGGTGAAGGGACGTGACCCTCCAATCTAAAATGTAAAACTTCACATTTCAAAAGTAGTGTAATGAAAACATTTCACCAAATTATATTTCAGTGTCATGTCCCTTAAATTACATTTCTGGAATTTGAAAATTCTGTGGTAAAGGAGGTTATTGGGGGGCCTTGAGGCACAAGAGAAATTGAAATAGGATTTTTATAATGCTGTAATGTTATAATGCTGTAATTCTGTAATGCTGTAATGTTGTAATGCTATAATGCTGTAATGTTATAATGTTATAATGCTGTAATGTTATAATGCTATAATGCTATAATGTTATAATGCTATAATGCTAAGTCCATTCCACTAGATGTCAGCGATCTTTATAAAGTTGTTTGAAGCGTCTATGATGAACAGAGAGCAAATTAGAATGCATTGAAGTTGACGTCCGTGGGATGTCGTCACTTCCATTATGGCCTGCACCTGCGCAATCATGAGACACGAGACATTTTTCAAAAACGTTAATCTAGACATAGGAGAGGTCGGGTTGAAACATTACTGATGTTTCACGTTAAAAATGGCTCTAAAGATTGATGCTAAACAACGTTTGACATGTTTGAACGAACTTAAATAGATTATTTTTGTAACTTTTTTAACTTTTCGCCGTGACTTCACACCCCCCCCGCGCTACTTTTTAGTAGCCACCGAAGCGCTAACAACATGGAACAACTTGGACATCAATTATGAACTTTGTCAAAAGAAACCAGGAATCCCAGGTCCACAACAAATGTGGAAGTGCCAATGGATGAAGATAATCAAAGGTAAGGGATTATTGACGATAGTATTATTGATATTACATGGTTACAAGATGATGCTAACCTATATAGCCTAGCCTATTGTTGTTAGCACAGCACCCGGTTTATTGCAACTTGTGATTTCCCAGTAAAGTTATTTTGAAATCTGGCAATACAGTAGCATTTACGAAATGTTAAACTGTAATTATTTGAATGACAATATTATAATTTACCAATGTTTTCGAATAGTAGGGGTCATCCATGCTATATGAAACGATAGGGTGGAGACCACCGTAGGGGTCATCCATGCTATATGAAATGATAGGGTGGTGACCACCGTAGGGGTCATCCATGCTATATGAAACGATAGGGTGATGACCACCGTAGGGGTCATCCATGCTATATGAAACGATAGGGTGGTGACCACCGTAGGGGTCATCCGGAATTTAGAATGATCAAAGGGTCAACCGTCCAATTCCTGATCTTTAGGCCCAGAATGGCACTAGTAACACATGCATGTGAAATACCCTGTAATTGACCAGATTGACTGATTGCGTTATCAGACAGACAAGCATGGATGCATTACCCTAATAATTTTTTTAAATATATAGAATTGTTGAAAGTGTGTTTTCTGCTGCGCTAGTAAGGATCATTAAGGACCGTTCTCCTATGATGTAGTCGACTCTATCAGAAAACATTTACTAACTTTTTGCTTTTATACAAAAAACATGCCATTTCTCCATTTTGGTGAAAAGTGGGCCATTAGCTAAACCACAACCTTCCTGTCCAAAGACCTTCATGAACTACTGAAACTATATCTGACAGTTTGGGGAGGAATTCATTCAAACGGGTGAAAATGAACCAGGTCTTTTCTGTGTATGTACCGGTCTTTAAGCATAAATGTAAATATATAAAATATACTAATAATGCATCCAGTCTCTGGTTATTGGTGATACTTCCCATTCTGCCTAATTGTGACCTTTGACCCCTTGCACATGGCCTTACATTTCCACATTCTGGATGACATCCTGCCAGACTTTGTTGGTATTTCACTGTTTGATCTAGCATGTGACTGTTTTTTCCCCAGCACTTGTCCCATGTTGGCTGGCCCACTATGCAGTTAAATGGAAAGGTTTTTCCCCAGCACTTGTCCCATGTTGGCTGGCCCACTATGCAGTTAAATGGAAAGGTTTCTCCCCAGCACTTGTCCCATGTTGGCTGTCCCACTATGCAGTTAAATGGAAAGGTTTTTCCCCAGCACTTGTCCCATGTTGTCTGGCCCACTATGCAGTTAAATGGAAAGGTTTTTTCCCCAGCACTTGTCCCATGTTGGCTGGCCCACTATGCAGTTAAATGACAATCAATGACAACTGAAATAGCAAAGATTATCTGTATATCGCTATATTTGTTCTTGTAGACGTACTTTGAATATGTTTAATATGTGGGTGAAGCATTTCATTTGTAGTCTTTCTTAATTTGTCGTTTTGAGTGGCCTGTAAATATTTGTACATAATTTCGTCGGATGTCTGTGTAACTAATAACTAATGATCATGATTTCAATTCAGTTTAATGACATCACTCACTTCTCCTGAAGGACGCACATAATACTATTCACTATTCACCATAAATGTAAAAGCATTAGATTGGCTATGCAATAGTATATATGTTATATAGTATATATGTTATATATTAGTGTGTGTGTGTGTATATATATATATATATATATGCATGGCCTAAAATGAGTTTGTTATATATTAGTATATATATATATATGCATTAGTATATATGTTATATAATATATATGTTATATAGTATATATGTTATATATTAGTGCTAAGGCCTAAAATGAGTTTGCACCATATGTCCTCTACATGCTGAGAATTGAATGGGTGACTTCACTTTGGGAGAACTCAGATGTTTGGTACTAATTACTCCCTCAATGAAGCTGCTTAGACAGGAATGGGCCGTTCAAACCAAGGGCTCCACTACATGGGTTTAACCCTTCTAGTTATTTATAATCAGAGACTTTTAGGGAGGAAGAAAGGAGGGATATAAGTAAAGAGCCTCTATTGTCGGCCCGACAACCCAATCCTGTTATTTGCATATAACAGACTTTTGGCCTCTGACCTGTATACTATCAGATATTTCATCCAGTGGAAACCCTTGAGCCTCTGACCTGTATACTGTCATATCTGACCTGTATACTGTCATATCTGACCTCTGACCTGTATACTGTCATATCTGACCTCTGACCTGTATACTGTCTGATATCTGACCTCTGACCTGTATACTGTCTGATATCTGGTCCAGTGGAAACACTTGAGCCTCTCTGTCATCCGCGTCAGCAATAACTCATCACTCCTACTCGATTATCTTGGCAAAGAAATGCTCACTAAAAGGGATGTAAACAAATTTGTGCACAACATTTGAGAGAAATCAGCTTTTTATGCGTCTGGAACAATTCTGGGATCTTTTATGAAACATGGGACCAACACTTTGTTGCGTTTTTTAATATTTTTGTTTAGTTACACTAATAACATGGACGTATAAATCAAAAGGTACCAATTCTCTCAACCAGCTTCATGAGGTAGTCACTTGGAAAATATATTTTGATTTGTTTAACATTATTTTTGGTTACTACTATACAGTATGTGTTATTTCATAGTGTTGATGTCTTTACTATTATTCTGTAGAAAATAGCATAAATTAAGAAAACCCTTCATGGTTTAGATGGTAAATATTTATGTTCCCTTAGAGGTTCATCACGTCAGCAAAAGGGAATATGTTCCGTCTATGTTTATTTACATTAGTGCAAATTGTCCACTGAAATTGGTGTAATTTCTCACCCCTTTTGGCTGTATGAAAGTTAATTTCCCCTCAGGGGGACACATTTGTTCTTTGTTATTATGAAGGTAATTTGTGTAGAATGTTCTTTCCCCACTCATTCACCCCATCTCTTTACATTGCTGATTTATATGCAGTGGCCCAGACTTCAAACACAATGAAAGTCATGGGGGGAAATGAGGCTGAACGCTACGCACACACACACACACACACACACACACACACACACACACACATCTACAGGAAGAGAGAGGGAAAGAGTGTCTGTGTGTTTACACGTGCACTTGTTTTATGTCTGTGCCTTTTCATGTGTGTACACGTGTTAGACTTCCTGTTTGTCCTCGTTCAATGCTGTTGTTTCCCCTTCTAGCAGATACTGTGTGAACTCATTTATATACTATTGGTATATAAATGAGGGACTTTTGGTATATAAATTAGAGTAGTGTTTAACCAAAATGTGATACAGCACTGTGTGTAATTGCAAACTGTATGGAGAAACAGTCATGTAGAAAACGCTACAGAAACAAACAACTATTTAATAATTGGGATGCACTGCCACCTGGTGGTTTCAAAGAGAACACTAGTGTTTTCCCCCAGACATCCCTGTCTGATGCTAGAGGTGCACTGCCACCTGGTGGTTTCAAAGAGAACACTAGTGTTTTCCCCCAGACATCTCTGTCTGATGCTAGAGGTGCACTGCCACCTGGTGGTTTCAAAGAGAACACTAGTGTTTTCCCCCAGACATCTCTGTCTGATGCTAGAGGTGATACTATCCTACGTTATATTATCTCTACCAGCTCATTAAATAACTCTGTAAATTGCAGTTGACCAACAAGGCTGTAATTAAGTATATACTCGTTTAATGGCTCTCAATAATATAGTCATCCTCAACCACAGGCACACTCTCATACATGCATAGAACAGCTCAAGCAAACCTATAAACACATACCGTATGTACAATCATGCTGCATACACACATACACAATGGGAGTCCTGCAGTAGACAGTTAGCCGATACAGATGGGGGCTGGAACGAGTTGCAACAAACACTCAAAACAGGACAGTTTTATCTCTGTCTCTTCATTCAAAAGACTCAATCATGGACACTCTTACTGACAGTTGTGGCTGCTTTGCGTGATGTATTGTTGTCTCTACCTTCTTGCCCTTTTTGCTGTTGTCTTACATATAGTAAATAACATTTAAAAGACAACACTGACAGGACTCTACACACTGACAGGACTCTACACACTGACAGGACTCTACACACTGACAGGACTCTACACACTGACAGGACTCTACACACTGACAGGACTCTACACACTGACAGGACTCTACACACTGACAGGACTCTACACACTGACAGGACTCTACACACTGACAGGACTCTACACACTGACACTGGGGATAATGGGGAAGAGGGGCAATTCTGTTACGTAATTCCCATTTCTGATTCCCTTGAGTTAACTACAGGATTGTTTTTTTCTGTGTGGTTTAAACTGTTAAGATATCAGACTGATCTGATATGGTAGTAGGTGCCAGGTGCACTGGTTTGAGTGTGTCAAGAACTGCAATGCTGCTGGGTTTTTCACGCTCAACAGTTTCCTGTGTGTATCAAGAATGAGGGCAAAGCTGGATGCAACTCAATATTAGGACGGTGTTCTTAATGTTTTGTTCACTCGGTGTGCATAATATAAACAACACGTTATTTATTATACAATAATACAATGAGTGTGTTTTCACACGAGGCTGCTGACAGTAATCACCCTTAACCTCCGTGGCCGTGCTCATTGTTAAATCAGGCACATGATGCGTCTCTTTTTGTGTGCCCTCTCTATGCCTCCCTTATAATAGCTGTCTTACTGTGTGTAACAGGTGCCAATGTTTGTCTATGGTGACTGCATGGCTGTGTGCTCGATTTGATACTCAAATCAACGTTTATTTGTCACGTGCGCTGAATACAACCGGTGTAAAAGTGCACATCTGTCATTGTCACCCTAATGTACCATGATATTTGAGTAGCGATCATTTTTGGTCCATGTTAATAACCGTGTGTGTGCGTGTGTGCGTGTGTGCGTGTGTGCGTGTGTGCGTGTGTGTGTGTGTGTGTGTGTGTGTGTGTGTGTGTGTGTGTGTGTGTGTGTGTGTGTTACGCTCCTCAGGAACACCGAGTAGGGAGAGTTTGTACCATCAGTTCGACACATGAAATGGCTGAAAAAGTGGAAGACTTGACCAACCCGGGGCTCAGAGCAGCTGAAACAAGTGAAGTGCACCAACTCCCAACAGCACCAGAGACAGAATAAACTAGGAATGTAAAGCTTTATCATTGTTTATTTGTTGTTGTTGAGAGAAATGTTTGGCGATTGACTAGGAATGCCTTGGAGATGGACCAGTCGATGGATCGTTTGGTGACCACTGACCTAAAGTCTCTTCTCTCTCCGGGCTGATTTCAACAAAGTACTGAGTAAAGGGTCTGAATACTTATGTAAATGTGATATTTACATTTTTTTTATTTACCTTTCTAAAAAAAAGTTTTTTTCTTTGTCATTAAGGGATATTGTGTGAACTTGATATTATTAGTTATGAACAGCTCAGTAAACACACTATGTGTGACTCTAGTTGAAGTTTAGTCAAATGTACTTGGTATGTGTACTGTATGTAGTAGTGCTATTATGTAGTAGAATGTAGTTAGTATATGTAATAGTGCTATTATGTAGCTGTTGTAGTAGATTGTAGTTGCATAAGATACATTCAGTTGAGTAATGTTGCATGATAAACTATGCTAACCTGCAGACAGTGTTCTTGGTATTTAATAGTCTCTGTCAAAGTGGTTAATTCACTCTATGGGGGGGAACTAAAACATATTGAAGCATTACATAACTGTATATCTTCCGTATTTGTTTCAACATATGTCCCCTGCTAGGGACACTGAGTTTACTACATGATAGTTAATCCAGAGATTCTTACCTTTGCCTCGATTCGTCAGTCTCGTCCAGATCATCATGGTATTTGTAGTTCTTTATGATAGCCACATTAGCAGCTAATTAGCGTTTTAACTTACGGCATGGTAAATACAGGCAAATATATTGACAAAAGTCACCTTGTCTGAAAGAGATTTACACGGTTGTCAAAACGCCACGTCAAGATTCAGCCTACATGCAACACAGCCCTTATTTTAAGTGTTTCTAAAATCCCCTATGGGGGAAAAATTAATGGTGGAAAAACTATTGGAACCATTTCCCTGTTTGACCGCTAGGTTTTATGGGTATTATGACTCATAATGTGGTACTCTATTCTGTGCAGGGTAACCAACCACAGCGGAGTCTTGATAATCCAAAAGAGCATGTTTTTCTTCTTTCAGAGCCTGATACAGAGGCTGCCTCCCATACAGCTGTCCGCCCCACTAGATAGATGGCACCAACAGTAGTGACTTACACAGTCCAACACACACACACACACACACTAAAAATAACAACATTCTGGCATTGATACCAACTGACACAGGCACTGTGATTACATACAGAATTAGTTAATTGAGGTTTTCAAAGTGTACATTGAATACACCATTTTTAGATTCCAGTCTTATGGTTGAATCTGTGTTTGAAATGCACTGCTCGACTGAGGGACCTTACAGATAATTGTATGTGTGGGGTACAGAGATGAGGTAGTCAATCGAAAACCATGTTAAACACTATTATTGCACAGAGAAAAAATTTGTTGATGCAAATTAATTCAGGCTATAACGCAACATAATGTGGAAAAAGTCAAGGAGTGTAACCTCAGGAGCTGGATACCGTAACAGAGATGCATTCAATAGTCCTCTGGATACCGTAACAGAGATGCATTCAATAGTCGGTCCTCTGGATACCGTAACAGAGATGCATTCAATAGTCAGTCCTCTGGATACCGTAACAGAGATGCATTCAATAGTCAGTCCTCTGGATACCGTAACAGAGATGCATTCAATAGTCAGTCCTCTGGATACTGTAACAGAGAGATAGTCAGTCCTCTGGATACTGTAGCAGAGATCCATTCAATAGCCCTCTGGATACTGTAACAGAGAGATAGTCAGCCCTCTGGATACTGTAACAGAGAGATAGTCAGTCCTCTGGATACTGTAACTGTCACGTCCTGGCCAGTATAAGGGTTAATTGTCATTTTAGTTTGGTCAGGACGTGGCAGAGGGTATTTGTTTTATGTGGTTCAGGGTGGTGTGTTAGTTAGGAGGGCGTTTGATTTATTATTTCCGGGTTTTGAGTTGTGGTCTATGTTGATGTATTTCTATGTGTAGTCTGGTTGATTAATTTCTATGTTGAGTTAATTGGGGTGGACTTCCAATTGAAGGCAGCTGTGTGGTGTTGCCTTTGATTGGAAGTCCTATATTAGTTGGGTGTGTTTGTCTGTGTATTTGTGGGAGATTGTTCTGTGTTTAGCCTTGTGCCTTGCCAGACTGTCTGTTGATCGTTCTGTCTCTTGTTTGTTATTTTTGTACGTTCATTTTGAGTTAATAAATGTTCAAGATGAACAAACACAGTCCTGCTGCATTTTGGTCCTCCTTAACCGACGACAACCGTGACAGTAACAGAGATCCATTCAATAGTCCTCTGGATACTGTAACAGAGATATAGTCAGTCCTCTGGATACTGTAACAGAGAGATAGTCAGTCCTCTGGATACTGTAACAGAGAGATAGTCAGCCCTCTAGATACTGTAACAGAGATCCATTCAATAGTTAGTATGACCAAATGTGGTACTGCTGTGTAGATGAGTCAGTGATAGTCTCTCTGTTCGGTACCCAGTTCAGTCTTTCTGTTCTGTATCTATGGACGCGACCGAGTCGTTCATTCTAAATGTTCCATTGCCAAACTGGTACCCTATTAATAGGTTATACACTGGGTCACTAATGGTCCTGGTCTAGAATAGTACATTATATACTGTGTTATAATACACAGCACACAGACTGTAATGGAGACGCACGGCGTTAGGCAGCAGCTGCTGCAGTTTAATATACATGAACACGTAATGATATTTGAGTCTGGTCTTTTCTGCACTCCACAACGTGGAGCCTCTCTCTGAAGTGGTGGGTTCTGGGCTCGTACACTTTCTTCATCACCCAGTGCTTCGACCAGAACGTTTGTTTTTAAGTTTTCTTAATAAATATTGAGTTGGTGGGAGAGGGCAGGGTGCAGAGGATCGGGGGGGGGGGGGGGGTGTAGAGGTGGGAACAGGGACACCGGTTTGTGTCAAGAACTGCAACGCTGCTGGGTTTTTCACACACAACAGTTTCCTGTGTGTATCAAGAATGGTCCACCACCCAAAGGACATCCAGCCAACTGGACACAACTGTGGGAAGGATTGTAGTCAACATGGACCAGCATCCCTGTGGAACGCTTTCAACACCTTGTAGAGTCCATGACCCGACAAGTTGAGGCTGTTCCGAGGACAAGAGGGGGTGCAACTCAGAGAGACTGGCATGAATAGTATTTAGATCAGCCCTCTGATTACAATAAATAATGGTTGTATTGGTCAGTATTGTACTGAAGAGGGTTCAGTAATGGTTGTATTGTACTGAAGAGGGTTGAATAATGGTTGTATTGGTCAGTATTGTACTGAAGAGGGTTGAATAATGGTTGTATTGGTCCGTATTGTACTGAAGAGGCTAAAATAATGGTTGTATTGGTCCGTATTGTACTGAAGAGGGTTGAATAATGGTTGTATTGTACTGAAGAGGGTTGAATAATGGTTGTATTGGTCCGTATTGTACTGAAGAGGTTTGAATAATCGTTCTATTGTACTGAAGAGGGTTGAATAATGGTTGTATTGGTCAGTATTGTACTGAAGAGGGTTGAATAATGGTTGTATTGGTCCGTATTGTACTGAAGAGGATGAAATAATGGTTGTATTGGTCCGTATTGTACTGAAGAGGGTTGAATAATGGTTGTATTGGTCCGTATTGTACTGAAGAGGGTTAAATCATGTTGAGTTACTGCAAGTCAAAGTACACTTCTAATGTGCAGTTAGCAAACTACTTGTTCTTTTTTTTACTGACTCGAGAGTCGTGATTCTTCTTTTTTCTGAGTGACTCGTTCCTTTTTAGTCGTTTGTTTGACCTGCTATTGCTGGCCGCAGTGAGTCCTACAGCAGGATTAATACGGGCTCCTCCGGATCTGCAGGTCCCAGTGTTTAGGAACGAGATATCTGTGCATATGATTTCTCTTTCATATAACCTTTATTTATACATTCTCCTTGAGATGAAATCCCTTTTGCTAGAGACCTGAGACACATTACAGAATATCTATAGCACAGTGACATACCTGGTTTTCATCATACTCTTCCTAGCAGCAAATTCACTGGCTGTTAGCGGTTCAGGAAGTGACGTGGGGAGAGAAGAAGTATGGACAGCAGGTGCCTCATAACATGGTTTTAAACAGTGACAATAACAGGGATAGCTTGGTAACATCAGGGGGGGTGAGTTTAAACAGGGATAGCTTGGTAACATCAGGGGGGTGAGTTTAAACAGGGATAGCTTGGTAACATCAGGGGGGGTGAGTTTAAACAGGGATAGCTTGGTAACATCGGGGGGTGAGTTTAAACAGGGATAGCTTGGTAACATCAGGGGGGGTGAGTTTAAACAGGGATAGCTTGGTAACATCAGGGGGGTGAGTTTAAACAGGGATAGCTTGGTAACATCAGGGGGGGGTGAGTTTAAACAGGGATAGCTTGGTAACATCGGGGGGTGAGTTTAAACAGGGATAGCTTGGTAACATCAGGGGGGGGTGAGTTTAAACAGGGATAGCTTGGTAACATCGGGGGGGGTGAGTTTAAACAGGGATAGCTTGGTAACATCAGCGGGGGGTGAGTTTAAACAGGGATAGCTTGGTAACATCAGGGGGGGAGTTTAGACAGGGATAGCTTGGTAACATCAGGGGGGGTGTTTAAACAGGGATAGCTTGGTAACATCAGGGGGGGGTGAGTTTAAACAGGGATAGCTTGGTAACATCGGGGGGGGTGAGTTTAAACAGGGATAGCTTGGTAACACCAGGGGGGGGAGTTTAAACAGGGATAGCTTGGTAACATCGGGGGGGGGGGGTGAGTTTAAACAGGGATAGCTTGGTAACATCAGGCGGGGTGAGTTTAAACAGGGATAGCTTGGTAACATCGGGGGGGGGGGTGAGTTTAAACAGGGATAGCTTGGTAACATCAGGGGGGGGTGAGTTTAAACAGGGATAGCTTGGTAACATCAGGGGGGGTGAGGTTAAACAGGGATAGCTTGGTAACATCAGGGGGGGTGAGTTTAAACAGGGATAGCTTGGTAACATCAGGGGGGGTGAGTTTAAACAGGGATAGCTTGGTAACATCAGTCAACCACGAGGCCTGCTCCTACATAGTGGACAGGTACAGTAGACACCCTACCTAGTACCCTACCCAGCACCCTCACTACTGCACTACCAAGCACAATACCTAGTACCCTATCTAGTGCAGACCACTAGATACCACTCCATGTCAACTATAGGTAAATTAATTAGCATGAAGTTTGATACCCATATGACCCCACTCAACCCCAGGGGCCAAATCTCAACATTCAATCTAACCTGGGGCCTTACGTATCAACATTCAATCTAACCTGGGGCCTTACGTATCAACATTCAATCTAACCTGGGGCCTTACGTATCAACATTCAATCTAACCTGGGGCCTTACGTATCAACATTCAATCTAACCTGGGGCCTTACATATCAACATTCAATCTAACCTGGGGCCTGACGTATCAACATTCAATCTAACCTGGGGCCTTACGTATCGAGTGTCTGTGGTGGATGAATTAGTTGGGTAACATAGATAATTAAGATGTCTTATCTGCATAATATGCTGATGTGATATACTTGTTATTAGAATGTATCCCTTTGGACTCTGGTGTTGGCAGTTGCACTTCTTCCCTCACCTTGGGCTCAGTCACCTGGGGCTCAGTCACCTGGGGCTCAGTCACCTGGGGCTCAGTCACCTGGGGCCCAGTCACCTGGGGCTCAGTCACCTGGGGCCCAGTCACCTGGGGCTCAGTCACCTGGGGCTCAGTCACCTGGGGCTCAGTCACCTGGGGCTCAGTCACCTGGGGCCCAGTCACCTGGGGCTCAGTCACCTGGGGCTCAGTCACCTGGGCTCAGTCACACTGGGGCTCAGTCACCTGGGGCCCAGTCACCTGGGGCTCAGTCACCTGGGGCTCAGTCACCTGGGCTCAGTCACCTGGGCTCAGTCACACTGGGGCTCAGTCACACTGGGGCTCAGTCACACTGGGGCTCAGTCACCTGGGGCTCAGTCACCTGGGGCCCAGTCACCTGGGGCCCAGAGAGGGGAGAGGTCAGGCTTGTCGTTCACATGTCCCTGGTGCTATGCAGAATATCAGAAAGGGAAGAGGACAGGATGGAACATTGTCTTCATATGTGAATGTGTCTTTACCTATTCTTAAACCATGTGAAGGGATGGCATGATTAATGGGGAACCAATTACTTGTCTCCACAATGTCTGTGCGCCAGTCACTCCCTCCTTTGGCATTGGGGGGAGGTGTATGGCAGTGTCTGCAACCATTGTATGTCCTCTCTGATGTTGCACTTATCCTGGGATAGTGTATGACCTAGAGGCTCACTCTCCTCAGTGAGCTTGTCCAGGAGTGGGGTCAAGAAGGGGTTTTACATGAGATGGGAGAATCTAGAGTTGACAATTGAGTTATGCCATTGGATGAGTTGGTGTTTTTGTGCTATGAAGTACCAGGAACGAGATTAGAACCTTGTCTTAGGGACCAAACTGAACGATTATTTATAGCGAATGCTATCTGGCTACGGGATACTCCTTTCTCATTTATAAAGTCTTCCTTTGTGAATTGTTCCTAATATCTGTGGTTTGTTTTGTCGAATAGGGGGGTGGATCTTTGCGATAAAAGATCTCAGTAGCCGTTGTGTTGTCACTCTCAACGGTTCATTAGAAATAGGGAATCGTTGAAAGTCATTGCTATTGCAAAGCTCTTATTATTAAAGATGTAGTTATAAGTATAACTCTGACTGGTGTGTGAAGTTGGTTTCTCCTCATTTGGTAATGCAGAAATGAACCACCACATGTCTCAGAGTAGAAGTGTTCCTCTCGGATCAGTTTTGCAGTTTACAACAAGAATGAGACTATAGACACATCCTAGATCAGCAGTTACTGTGAGATGATTTGTGGATGAAGTCCCAGGTCTCCCTCTGTCCATGTTCTGATGTTCATTTGGATCTTAACATGCCTTTTGGGGGCCCTAACTGAGATTGTTGGGGTGCCTCCCACCTCACTGGCAAAACATTTTACCTCCCCCTCCCTCCTGACGGTGGAGTGAAATAGACAATTATAATACATTTCATGCAATTAGACTAATTTTGCCATGGAGCAGTATTGCAGGGAATTTCCTGCAATTCTACACATTTTGCCAAGACTTATGTTTGTTAACCTGTTAGGGTATAGGGGGCAGTATTGAGACTTTTTTGAAAAAAGATGTGCCCATTTTTAAATGCCTCCTACACCTACCCAGTAACTACAATATGCATATACTTATTATATATGGATAGAAAACACCCTAAAGTTTCAAAAACTGTTTGAATGGTGTCTGTGAGTATAACAGAACTCATTTGGCAGGCAAAACCCTGAGACAGATTCTGACAGGAAGTGGATACCTGATGTGTTGAATTGACTTTGAGCCTATGCCATTGAAAAACAAAGGGGGTGAGGTATATTCTGGCACTTCCTATTGCTTCCACAAGATGTCCCCAGCCTTTACAAAGTGTTTTGAGTCTTCTACAGTGAGATCTGACCGAATAAGAGCCATTGAACGTGATGGTCCATCATTCACCCTGGCGCGCGATTTGATGGTGGGTACTCTCATTCCGAAACGTTTTAAAAGAAAACCCAATGGTCCGCCTTGAATTTTATTCATGTTCTGGTTAAAAAAGGCCCTAATGATTTATGCGATACAACGTTTGACATGTTTGAACGAACGGAAATATATTTTTTCCGTTCTTGAAGTGAAGTGAAGTCCGGCTGGCTTAGATCATGCGCTACAACACAGAGGTTTTTCGACATAAATGATGAGCTTTTTTGAACAAAACTACATTCGTTATGGACCTGGGACTCTTTGGAAGTGACATCTGATGAAGAGAATCAAAGGTAATGGATTATTTATATAGTATTTTCGATTTTCGATTCCTCCAACATGGCGGTTAGTCTGTATCGCGATGCGTATTTTTCTGGCGCAGTGCTCAGATTATTGCAAAGTGTGATTTCCCAGTAAGGTTAATTTAAAATCTGACAAGTCCATTGCGTTCAAGAGATGTAAATCTATAATTCTTTGAATGACAATATAATATTTTAGCAATGTTTTCTAATATTAATTAATTATTTTGTTGTCATGACTTGACTGCCGGTATTGGAGGGAAACGATTTCCTGAACATCAACTCCATAGTAAAACACTGTTTTTAGATATAAATATGAACTTGATAGAACTAAAAATGCATGCATTCTCTAACATAATGTCCTAGGAGTGTCATCTGATGGAGATTGTAAAAGGTTAGTGCATAATAATTTTAGCTGATTGTATGGTTTTGGTGAAGCCTGTCTTTGAATCGACAATGCATTGCACACCGCTATTGTCAATGTACTCTCCTAACATAACCTAACTTTATGCTTTCCCCGTAAAACCTTTTTGAAATCGGTAAACGTGGTTAGATTAAGAAGATGTTTATCTTTCAAAGGCTGTAAGTTAGTTGTATGTTTGAGAAATTTGAATTTGTACATTTATTTGGTTTCAAATTTGCCGCTCTTGAAATGCACCTGCTGTTGATAGGGTGCGCCACAGGTGGCACGCTAACGTCCCAGGTAGCCTCAAGAAGATAACAGAACTCAAATGGCAGGCCAAAACCTGAGAAGATTCTGTACAGGAAGTACCCTGTCTGACCATTTCTTGGCCTTCTTTGTCATCTCTATCCAAAACAGAGTATCTCTGCTGTAACGTGACACTTTCTAAGGCTCCCATAGGCTCTCAGAAGGCGCCAGAACGTTGAATGATGACTCTGCTGTCTCTGGCTGTAAAACAGTAGCGCATTTGGATAGTGGTCGATCTGAGAACAATGAGACGGGGGCGCGCGTGCACGAGACGACTCCATGTTTACATTTTCAGTCTTTTGAACGAAAAAGACGTCTCCCGGTCGGAATATTATCGCTATTTTATGAGAAAAATAGCATCAAAATTGATTTTAAACAGCGTTTGACATGCTTCGAAGTACTGTAATGGAATATTTTGACATTTTACGTGCCGGGCTTGTCACCCTTCGTTACCCTTCGGATAGTGTCTTGAACGCACGAACAAAACGCCGCTATTTGGATATAACTATGGATTATTTGGAACCAAAACAACATTGGGTGATGAAGTAGAAGTCCTGGGAGTGCATTCTGATGAAGAACAGCAAAGGTAATCGAATTTTTCTTATAGTAAATCTGAGTTTGGTGAGTGCCAAACTTGGTGGGTGTCAAAAAAGCTAGCCTGTGATGGCCAGGCTATCTACTCAGAATATTGCAAAATGTGCTTTCACCGAAAAGCTATTTTAAAATTGCATAAAGGAGTTCTGTATCTATAATTCTTAAAATAATTGTTATGTTTTTGTGAACGTTTATCGTGAGTAATTTAGTAAATTCATCGGAAGTGTTCGGTGGGAATGCTAGTTCTGAACGTCACATGCTAATGTAAAAAGCTGGTTTTTGATATAAATATGAACTTGATTGAACAAAACATATGTCATCTGATGAAGATCATCAAAGGTTAGTGCTGCATTTAGCTGTGGTTTTGGTTTTTGTGACATTATATGCTAGCTTGAAAAATGGGTGTCTGATTATTTCTGGCTGGGTACTCTGCTGACATAATCTAATGTTTTGCTTTCGTTGTAAAGCCTTTTTGAAATCGGACAGTGTGGTTAGATTAACGAGAGTCTTGTCTTTAAAATGGTGTAAAATAGTCATATGTTTGAAAAATTGAAGTTTTCGGATTTTCGAGGAGTTTGTATTTCGCGCCACGCCCTATCATTGGATATTGGAGCGGTGTTCCGCTAGCGGAATGTCTAGATGTAAGAGGTTAACACAGTGTCCAAAGAAGGGCCAGATGTATACAGAATGGTGTCGTCTGCGTAGAGGTGGATCAGAGAATCAACAGCAGAAAGAGCGACATCATTGATATATGCAGAGAAAATAGTCGACCCGAGAATTGAACCCTGTGGCACCCCCATAGAGACTGCCAGAGGACCAGACAACAGCCCCAACGATTTGACACACTGAACTCTATCTGAGAAGTAGTTGGTGAACCAGGTGAGGCAGTCATTTGAGAAGCCAAGGCTATGAGTCTGGCGATAAGAATGTGGGGATTGACAGAGTCGAAAGCCTTGGCCAGGTCGATGAAGACGGCCAGTATTGTCTTTTATTGATGGCGGTTATGATATCATTTAGGACCTTGAGGGTGGCTGAGGTGCACCCATGACCAGCTCTGAAACCAGACTGTATAGTGGAGACGGTACGGTGGGATTTGAAATGGTTGGTGATCTTTTTGTTAACTTGGATTTTGAAGATCTGCTTTGTTAACTTGGCTTTTGAAGATTTTAGAAAGGCAGGGCAGGATGGATATAGGTCTGTAACAGTTTGGGTCTAGAGTGTCTCCCCCTTTGAAGAGGGGGATGACCGCGGCAGCTTTCCAATCTTTGGTGATCTCAGACAATACGAAAGAGAGGTTGAACAGGCTAGTAATAGACTTCCACTTTCCCAACACTTCTTCACCATCCTCGTGACTTGAACAGGTTTTCCTCAAATAGACATCTTTATCCAAAAAAAAGTATTCCACCAAGGAACGATTCATCCGACTCATTTTACACAACAATTTTAGCCCTTTTTGTTCCATTGTTGGACTTCCCTGTTGTCCACTTATCTTTCTAGCTAACTTGTACACAACAGCCCACTCGTCCTACAGAAACATACAATGTATTTTGCCAAGTTCTCTCTGTGTTAATCCTGTTGCCCAAATATAGCAGGTAACTTGTGTCTGTGTCGAAGATGTTGTTGAGTTCTATTTAATATATGCTTTGATCTATTTCAGGTAACCTCAAGATACTTCACTCACTACAGCTGCTTTTGAAGAACTTTCCAGGCGTTTGTGCTTTACATTCCCGACTTTTGAAATGTCTCCTTGATTGGACATATTTAGCTAATAAAAAAGAACAATATATAAAGCATGCATCTGTTTTAAGGTTATTGTGTTTGTGTGTGTGGAGTAGTTTCTCTTGGTGTCCACTAGGTGTCATTACAGTTTCAATA
The DNA here is from genome assembly GCF_901001165.1 of Salmo trutta. NCBI lineage: Eukaryota > Metazoa > Chordata > Actinopteri > Salmoniformes > Salmonidae > Salmo > Salmo trutta. The sequence continues at coordinate 65,264,341 of NC_042961.1, forward strand.
TTGTCACACCAGGTTTTCATGTGTAACAATGTTCATTTTAAGTCCAGTGGTGTAAATTACTTACACATAAAACTACTTTAAAGTATTTTTAGTTAACTGTATTTATAAAATGAATATTTTGACAACTTTTGCAAAAATTCTAGATCACTTGCACTCCACACACAGAGACGCGTACAAAGCTCTCCCTCACCCTCCATTTGGTAAATCAGACCACAACTCTATCCTCCTGATTCCTGCTTACAAGCAAAAATTATAGCAGGAAGCACCAGTGACTCGGTCTATAAAAAAAGTGGTCAGATGAAGCAGATGCTAAACTACAGGACTGTTTTGCTATCACAGACTGGAACATGTTCCGGGATTCTTCCGATGGCATTGAGGAGTACACCACATCAGTCACTGGCTTTATCAATAAGTGCATCGAGGACGTCGTCCCCACAGTGACTGTACCTACATACCCCAACCAGAAGCCATGGATTACAGGCAACATTCCCACTGAGCTAAAGGGTAGAGCTGCCACTTTCAAGGTGCGGGACTCTAACCCGGAAGCTTACAAGAAATCCTGCTATGCCCTGCGACGAACCATCAAACAGGCAAAGTGTCAATACAGGGCTAAGATTGAATCATACTACACCTGCTCTGATGCTCGTCTTATGTGGCAGGGCTTGCAAACTATTACAGACTACAAAGGGAAGCACAGCCGCGAGCTGCCCAGTGACATGAGACTACCAGACGAGTTAACCTGTTATGGCTAGGTGGCAGCATTTTCACGGCCGGGTGAAAATAACGTACCGATTTAATCTGGTTACTATTGCCCAGAAACTAGAATATGCATATTTGGATAGAAAACACTCTAAAGTTTCTAAAACTGTTTGAATGGTGTCTGTGAGTATAACAGAACTCATATGGCAGGACAAAACCTGAGAAGATTCCATATAGGAAGTGGCCTGTCTGACAATTTCTGGTCCTTCTGTTGCCTCTCTATCGAAAATACAGTATCTCTGCTGTAACGTGACAATTTCTAAGGCTTCCATAGGCTCTCTGAAGGCGCCAGAAAGTGGAATGGGATCTCTGCTGTCTCTGGGCAAGGTTTAGGAACTCTGTTTGTGAGTGATCAGCCTAGTGGCTCAGAGCCTGGAGATGCGCGGGCGCGAGAGTACTCCATGTTTTTCTTCACCTGTTTGAATGAATACAACATCAGCCGGTTGGAATATTATCGCTATTTTACGAGGAAAATTGCATAAAATTTGATTTTAAACAAACAGCGTTTGACATGCTTCTAAGTACGGTAAAGGAACATTTTGAATTTTTTTGTCACGAAATGCGCCCGAGCGTCACCCTTCGGATAGTTACCTGAACGCACACGAACAAAACGGAGCTATTTGAATATAACTATGGATTATTTGTGACCAAAACAACATTTGTTGTTGAAGTAGAAGTCCTGGGAGTGCATTCTGGCGAAGAACAGCAAAGGTAATCCAATTTTTGTAATAGTAATTCTGAGTTTACTGAGCCTCAACGTTGGCGAGTGTCTGAAAAGCTAGCCGTGATGTCCGAGCTATGTACTCAGACTATAGTTAAATGTGCTTTTGTCGAAAAGCTATTTTAAAATCTGACACCGCGATTGCATAAAGGAGTTCTGTATCTATAATTCTTAAAATAATTGTTATGTATTTTGTGAACGTTAATCGTGAGTAATTTAGTAAATTCACCGGACGTTTTCGGTGGGTATGCTAGTTCTGAACAAAACATGCTAATGTAAAAAGCTGGTTTTTGATATAAATATGAACTTGATTGAACAAAACATGCATGTATTGTATAACATAATGTCCTAGGAGTGTCATCTGATGAAGATCATCAAAGGTTAGTGCTGCATTTAGCTGTGGTTTTTGTTTTTTGTGACATATATGCTTGCTTTGAAAATGGCTGTTTGATTATTTCTGTCTGGGTACTCTCCTAACATAATCTAATGTTTTGCTTTCGCTGTAAAGCCTTTTTGAAATTGGATAATGTGGTTAGATTAATGAGAGTCTTATCTTTAAAATGGTGTAAAATAGTTGATTGTTTGAGAAAATTGAATTGTGGTATTTTAGTTGGTTTTGTATTTCGAGTGGTGCGATGCCATTGGCTGTTGGCTAGGGGTTCCGCGGAACGTCTGTCCTTAAGAAGTTAAACCACTTCTATTCTCGCTTCGAGGCAAGCAACACTGAGGCATGCATGAGAACATCAGCTGTTCTGGATGACTGTGTGGTCACGCTCTCCGTAGCCGACGTGAGTAAGACCTTTAAACAGGTCAACATCCACAAGGCTGCGGGGCCAGACGGATTACCAGGACGTGTGCTCCAGGCATGTGCTGACCAACTGGCATGTGTCTTCACTGACATTTTCAACATGTCCCTGATTGAGTCTGTAATACCAACATGTTTCAAGCAGACCACCTTAATCCCTGTGCCCAAGAACACAAAGGCATCCTGCCTAAATCACTACAGACCTGTAGCACTCAGGTCCGTAGCCATGAAGTGCTTTGAAAGGTTTGTAATGGCTCACATCAACACCATTATCCCAGAAACCCTAGACCCACTCCAATTTGCATACCGCCCAAACAGATCCACAGATGATGCAATCTCTATTGCACTCCACAATGCCCTTTCCCACCTGGATAAAAGGAACACTTATGTAAGAATGCTATTCATTGACAACAGCTCAGCGTTCAATACCATAGTACCCTCAAAGCTCATCACTAAGCTAAGGATCCTGGGACTAAACACCTTCCTCTGCAACTGGACTCTGGACTTCCTGATGGGCCGCCCCCAGGTGGTGAGGGTAGGTAGCAACAGGAAGGCCCTAAAAATTGTCAAAGACCCCAGCCACCCCAGTTATAGATTGTTCTCTCTATTACCACATGGCAAGCAGTACCGGAGTGCCAAGTCTAGGACAAAAAGGCTTCTCAACAGTTTTTATCCCCAAGCTTTAAGACTCCTGAACATGTAATCAAATTGCTTCCTGGACTATTTGCATTGTAAGCGTAATGTCAAAGAAAGGAAATTCACATGAGCACCACAATAACTTCTACACCCATGCTCTACCAAGGTTTTCCAGCACACAGATTTCACCTACTACGGTAGCTATGTTGGTCTATTGAACTTCAAACAATGTGTAGGCAGGTTGCTTAGGATTCAAACCTTCTCAGATGGTACTAATACCCACCAGACATTTCTAAGCCCAGAGGCACAATATTGCAAGACTTCGGGGAATGCTTGTGAAACAGACCAATGAGACCAGGCCGGGGTTTGGGGTTAGAGAAGTCAAAAAGAGAAGTGAAACATTCTTCCTTAGTTGTTTATGTTCTAAAAATCTGAAGGCCCAACCTAGATTAGAGACAATGTCTTCAGCAGTGGAACATGTTATTACTCCACTAGATTAGAGCCAATGTCTTCAGTAGTGGAACATGTTATTAATCCAGCCTAGATTAGAGACAATGTCTTCAGTAGTGGAACGTGTTATTACTCTAAACTCATGAAAGTGACAAACTGACTGTAACGTCTGTCGTAGAGAGGGGACCAAAGTGCAGCGTGTTGATTGCTCATGATGAATATTTATTTTAACTCAGAACACTAAAGAAAAATAAGGACGCGAAAACAAAAGCACACAGTTCTGCCAGGTACAGAAAACTAAGCAGAAGACAACTACCCAAAAACACAGGTGGAAAAAAAACCTACTTAAGTATGATCTCCAATTAGAGACAACGAGGACCAGCTGCCTCTAATTGGAGATCATCCCAAAAAAAACAACAACATAGGAATAGAAAACTAGAACCTAAACATAGAAATACAAAACATAGAAAAACACAAAACACCCGCTGTCACGCCCTGACCTACTCTACCATAGAAAATAACATCTTACTATGGTCAGGACGTGACACTGACACATTTTCTAACACATTTTAGGAAGCTTTATTTGACAAGTTGGTAACCATACAACGGTGTTGCTCAAGGTAAACACACACAATGACGTTATAGAAAAATACAATTTCCAATTTCACATGAACAAACAGAATTTAACAGAGCAGCTCAATATAAAAACACATTGAAGCCTTTGCATCATTCATCATGGACATAACACTACAACTTTCTTTCTGTTAGTAGTAATGAAGCCTTTACAACTGATACTGTCAGCTGGTTCCAGTCAGTGGTGTCTGTATGTTCTCATGATAAACTGACTCTAACTCTGTTGATGGAGGTCAAGGCTGCAGCGTCTAAAGAGAAGTGTGTTGGTGTGAAAAGGGAAGGGGGGAGAGAGAAGATAAGAGAAAGGAGAAGTAAAGAGATGGACTGACAGGGTTGTGGTTGTTCACCGCAGCTGAAGAGAGCATCTTTTTCCACCCACCATGACGTTCTGATGAACAGGGTCACTAGGTAAAGAGAGAGGAGAGAGAGATGAGTGAGGGACAGAGGAGCTGATCCAGTCTACTACAGTGAAGACCATCAACACCACTGGAACATTTATACACCCCAAAAGGTCTCAGTGTTTAATGTGTAGTTAGATACATTTATACACCCCAAAAGGTCTCAGTGTTTAATGTGTAGTTAGATACATTGATACACCCCAACAGGTCTCAGTGTTTAATGTGTAGTTAGATACATTTATACACCCCAACAGGTCTCAGTGGTTAATGTGTAGTTAGATACATTTATACACACCAACATACAGTCCAATTATAATGACTGATTCAATCAGATGTTTGACTGGTCTTTTAAGTGTTTAGAACTCTGAATGTACATCATACAGAATACGTACAGTTGAAGTCGTAAGTTGACATACACCTTAGCCAACTACATTTAAACTTAGTTTTTCACAATTCCTGACATTTAATCCCAGTAAAACGTTCCTTTCTTAGATCAGTTAGGATCACCACTTTATTTTAAGAATGTGAAATGTCAGAATAATAGTTGAGAGAATGATTTATTTCAGCTTTTATTTCTTTCATCACATTCCCAGTGTGTCAGAAGCTTACATACACTCAATTATTATTTGGTTGTTTAAATTGTTTAACTTGGGTCAAATGTTTCAGGTAGCCTTCCACAAGCTTCCCACAATAAGTTGGGTGAATTTTGGCCCATTCCTCCTGACAGAACTGGTGTAACTGAGTCAGGTTTGTAGGCCTCCTTGCTCGCACACACTTTTTTCAGTTCTGCCTACACATTTTCTATAGGATTGATGGCAGGGCTTTGTGATGGCCACTCCAATACATTGACTTTGTTGTCCTTAAGCCATTTTGCCACAACTTTGGACGTATGCTTGGGGTCATTGTCCATTTGGAAGACCCATTTGCGACCAAGCTTTAACTTCCTGACTGATGTCTTGAGATGTTCCTTCAATATATCCACATAATTTTCCCTCCTCATGATGCCATCTATTTTGTGAAGTGCACCAGTCACTCCTGCAGCAAAGCACCCTCATAACATGATGCTGCCACCCCCGTGCTTCATGGATGGGATGGTGTTCGTTGGCTTGCAAGCCTCCCCCTTTTCCTCCAGGCAAAACGATGGTCATTATGACCAAACAGTTCTATTTTTGTTTCATCAGACCAGAGGACATTTCTCCAAAAAGTACGATATTTTTCCCCATGTGCAGTTGCAAACCGTAGTCTGGCTTTTTTATGGCGGTTTTGGAGCAGTGGCTTTTTCCTTGCTGAGCGGCCTTTCAGGTTATGTCGATATAGGTGTAACGCCCTGGCCATAGAGAGGGTTTTTTTGTTTTCTATTTTGGTTAGGCCAGGGTGTTACATGGGTGGCCGTTCTATGTTTATTTTTCTATGTTGGTTTGTTCCTTTGGTTAGGCCGTGTGTGGCAGTGAAGCGCACAGTGTCTCCAGTATGCACTCATAGCCCGGTGCGCTATAGGCCAGCCCCCCGCAAGTGCCATGCGAGTGTGGGCATCGAGCCAGGGCGGATTGTGCCAGCTCAGCGCTTCTGGTCTCCAGTGCGCCATTTCGGTCCAGTTTATCCTGCGCCGGCTCTGCGCACTGTGTCTCTGGGGGGCTGGGAGGGCTCAGTTCGCCCTATGCCTGTGCTCCGCCCGTGCTGGCCAAGAGTGGGCATTCAGCCTGGAGTATGGGTGGCAAGCCTACGCACCAGAACTCCAGTGCTCCCCCACAGCCCGGTTTATCCTGTGCCTCCTCACAGGACCAGGCCTCCAGTGGGTCTCTCCAGCCTGGTCTATCCTGTGCCTCCTCCCAGGACCAGGGCTCCTGTGGGTCTCCCTAGCCTGGTGAGTCCTGTGCCTGCGCCCAGAGCCAGGCCTCCTGCATGTCTCCCCAGCCTGGTGAATCCTAGTCCAGAGCCGCCAGAGCCGCCCGCCAGTCCGGAGCCGCCAGAGCCGCCCGCCAGTCCGGAGCCGCCAGAGCCGCCCGCCAGTCCGGAGCCGCCAGAGCTGCCCGCCAGTCCGGAGCCGCCAGAGCCGCCTGCCAGTCCGGAGCCGCCAGAGCCGCCCGCCTGTCCGGAGCCGCCAGAGCCGCCCGCAGCCCGGAGCTGCCACAGTCGCCCGCCAGCCGGGCGCGGCCAGGGTCGCCCGCCATCCGGGCGAAGCCAGGGTCGCCCGCCAGTCCTCCGGCGCAGCCAGGGGCGCCACCTAAGTGGGCCAAGCCGAGGGTGGAGCGGGGTCCACGTCCCGCACCAGAGCCGCCCACCCGGACCCTCCCCTTTAGAGTCAGGTTTTGCGCCGGAGTCCGCACCTTTGGGGGGGTACTGTAACGCCCTGGTCATAGAGAGGGTTTTTTTGTTTTCTATTTTGGTTAGGCCAGGGTGTTACATGGGTGGCCGTTCTATGTTTATTTTTCTATGTTGGTTTGTTTCTTTGGTTAGGCCGTGTGTGGCTCTCAATCAGGAACAGCTGTAGATCGTTGTTGCTGATTGAGAGTCATACATAGGCAGCCTGTTTTTCCTTTGTGGTTTGTGGGTGATTATTTTCTGTCTAGGTTTGTGTTAATCCTGACAGGACTGTTTGGTTGTCGTTTCTTTTCGTGTTTTGTTTGTAGTGTTCATTCGTTTATTAAAATCCTTTATGATGAACACATCCTCCGCTGCACCTTGGTCTCATTGCGACGACGGTCGTTACAATAGGTCTCGTTTTACTGTGGATATAGATACTTTTGTACCTGTTTCCTCCAGCAACTTCACAAGGTCCTTTGCTGTTGTTCTGGGATTGATTTGCACTTTTCGCACCAAAGTACATTAATCTCTAGGAAACAGAATGTGTCTCCATCCTGAGCGGTATGATGGCTTCGTGGTCCCATTGTGTTTCTACTTGAGTACTATAGTTTGTAGAGATGAACGTGGTACGTTCAGGCATTTGGAAATTGCTCCCAAGGATGAACTAGATTTGTGGAGGTCTTCAATTTTGTTTCTGAGGTGTTGGCTGATTTATTTTTATTTTCTCATGATGTCAAGCAAGGAGGCACTGGGTTTGAAGGTAGGCCTTGAAATACATCCACAGGTAATCCTCCAATAGTGTATGTAAACTTCTGACCCACTGGAATTGTGATACAATTAATTATAAGTGAAATAATCTGTCTGTAAACAATTGTTGGAAAAATTACTTGTGTCATGCACAAAGTAGCTGTCCTAACGGACTTGCCAAAATATAGTTTGTTAACAAGAAATGTGTGGAGTGGTTGAAAAACTAGTTTTAATGACTCCAACCTAAGTGTATGTAAACGTCCGACTTCAACTGTACGTTCCCATTCAGACTAAAATAGACCTGCTGCAACAGTTAGCAAAGGGAAGAAGAGGGAGGTACATGTCTGGGCCTGTGTGTGTGTGTGTGTGTGTGTGTGTGTGGTTCTGTGTGGGTCTCTGTGTGTGTGTGTGTGTGTGTGTGTGTGTGTGTGTGTGTGTGTGTGTGTGTGTGTTTCTGTGGGTCTCTCTGTGTGTGTGTGTGTGTGTGTGTGTGTGTGTGTGTTTCTGTGGGTCTCTCTCTGTGTGTGTGTGTGTGTGTGTGTGTGTGTGTGTGTGTGTGTGTGTGTGTGTGTGTGTGTGTGTGTGTGTGTGTGTGTGTGTGTGTGTGTTTGTTTCTCTGCATGTGTGTCCTGTGTGGCTCAGTTGGTAGAGACTGGTGCTTAGAAAAGTACAGAAATGTATCCGCTCACTTCTGTAAGTCGCTCTGGACAAGAGCATCTGCTAAATGACTCACTACTGTAAGTTGCTCTGGACAAGAGCGTCTGCTAAATGACTCACTACTGTAAGTCGCTCTGGACAAGAGCATCTGCTAAATGACTCACTACTGTAAGTCGCTCTGGACAAGAGCGTCTGCTAAATGACTCACTACTGTAAGTTGCTCTGGACAAGAGCGTCTGCTAAATGACTCACTACTGTAAGTCGCTCTGGACAAGAGCATCTGCTAAATGACTCACTACTGTAAGTCGCTCTGGACAAGAGCATCTGCTAAATGACTCACTACTGTAAGTCGCTCTGGACAAGAGCGTCTGCTAAATGACTCACTTCTGTAAGTTGCTCTGGACAAGAGCGTCTGCTAAATGACTCACTACTGTAAGTCGCTCTGGACAAGAGCGTCTGCTAAATGACTCACTACTGTAAGTCGCTCTGGACAAGAGCGTCTGCTAAATGACTCACTACTGTAAGTCGCTCTGGACAAGAGCGTCTGCTAAATGACTCACTACTGCAAGTCTCTCTGGACAAGAGCGTCTGCTAAATGACTCACTACTGTAAGTCTCTCTGGACAAGAGCGTCTGCTAAATGACTCACTACTGCAAGTCGCTAAAAGAGAAAAACACGTAAAAATACATGTAAAATGTGTGACAGAGGGACAGAGGTGTTTAACAATGGGTGATGTTGTTCACATACAGCTCTAACCTCAAACAGACACAGATCTCCTGCTCTGATAAGTATCTATATGTGTGGGGTGGAGACAGCCTCTATTTTTACTAATGCTTTCAGTTGTTCGCCTAGTTTCCTGAAACGGGTCACATCTGTGTGTGACAAAGGGACATTGGTGTTTAACTATGGGTGATGTCGTTCACATAAAGCTACTACTAATGCTCTCAGCTGTAAGCATCATGTTATACTGTTTAAATGTCAGCCTCCAGACCACAGCATCATGTTATACTGTTTAAATGTCAGCCACCAGAGCAGAGCATCATTTTATACTGTTTAAATGTAAGCCACCAGACCAGAGTATCATGTTATACTGTTTAAATGTCAGCCACCAGACCAGAGCATCATGTTATACTGTTTAAATGTAAGCCACCAGTGCTGGCCATAACCCTGTATAGGCCATCCAACATGTTACTGGGCCCACCCATTACCACAGCCACACCACATACTATAGACCTGGTTATTACCAAGGGGCTTTCTACTGGGCCCACCCATAACCACAGCCATACTCTGAACCTGGTTATTACCAAGGGGCTTTCTACTGGGCCCACCCATAACCACAGCCATACTCTGGACCTGGTTATTACCAAGGGGCTTTCTACTGGGCCCACCCATAACCACAGCCATACTCTGGACCTGGTTATTACCAAGGGGCTTTCTACTGGGCCCACCCATTACCACAGCCATACTCTGGACCTGGTTATTACCAAGGGGCTTTCTACTGGGCCCACCCATAACCACAGCCATACTCTGGACCTGGTTATTACCAAGGGGATTTCTACAGGGCCCACCCATAACCACAGCCATACTCTGGACATGGTTATTACCAAGGGGCTTTCTACCGGGCCCACCCATAACCACACTCTGGACCTGGTTATTACCAAGGGGCTTTCTACTGGGCCCACCCATAACCACAGCCACACTCTGGACCTGGTTATTACCAAGGGGCTTTCTACTGGGCACACCATTAACCACAGCCATACTCTGGACCTGGTTATTACCAAGGGGCTTTCTACTGGACCCGCCCATAACCAAAGCCATACTCTGGACCTGGTTATTACCAAGGGGCTTTCTACTGGGCCCACCCATAACCACAGCCATACTCTGGACCTGGTTATTACCAAGGGGCTTTCTACCGGGCCCACCCATAACCACAGCCATACTCTGGACCTGGTTATTACCAAGGGGCTTTCTACCGGGCCCACCCATAACCACAGCCATGCTCTGGACCCGGTTATTACCAAGGGGCTTTCTACTGGGCCCACCCATAACCACAGCCATACTCTGGACCTGGTTATTACCAAGGGGCTTTCTACTGGGCCCACCCATAACCACAGCCATACTCTGGACCTGGTTATTACCAAGGGGCTTTCTACTGGGCCCACCCATAACCACAGCCATACTCTGGACCTGGTTATTACCAAGGGGCTTTCTACTGGGCCCACCCATAACCACAGCCATACTCTGGACCTGGTTATTACCATGGGGCTTTCTATTGACATATCCTCTATTGTTGATGTTGCTTTATCTGATCACCTTGGGGATTTATACTACCTTGTTGCCAGTCCAAGTGTTAATTAAATAAAAACATTGTAAATTTCGGGCAAACATTGGTGCCAGTAAAGGTGAGAAAGGACACATCCAAACAGATCACCACTGAGGAAACTAATAAATTAAAGAGAAATTGCAGAAAGGCAGAGCGGAAGTGGATGAAGTCAAAGTTGCAGGTCCATTATGATATTCTGAGAGAGCATCATATAACAAGGCCATTAGAAATGAGAGAGCATCATATATAACAAGGCCATTAGAAATGAGAGAGCATCATATATAACAAGGCCATTAGAAATGAGAGAGCATCATATAACAAGGCCATTAGAAATGAGAGAGCATCATATAACAAGGCCATTAGAAATGAGAGAGCATCATATATAACAAGGCCATTAGAAATGAGAGAGCATCATATATAACAAGGCCATTAGAAATGAGAGAGCATCATATATAACAAGGCCATTAGAAATGAGAGAGCATCATATATAACAAGGCCATTAGAAATGAGAGAGCATCATATATAACAAGGCCATTAGAAATGAGAGAGCATCATATATAACAAGGCCATTAGAAATGAGAGAGCATCATATATAACAAGGCCATTAGAAATGAGAGAGCATCATATAACAAGGCCATTAGAAATGAGAGAGCATCATATATAACAAGGCCATTAGAAATGAGAGAGCATCATATATAACAAGGCCATTAGAAATGCCAGATGGGCTCATTTTACTAACTTGATCACCAATAATCAGAATAATTAGAGAGTGCTCTACTCCACCATTGATGGCCTGATAAATCCTACCTCCACAAACCTATGAGAACTTTCCTCCACATCTAAATGTGATGAGTTTACAGCATATTTCAGAGATAAGATAACCAACATTAGACTGGGTATCAGTCAAGACCTGATGAGAAGTTTGATGATATGTGTACTAGCCTGCCACACAAAGGTACTATGGATTTATTTTCCCTGGTTGACACAGACATGGTCAGGAAAGTGACATCACAACTTAACCTTCTACCTGCCTTCTCCATCCTATCCCCACCACCTTCTTCAAAACAGTTTCTAATTGCATATCTGAAGAAGCTATTGTTAATCACTCCCTGTTCACAGGCTCTTTCCCCACTGCACTAAAAACTGCTATGGTGAAACCCCTTCTGAAGAAAAGGATTCTAGATTCTTCAGCTCTTAGAAGTTGTCAGCCAATCTCCAACCTCTTAAGCAGAATTCTGGATTAGTTGGTGTTCCAGCAGCTAAATTATTACCTCAAATGAAGTTAGAGCACTGATTATGCTTTTGGGTCCCAAGGAGCACCATTTTGTTTCTCTCCGTCACCCACGCGCACTTTAAACATATGGATGATATAATTATGTCTTTTACATAACTATCACAGACCCAATTTGCCCTTGTCACGTCCTGACCCGTAAAGGGGTCATTTGGTATTGTAGTTTGGTCAGGATGTGTAGTACTGCAGCAGGTGTAGTACTCTAGCAGGTGTAGCACTGTAGTACTGTAGCAGGTGTAGTACTGTAGTACTGTAATACTACAGCAGGTGTAGTAATGTAGCAGGTGTAGTACTGCAGCAGGTGTAGTACTGTAGTACTGTAGCAGGTGTAGTACTGTAGTACTGTAATACTACAGCAGGTGTAGTACTGTAGCAGGTGTAGTACTGCAGCAGGTGTAGTACTCTAAGCAGGTGTAGCACTGTAGTACTGTAGAAGGTGTAGTACTGTAGCAGGTGTAGTACTGTAGCAGGTGTAGCACTGTAGTACTGTAGCAGGTGTAGTACTGTAGTACTGTAGCAGGTGTAGTACTGTAGCAGGTGTAGTACTGTAGCAGGTGTAGCACTGTAGTACTGTAGCAGGTGTAGTACTGTAGTACTGTAATACTACAGCAGGTATAGTATTGTAGCAGGGTTAGTACTGATGATATGTGTACTAGCCTACAAAGTCTGCAAAGTCACTTTTTTATTTTATTTTATTTCACCTTCATTTAACCAGGTAGGCTAGTTGAGAACAAGTTCTCATTTGCAACTGTGACCTGGCCAAGATAAAGCATAGCAGTTAGACACATACAAAACAGAGTTACACATGGAATGAACAAAACATACAGTCAATAATTTAGAAGAAAAAAAGGGGGAAAAAAGTATATATACAGTGAGTGCAAATGAGGTAAAATAAGGGAATTAAGGCAATAAATAGGCCATGGTGGCAAAGTAATTACAGTTTGGCAATTAAACACTGGAATGGTAGATGTGCAAAAGATGGAATGTGCAAGTAGAGATACTGGGGTGCAAAAGGAGCAGAATAAATAAATAAATACAGTATGGGGATGAGGTAGATAGATGAGCTGTATACAGATGGGCTATGTACAGGTGCAGTGATCTGTGAGCTGCTCTGACAGCTGGTGCTTAAAGCTAGTGAGGGAGATGGGAATCTCCAGCTTCAGAGATTTTTGCAGTTCATTCCAGTCATTGGCAGCAGCGAACTGGAAGGAAAGGCGACCAAACGAGAAATTGGCTTTGGGGGTGACCAGTGAGATATACCTGCTGGAGCGCTTGCTACGAGTGGGTGCTGCTATGGTGACCAGCGAGCTGAGATAAGGCGGGGCTTTACCTAGCAGAGACTTGTAGATAACCTGTAGCCAGTGGGTTTGGCGACGAGTATGAAGTGAGGGCCAGCCAACGAGAGCATATAGGTCGCAGTGGGGGGTAGTGTATGGGGCTTTGGTGACAAAACGGTTGGCACTGTGATAGGCTGCATCCAGTTTGTTGAGTAGAGTGTTGGAGGCTATTTTATAGATGACATCACCGAAGTCGAGGATCGGTAGGATGGCCAGTTTTACGAGGGTATGTTTGGCAGCATGAGTGAAGGATGCTTTGTTGCAAAATAGGAAGCTGATTCTAGATTTAATTTTGGATTGGAGATGCTTAATATGAGTCTGGAAGGAGAGTTTACAGTCTAGCCAGACACCCAGGTATTTGTAGTTATCCACGTATTCTAAGTCAGAGCCGTCCAGATTAGTGTCATGACGTTGGCCTGTGGGTAAGGTTTATGACCCCCCCCATAAATACCTTTCTCCCTTCCCCTCTCTGACCCTACTGAAGGACTTGAATAGCCTGTGTTAAATATAGAGAGTCTGGGAACATCAAACAAATGGGGAAAAGGAAACACATTTTGGTAATAAAACCAGTTGGAAATATGCTTGGGAACGTAATGAGTATGTATGTCAGGTTCGGTTGTCATCTGAGACATTATGACTGATGACAGGACGACATAAACTGTACCTGAGAAAGTATACACCCTCTAGTTATCAGAGTAACATGGAATTGTTATGCAATTGAAATGTTTGATATTGAAATTGTTTGTTAGGAGATTAAATGTAATTTTAGCTTCCAAATGAGAGAATTGGGTTTTCATAAGGAAAGTGCCCTGCTTGATCAGTGGCCCACCCCTGTGAAGAGGAGGGGTTATAAACGATGAAACACATCCTTCCCCCCTCTCCACTATATAAGCCTTTGACGAAAAGATGCACGTGAGGTCTGCAGCCTCTACGTTAGAAGGACACACATGTCAAGGACAGAACTAAGCCAACCTCGGCGTGAGCTATGGTATGAACTGGTATGAACTTTGAGCTTATTCACTACAGAAGTGATACTTCCTAGCCGTTGAGTTAGCAGCGGCCGCTGTAGACGTGGGCTAGGAAAGGACGGACGACGGATCCAGTCTAACAAACAGACGAAGATACCACCATGTATCCAATTTACCACCAGAGACATTCTTCCGAGAACAGGAAGATCTGTTGGCCAACCCGGCCAGCATCTATGACCAATGTACCGAAGCGCAGCTCAGAGTAAATATTTATTGCATTTTCCTTTTCCAAATGGGCGGTAATTTAGAATGCATAAGATAATGTATTTACGATAGCATAGCTGCTGTTTCTTTGTTCCTAAATCTTCCCGCTCTTTCATTCAAGCCCAACCCCCTTTCCTTTGTGTAACCAGCCATGATACAGGTTCCGTCCACCAGGACGTTTTCTGTATGACATCATATGTATTCGGTGTATTTGTAATTCTGTGTGATAAGTTTAGGTATTTAGTAAATAAATAATTAAACCCAATTTTGCATTGCTGATTCAACTTGTTAGCCAGGGTTCGTGAAGATAGCCAAGAATTTACAACTTTCATTATGAGACTGAAAATAAGATAAGGGTTAATATTGACTGCTATCGATGTAAAATTTTACTAAGTATTTTAAGAGTTTATTCGGAAGATAACGGCTCTATAAACGTTCTTCCGTGGTGCCCCGACTTTCTAGTTAATTACATTTACATGATTAGCTTAATCAGGTAATATTAATTACAGAGAGAATTTTATAGGTTAGCATGTCATATACCTTAATCCGGCATAGCCAAAGACACGACAGTAGTGATGCTGGATGGGCGGGCAGGTGCGGGCAATGATCGGTTGAATAGCATGCATTTACTTTTATTTGCATTTAAGAGCAGTTGGAGGCCACGGAAGGAGAGTTGTATGGCATTGAAGCTTGTCTGGAGGTTAGTTAACCTGTCTGGGCTAGGGGGCAGTATTGAGAATTTTGGAAAAAATATGTTCCCATTTTTAACTGCCTCCTACACCAACTCAGAAGCTAGAATATGCATATTATTGTTCAGGTTTGGATAGAAAACACTCTGAATTTTCTAAAACTGTTTGAATGGTGTCTGTGAGTATAACAGAACTCCTATGGCAGGCAAAAACCTGACAAGGTTTCAAGCAGGAAGTACCCTGTCTGACAAGTTGTCGTGCGTCTTGCATCTTTTTATTGAAAAGTAAGGATCTTAGCTGTAACGTGACAATTCCCAGGGCTCCGATAGGCTCTCAGACCCCGGGAAATAACTGAAGGTTTACGAGGGAGCCTCAGGCTGAAACACATTATCACCTTTTGTAAGTGGCTGCTCCGAGGACCTTTGAATGAGGCGCGTGCATGAGTCGCTCCTGAGGATAAATTTTATTCGGCTGTTTAGGCTCAATGCATACTCCCAGTCGGAATATTATCACTAATCTACGAGTTAAATGGCATAAAAATTGGTTTTAAACAGCGGTTGACATGCTTCGAAGTACGGTAATGGAATATTTAGACATTTTTGACACGCCAATGCGCCATGCGCGGGACCGTGAAGAAGCATTCTGATAGTGTCTAGAACTCACGAACAAAACGTCGCTGTTTGGATATAACGATGGATTATTTGGGACCAAACCAACATTTGTTATTGAAGTTGAAGTCCTGGCAGTGTATTCTGATGAAGAACAAGCAAGGTAAGAACATTTTTCTTATAGGAAATGTGATTTTGGTGGAGGCTGACCTGGGTGGGTATCTAAATAGCTAGCCCTGTAATGCCGGGCTATGTACTTAGATTATTGCAAAATGTGCTTCATCCGAAAAGCTATTTTAAAATCGGACATATCGAGTGCATAGAGGAGTAATGTATCTATAATTCTTAAAATAATTGTTATGCTTTTTGTGAACGTTTATCGTGAGTAATTTAGCAAACTGTTAGTAAATTCCCCGGAAGTTTGCGGGGGTTATGCTTTTTCTGAACGTCACATGCTAATGCAAAAAGCTGTTTTTTGATATAAATATGAACTTGATTGAACAGACATGCATGTATTGTATAACACAATGTCCTAGGTGTGTCATCTGATGAAGATCATCAAAGGTTAGTGCTGCATTTAGCTGTGGTTTGGGTTTATGTGACATGATATGCTAGCTTGAAAAATGGCTGTCTGATTTTTTCTGGCTGGGCACTCTGCTGACATAATCTAATGGTTTGCTTTCGTTGTAAAGCCTTTTTGAAATCGGACAGTGGGGTTAGATTAACGAGATTCTTGTCTTTAAATAGCTGTAAAATAGTCATATGTTTGAGAAATTGAAGTAATAGTATTTCTAACGATTCAAAAATCGCGCCACTGGAATTTCAGTAGCTGTTACGTAGGTGGGACGAGTTCGTCCCACATACCCCAGAGAGGTTAACACAGTGTCCAAAGAAGAGCCAGAAGTATACAGAATGGTGTCGTCTGTGTAGAGGTGGATCAGAGAATCACCAGCAGCAAGAGCGACATCATAGATGTATACAGAGAAGAGAGTTGGCCCAAGAATTGAACCCTGTGGCACCCCCATAGAGACTGCCAGAGGTCTGGACAACAGGCCCCCCGATTTGACACACTGAACTCTATCAGAGAAGTAGTTGGTGAACCAGGCGAGGCAATCATTTGAGAAACCAAGGCTGTTGAGTCTGCCAATAAGAATGTGGTGATTGACAGAGTCGAAAGCCTTGGCCAGGTCGATGAATACAGCTGCACAGTAATGTCTCTTATCGATGGCGGTTATGATATCGTTAAGGACCTTGAGCGTGGCTGAGGTGCACACATGACCGGCTCTGAAACCAGATTGCATAGCGGAGAAGGTACGGTGTGATTCAAAATGGTCGGTGATCTGTTTGTTAACTTGGCCTTCGAATACCTTAGAAAGGCAGGACAGGATGGATATTGGTCTGTAGCAGTTTGGGTCTAGAGTGTCTCCCCCTTTGAAGAGGGGGATGACCGCAGCAGCTTTCCAATCTTTGGGAATCTCAGACGATACGAAAGAGAGGTTGAACAGGCTAGTAATAGGGGTTGCAACAATTTCGGCAGATAATTTTAGAAAGAGAGGGTCCAGATTGTCTAGCCCGGCTGATTTGTAGGGGCTCAGATTTTGCAGCTCTTTCAGAACATCAGCTATCTGGATATGGGTGAAGGAGAAATGGTGGGGGCTTGGGCGGGTTGCTTTAGAGGGTGCAGTGCTGTTGAATGCAGTAGGGGTGCTTTAGAGGGTGCCGGGCAGTTGACCGGGGTAGGGGTAGCCAGGTGGAAAGCATGGCCAGTCGTAGAGAAAAGCTCATTGAAATTCTCAATTATAGTGGATTTATCAGTTGTAACAGTGTTTCCTAGCCTCAGAGCAGTGGGTAGCTGGGAGGAGGTGTTCTTATTCTTCATAGACTTCACAGTGTTCCAGAACTTTTTTGAGTTTGTACTGCAGGATGCAAATGTCTGTTTAATTAAATCTACCTGTAGCTCAGTTGGTAGAGCATGGTGTTTGCAACACCAGGGTTGTGGGTTCGATTCCCACGGGGGGCCAGCACAGAAAAAAATAAAATAAATAATGTATGAAATGTATGCATTCGCTACTGTAAGTCGCTCTGGATAAGAGCGTCTGCTAAATGACGTAAATGAAGTCGGACGTTTACATACAGCCAATTACATTTAAACTCAGACCAGAGAACATATCTACAAAAAGTGCGATATTTTTCCCCATGTGCATTTGCAAACCGTAGTCTGGCTTTTTCATGGCGGTTTTGGAGCGGTGGCTTCTTCCTTGCTGAGCGGCTTTTCAGGTTGAGTCGATATAGGATTCATTTTACTGTGGATATAGTTTCCTCCAGCATCTACAGTGATATGGACCTACCTCAGTCTGTACATTACTTCCCTGGGTCCAGATACAGCTCTACCTATAGGACACATAGATTTAATTAGTTAAACTGGCAATATGTTATTTTTGGGGTGACCTGACAAAATTCACATAGAAATGTGTGTTATAGATCTGTAATTATACTTTAAAGCATGTCTAAGTAGCAGTAGATCTGTTCTATGTGAGCAATGATATACGTTCCCTTATGTTTTGTTTTTGCATCTTTTAGAAACAGCTGAAACAACAATATTCTTGGTTATAGAATATATATTTCACAGTGGTTTTGATGGCACAATGATTCTCTACACTATGCACAGAAACTGATGGGTGTTGCTGAGCCCTCTGGCACAAAATGGCTGCCATGATCTCTACTTTTCATCATCATCATTGAGCCTGACCTGTCTGTCTGTCTGTCTGTCTGTCTGTCTGTCTGTCTGTCTGTCTGTCTGTCTGTCTGTCTGTCTTCACTGCTAAGTATACAGGGTCTGGAACGACCTTCTGACCTGTATCTCTGTCTGTCTGTTTTCACTGCTGAGTAGACAGGGTCTGGAACGACGTTCTCTGAAAGAAACATATAAACCGGTTACAACTAGTGACATGTTAAAACACTAAAAACATATTTTTTACATCAGAAAGATGAGCGGAGTGTTGTTGGCCTCTCCCTTCTTCCTACCTCTCCTCCTGTTGTGTTGTCTCTTTGTGTGGTTGACGTCAGCATAGGTCACATCACCTGGACCAGATCCACCTGGAACTAAACACAGGAGAGAGGATATTAACACAGACTGGACCAGATCCACCTGGAACTAAACACAGGAGAGAGAGAGGATATTAACACAGACTGGACCAGATCCACCTGGAACTAAACACAGGAGAGAGAGAGGATATTAACACAGACTGGACCAGATCCACCTGGAACTAAACACAGGAGAGAGAGAGGATATTAACACAGACTGGACCAGATACACCTGGAACTAAACACAGGAGAGAGAGAGGATATTAACACAGACTGGACCAGATCCACCTGGAACTAAACACAGGAGAGAGAGAGGATATTAACACAGACTGGACCAGATCCACCTGTAAGTAAACACAGGAGAGAGAGGATATTAACACAGACCGGACCAGATCCACCTGTAAGTAAACACAGGAGAGAGAGAGGATATTAACACAGACTGGACCAGATCCACCTGGAACTAAACACAGGAGAGAGAGAGAGGATATTAACACAGACTGGACCAGATCCACCTGGAAGTAAACACAGGAGAGAGAGAGAGGATATTAACACAGACTGGACCAGATCCACCTGGAACTAAACACAGGAGAGAGAGAGGATATTAACACAGACTGGACCAGATCCACCTGGAACTAAACACAAGAGAGAGAGAGGATATTAACACAGACTGGACCAGATCCACCTGGAACTAAACACAGGAGAGAGAGAGGATATTAACCTGTTATGGCTAGGGGGCAGTATTTTCACGGCTGGATAAAAAACGTACCCGATTTAATCTGATTATTACTCCTGCCCAGAAACTAGAATATGCATATAATTATTAGCTTTGGATAGAAAACACTCCAAAGTTTCTAAAACTGTTTTAATGGTGTCTGTGAGTATAACAGAACTCATTTGGCAGGCCAAAACCTGAGAAGATTCTGTACAGGAAGTACCCTGTCTGACCATTTCTTGGCCTTCTTTGTCATCTCTATCCATTACAAAGGATCTCTGCTGTTACGTGACACTTCCTACGGCTCCAATGGGCTCTCAGAGCCCGGGAAAAAGCTGAATGACGTAATTCAAAGCCCTGGCTGAAACACACGAGCGCTTTTGCTAAGTGGTCTATCAGCGGACAAAGGAATTAGGCGCGTGCCCGAGTCGACCCCATGCTGTATTTTATTTCGTCTGTTTACCTAATTGCAGATTCCCGGTCGGAATATTATCGCTTTTTTACGAGAAAAATGGCATAAAAATTGATTTTAAACAGCGGTTGACATGCTTCGAAGTACGGTAATGAAATATTTAGAAATCTTTTGTCACGAAATGCGCCATGCGCGCGACCCTTATTTACCATTCGGATAGTGTCTAGAACTCACGAACAAAACGCCGCTGTTGGACATAACTATGGATTATTTTGGACCAAACCAACATTTGTTATTGAAGTAGAAGTCCTGGGAGTGCATTCTGACGAAGAACATCAAAGGTAATCAAACTTTTCTAATAGTAAATCTGATTTTGGTGAGTGCTAAACTTGGTGGGTGTCTAAATAGCTAGCCCTGTGATGCCGGGCTATCTACTTAGAATATTGTAAAATGTGCTTTCACCGAAAAGCTATTTTAAAATCGGACATATCGAGTGCATAGAGGAGTTCTGTATCTATAATTCTTAAAATAATTGTTATGTTTTTTGTGAACGTTTATCGTGAGTAATTTAGTAAATTCACCGGAGGTTTGCGGGGGGTATGCTAGTTCTGAACATCACATGCTAATGTAAAAAAGCTGGTTTTTGATATAAATATGAACTTGATTGAACAAAACATGCATGCATTGCATAACATAATGTCCTAGGGTTGTCATCTGATGAAGATCATCAAAGGTTAGTGCTGCATTTAGCTGTGGTTTTGTTTTTTGAGACATTATATGCTAGCTTGAAAAATGGGTGTCTGATTATTTCTGGCTGGGTAGTCTGCTGACATAATCTAATGTTTTGCTTTCGCTGTAAAGCCTTTTTGAAATCGGACAGTGTGGTTAGATTAACGAGAGTCTTTAAAATGCTGTAAAATAGTCATATGTTTGAAAAATTGAAGTTTTCGGATTTTAGAGGAATTTGTATTTCGCGCCACGCCCATCATTGGATATTGGAGCAGGTGTTCCGCTAGCGGAACATCTTAACACAGACTGGACCAGATCCACCTGGAACTAAACACAGGAGAGAGAGAGGATATTAACACAGACTGGACCAGATCCACCTGGAACTAAACACAGGAGAGAGAGAGAGGATATTAACACAGACTGGACCAGATCCACCTGGAACTAAACACAGGAGAGAGAGAGAGGATATTAACACAGACTGGACCAGATCCACCTGGAACTAAACACAGGAGAGACAGAGGATATTAACACAGACTGGACCAGATCCACCTGGAACTAAACTGTAACGGCTGTCTTCTGAAATGAACCAAGGCGCAGCAGGTATGTGAATACTCATTTTTTATTACCCAACAAAAGGAGTAGAGCATCCACAGGAACAACACAAAAGGGTGACACCAGTGACAGTTCTGCAGGCTATAAAAGCAGTGCAAAAAACAACCACCCACAAACCCAAAGAAAAACACACACACCTATATAGGACTTCCAATCAAAGGCAACTCAACACACCTGCCTTCAATTGGAAGTCCCAAATCAACAATCAAACATTCACCTACACAAAAACTGTCACGTCCTGACCCCACTACCCCCTCTACTGGTCAGGACGTGACATAAACACAGGAGAGAGAGAGAGGATATTAACACAGACTGGACCAGATCCACCTGGAACTAAACACAGGAGAGAGAGAGGATATTAACACAGACTGGACCAGATCCACCTGGAACTAAACACAGGAGAGAGAGAGGATATAAACTCAGACTGGACCAGATCCACCTGGAACTAAACACAGGAGAGGGAGAGAGGATATTAACACAGACTGGACCAGCTGTATGTTGGAGTGTTATACAGCATTACAGTACCTGTGGTGTTTTAGTATTATACAGTACTACAGTACCTGTGGTGTTATAATGTTATACAGTACTACAGTACCTGTGGTGTTATACAGTATTACAGTACCTGTGGTGTTATAATGTTATACAGTACTACAGTACCTGTGGTGTTATACAGTATTACAGTACCTGTGGTGTTATACAGTACTACAGTACCTGTGGTGTTATAGTGTTATTCTGTATTACAGTACCTGTGGTGTTATAGTGTTATACAGTATTACAGTACCTGTGGTGTTATAGTGTTATACAGTATTACAGTACCTGTGGTGTTATAGTATTATTCAGTACTACAGTACCTGTGGTGTTATAGTGTTATACAGTATTACAGTACCTGTGGTGTTATAGTGTTATACAGTATTAGAGTACCTGTGGTGTTATAGTGTTATACAGTACTACAGTACCTGTGGTGTTATAGTGTTATACAGTACTACAGTACCTGTGGTGTTGGAGTGTTATTCAGTACTACAGTACCTGTGGTGTTATAGTATTATTCAGTACTACAGTACCTGTGGTGTTATAGTGTTATACAGTATTACAGTACCTGTGGTGTTATAGTGTTATACAGTATTAGAGTACCTGTGGTGTTATAGTGTTATACAGTACTACAGTACCTGTGGTGTTATAGTGTTATACAGTATTACAGTACCTGTGGTGTTATAGTGTTATACAGTATTACAGTACCTGTGGTGTTATAGTGTTATACAGTACTACAGTACCTGTGGTATTATAGTGTTATACAGTATTACAGTACCTGTGGTGTTATAGTGTTATACAGTACTACAGTACCTGTGGTGTTATAGTGTTATACAGTACTACAGTACCTGTGGTGTTATAGTGTTATACAGTACTACAGTACCTGTGGTGTTATAGTGTTATACAGTATTACAGTACCTGTGGTGTTATAGTGTTATACAGTATTACAGTACCTGTGGTGTTATAGTGTTATACAGTACTACAGTACCTGTGGTGTTATAGTGTTATACAGTATTATAGTACCTGTGGTGTTGGAGGTCTTCACTGCAGAGTAGACTGGATCAGCTCCTGGAGACTTCTCTGGAGGAGACGAGACAATGGGTTAAAGACATAAAGACACTGTACTGTGTGTGTGTGTGTGTGTGTGTGTGTGTGTGTGTGTGTGTGTGTGTGTGTGTGTGTGTGTGTGTGTGTGTGTGTACCTCTCCTTCTCCTGGGTTCTGGATCCTGTATGATTCTAACGTCAGGATAGGTAACATCTCTGGGTTCAGCTGCTACATGTTTGTTCCTCTTCTTGCAGAACAGGACCAGTAGAATGATCAGAGAGATGGAGAGAGCAGCCACCAACCCAGAGACAGACAGAGGGAGGAGGAGAGAGGTGGTAGGAGAGGAGGATGAGGTAGAGCCTCCATCTTGAAAAACACAAGAGAAAACAGCACAGTACATAGTTAAAAACAAACTGTTTATATTATCTTCGACATATGTATTACTTCTAATGACCAAGCAGAGATTACAAGAACACAAATTATTATGAATGTCTCACCTGTCACTGTCATCCAGCTCTCTGGTGATTCTCCTTCAGAGTTGTTACACTTGTAGAGTCCTTCATCTGACTTGGATACTGCAGGGATGGTCATCTCTCCTGTAGTCTGAGTCCTGATGAGGGATCCATCTTTGTAGAAATCAGCTGTGAGGTTAGAGGGAATTCCCTGATATCTGCAGCGCAGAGTCACGTTATCTCCCTCAGTCACAGGAAGGGCAGGGCTCTCCAGGATCACAGCTCCAGCTGTATATAATATATAAACATCATATATAAACAGGTCTCTCTAGGATCACAGCTCCAGCTGTATATAATATATAAACATCATATATAAACAGGTCTCTCCAGGATCACAGCTCCAGCTGTAAAAATATATAAACATCATATATAAACAGGTCTCTCCAGGATCACAGCTCCAGCTGTATATAATATATAAACATCATATATCAACAGGTCTCTCCAGGATCACAGCTCCAGCTGTATATAATATATAAACATCATATATAAACATAACATCAGCTCTCTGAAACCAGATGAACCACTAAACACTATAATGTTAGTAGATGGTGTTTGTGGACATACCAGGTACTGTGATGTTGACAGCATTGCTGTGTTCTCCAGACCCAGACTCACACCAGTACACTCCACTGTGTGATGGTATTAGTGACACGATGCATGAAGACCCTTGTGGTTTTCCCCATTTTCTTCCACAATCTGAACGCTCCCCAGAGACTGTGTATCTCTTCAGTCTCCATCCAGCAGAGTTCCCCTGAACCTCACAGCTCAGAGAGACAGACTCATATTTAAAGAACTGAGATCTATCAGGTCTGACACTCAGAGAGGCTGAAAGAGACAGATTTGACATAGAGAAAAAGAGAGAGAGAGAGAGAGACAGAAACGTTGAGAAATGGTTTGATGAAGAATACAAAACCTAAGAAAGAAATTGAGAAACCTATCACACTAAAAACACAGAACCAGAAAACCTGAGCCTTCACGTTCACCACAGTGAATCACTAAAACAATACAGAAATACACATCAGAAAACCTGAGCCTTCACCTTCACCACGTTGAATCACTTAAACAATACAGAAATACACATCAGAAAACCTGAGCCTTCACCTTCACCACGTTGAATCACTTAAACAATACAGAAATACACATCAGAAAACCTGAGCCTTCACCTTCACCACGTTGAATCACTAAAACAATACAGAAATACACATCAGAAAAACAGCTCAATGTAATTGAAGAATTCATAGAATCTAACCACTTCTGGGAAAATTGGAAAACACTAAACAAACAAACGACAACACAAAGAGATGTTTGGATAAACCACTTCTCCAACGTTTTTGGTTCTATAATGAAGATCAAACAGCAAAAACATATACATGACCAAATACAAATCTTAGAATCAGCTATTAAAGACTTCCAGAACCTGGATTATCCAATGGATGAACTACAGGACAAATTACAAACCCTCCAATCCAAAAAGGCCTGTGGGGTTGATGGTATCCTAAGTGAAATTATAAATATACAGACCAGAAATTCCAATTGTCTTAAGGGTTAAAAATGACCCGCCACTATGTTTAAACAGCAGAGAAAACACCCTAAATTATATTTTTTCAACTTGAAATTTGAAATTTGATTACTTTGATGATGCCCAGGACGTCGCCTCAATATTCTACATATTCATCAAACCAGCCATCGAAAAAATCATCCTGGAGATGACAAATTTGGAGGGTTTCTGTAAATATGGAGACAACTGGAAAAGGATGGATGAGATTGACCTGCGTGCCTACATAGGGCTGCTAATCTTAGAGGGTGTGTATAGGTCCCGAGGCGAGGCTACATGTAGTCTCTAGGATGTAGAGAGTGGAAGGGTGATTTTCCGTACCACAATGCCACTGAAAGTCTTTCACACTTTCTCAAGAATGCTATGATTTGATAACCGTGAGACCTACAAGACGTGTGAGAGACAAACTGGCGGCCATAAGAGAGGTCTGGGAGAAGTGGATGGAGTGTCTGCCATACCTCTACAGCCCTGGGCCTGAAGTAACAGTGGATGAGGCCATATCTCTACAACCCTGGGACTGAAGTAACAGTGGATGAGGCCATACCTCTACAACCCTGGGCCTGAAGTAACAGTGGATAAGCAACTGGTTCCATTCAGAAGTACACCCGCCTCACCCAATGTGATATGGATCCCCTATTTTTTAGACCTTATAGCCAGAACCTCCATCAGAAACTAGCCATCAGAAGCTAACCAGCTAATTAGCTACTAGCTATTTAGTCATTGTTAGCCTTCTGCACATACTCCAGCCGCTTTTAGCCTGGATAATACTTGCCAGCTTGCAAGTATCGGATTGTTTTCTCCACCACAACACCGGATTCCTGCCATAAGCCCTGGACCATTACTCCTGATCATCACAGCTAGCTAGCTGCCACCGAGTGACCCAGCCCCGAAGCTAGCTTTGAGCCAGGCCCACCTCCCGGCCTGCTCAGTGATCGCTCGGCTACACAGCTGATGCCTCCCGGACTCTTCACTAACACGACTACAATCTAATACTCCACCGTAAGCTTTGGACCTTTGCAATGGATCATCACTGATAGCTAGCTGCTACCGAGTGGCTATAGTGGCTAACACCCTTGTCCCGAAGCTAGCACCAGTTAGCCGCGAGCCAGGCACATCTCCCGGCTAGCAAACTAAATTACTCCAGCTACAATACCTCTTTCGCCATCTGGCCTGGAGCCTTAGTCGACACGGAGCCCCGCCGTTCCATCACGACTGGTCTGCCGACGTAATTCCATCCGCTGTGCCCTCAACCGGCCTTTGCCGGACGTTGGAGCAGACGCTTCTACTAGCCCCGGCTTGCTAGTGTAGTAACGACTACCCAGAGGCTTCCCTGTTTCATCTATTACTGTTCACTGGACCCTATAATCACTTGGCTACATAGCTGATGCCTGCTGGACTGTTCATTAATCATGGTACTCCATTTTGCTAATTTTTGTTTATCTGTCAGCCCCAGCCTCGAACTCAGGCCCTGTGTGTAGTTAACTGACCCTCTCTGCCCATTCATCGCCATTTTACCTGTTGTTGTTGTCTTAGCTGATTAGCTGTTGTTGTCTTACCCGTTGTTGTCTTAGCTAGCTCTACCAATTTTCACCTGTGATTGCTTTATGCCTCGCTTTATGCCTCTCTCAAATGTCAATATGCCTTGTATACTGTTGTTTAGGATAGTCATCATTGTTTTATTTGACTGCGGAGCCCCTAGCCCCAGTCAACATGCCTCTGATACCTCCTTTGTCCCACCTCCCACACATGCGGTGACCTCACCCAGCATAACTAGTGCCTCCAGAGATGCAACCTCTCTTATTATACTCAGTGCCTGGGTTTACCTCCACTGTACCGGCACCCTACCACACCCCTGTCTGTATATTATGCCCTGAATCTATCCTACAATGCCCAGAAATCTGCTCCTTTTATTCTCTGTCCCCAATGCAACAGGTGATGAAAATACTAGAGAAATGTTACTATTATAGAACAGGTGATGAATATAGATAAATGTACTCACCTCCACCTTGTCCGAGGCTACAGTATACCAGTGTACTCAACAGCACTGAAACACACAGAGAGAACTATCACTATGGTAAATGATGTAAACACTGAAACACACAGAGAAAACTATCACCATGGTACATGATGTAAACACTGAAACACACAGAGAGAACTATCACTATGGTACATGATGTAAACACTGAAACACACAGAGAGAACTATCACTATGGTACATGATGTAAACACTGAAACACACAGAGAGAACTATCACTATGGTACATGATGTAAACACTGAAACACACAGAGAGAACTATCACTATGGTACATGATGTAAACACTGAAACACACAGAGAGAACTATCACTATGGTACATGATGTAAACACTGAAACACACAGAGAGAACTATCACTATGGTACATGATGTAAACACTGAAACACACAGAGAGAACTATCACTATGGTACATGATGTAAACACTGAAACACACAGAGAACTATCACTATGGTACATGATGTAAACACTGAAACACACAGAGAGAACTATCGCTATGGTACATGATGTAAACACTGAAACACACAGAGAGAACTATCACTATGGTACATGATGTAAACACTGAAACACACAGAGAGAACTATCACTATGGTACATGATGTAAACACTGAAACACACAGAGAGAACTATCACTATGGTACATGATGTAAACACTGAAACACACAGAGAGAACTATCACTATGGTACATGATGTAAACACTGAAACACACAGAGAGAACTATCACTATGGTACATGATGTGAACACTGAGCTGTACCACAGATATTAATTTCCTTAAGAGTCATTAATGTGTCAATCTAATAAACATAAAACAAAAATCCCCATCAAAATCCATCAGTTTAAGAGATATCTGTTTTTATTTTCAATACACCGCATCTGCCTATGTTGGCCTTCCGCATCTATGGTGGAACGTGTGTTTTGCTCTACGCACAATTGGCCCAGCGTCGTCCGGGATTGCCCGGTGTAGGCCGTCATTGTAAATAAGAATTTGTTCTTAACTGACTTTCCCAGTTATATAAAGGTAAAATATAAAAAAATACAAATGTCCAAGGGATTCATCTGAAGTCAGTACAGCTGATGTGTCAACTTCTGTCGGTACCGTCCATTTGGGCTACAAGCTAATATGGCCCCACTATGGAAAGAGGAGACTCAGCTACAAACTAATATGACCCACTATGGAAAGAGGAGACTCTCAGTTACAAACTAATATGACCCCACTATGGAAAGAGGAGACTCAGCTACAAACTAATATGACCCACTATGGAAAGAGGAGACTCTCAGATACAAACTAATATGACACCACTATGGAAAGAGGAGACTCCGATACAAACTAATATGACCCCACTATGAAAAGGGGAGACTCAGCTACAAACTAATATGACCCCACTTTGGAAAGGGGAGACTCAGCTAGAAACTAATATGACCCCAATTTGGAAAGGGGAGACTCTCAGCTACAAACTAATATGACCCCACTATGGAAAGAGGAGACTCTCAGCTACAAACTAATATGACCCCACTATGGAAAGAGGAGACTCTCAGCTACAAACTAATATGACCCCACTATGGAAAGGGGAGACTCAGCTACAAACTAATATGACCCCACTATGGAAAGAGGAGACTCAGCTACAAACTAATATGACCCCACTATGGAAAGAGGAGACTCAGCTACAAACTAATATGACCCCACTATGGAAAGAGGAGACTCTCAGCTACAAACTAATATGACCCCACTATGGAAAGAGGAGACTCAGCTACAAACTAATATGACCCACTATGGAAAGAGGAGACTCTCAGATACAAACTAATATGACACCACTATGGAAAGAGGAGACTCCGATACAAACTAATATGACCCCACTATGAAAAGGGGAGACTCAGCTACAAACTAATATGACCCCACTTTGGAAAGGGGAGACTCAGCTAGAAACTAATATGACCCCAATTTGGAAAGGGGAGACTCTCAGCTACAAACTAATATGACCCCACTATGGAAAGAGGAGACTCTCAGCTACAAACTAATATGACCCCACTATGGAAAGAGGAGACTCTCAGCTACAAACTAATATGACCCCACTATGGAAAGGGGAGACTCAGCTACAAACTAATATGACCCCACTATGGAAAGAGGAGACTCAGCTACAAACTAATATGACCCCACTATGGAAAGAGGAGACTCAGCTACAAACTAATATGACCCCACTATGGAAAGAGGAGACTCTCAGCTACAAACTAATATGACCCCACTATGGAAAGAGGAGACTCTCAGCCACAAACTAATATGACCCCACTATGGAAAGAGGAGACTCAGCTACAAACTAATATGACCCCACTATGGAAAGAGGAGACTCAGATACAAACTAATATGACCCCACTATGGAAAGGGGAGACTCTCAGCTACAAACTAATATGACCCCACTATGGAAAGAGGAGACTCAGCCACAAACTAATATGACCCCACTATGGAAAGAGGAGACTCTCAGTTACAAACTAATATGACCCCACTATGGAAAGAGGAGACTCAGCTACAAACTAATGTGACCCCACTATGGAAAGAGGAGACTCAGCTACAAACTAATATGACCCCACTATGGAAAGAGGAGACTCAGCTACAAACTAATATGACCCCACTATGGAAAGGGGAGACTCTCAGCTACAAACTAATATGACCCCACTATGGAAAGAGGAGACTCTCAGCTACAAACTAATATGACCCCACTATGGAAAGAGGAGACTCAGCTACAAACTAATATGACCCCACTATGGAAAGGGGAGACTCTCAGCTACAAACTAATATGACCCCACTATGGAAAGAGGAGACTCAGCTACAAACTAATATGACCCCACTATGGAAAGAGGAGACTCTCAGCTACAAACTAATATGACCCCACTATGGAAAGAGGAGACTCAGCTACAAACTAATATGACCCCACTATGGAAAGAGGAGACTCTCAGCTACAAACTCTCACGAACACGATACAAACTCCACAAGTCTCAAGGGACTCGACTGAAGTTAACCCATACAAATGAATGGAAGTATGGAGATATATATATATATAGATATTAAACCTTTATTTTTTATTTATTTTTATTTCACCTTTATTTAACCAGGTCGCCAGTTGAGAACAAGTCCTTTATTTAACCAGGTTGGCTAGTTGAGAACAAGTTGTCATTTACAACTGCGACCTGGCCAAGATAAAGCAAAGCAGTGCGACACAAACAACAACACAGAGTTCCACATGGAATAAACAAACATACAGTCAATAACACAATAGAAAAAAGTATATATACAGTGTGTGCAAATGAGGTAAGATTAGGCAGGTAAGGCAATAAATAGGCCATAGTGCTGAAATAATTACAATTTAGCAATTAAACACTGGAGTGACAGAGACTGGAGTGATATATGTGCAGAACATGAATGTGCAAGTAAAGATACTGGGGTGCAAAGGAGCAAAAAAATAAAAAATAACAGTATGGGGATGAGGTAGTTGGATGGGCTATTTACAGATGGGCTATGTACAGGTGCAGTGATCTGTGAGCTGCTCTGACAGCTGGTGCTTAAAGTTACTGAGGGAGATATGAGTTTCCAGCTTCAGTGATTTTTGCAATTCGTTCCAGTCATTGGCAGCAGAGAACTGGAAGGAAAGGCGGCCAAACGAGGAATTGGCTTTAGGGATGACCAGTGAAATATACCTGTTGGAGCACGTGCTACGGGTGGGTGCAGCTATGGTGACCAGTGGGCTGAGATAAGGTGGGGCTTTACCTAGAAAAGACTTATAGATGACCAGAAGCCTGTGGGTTTGGCGACGAATATGAAGCGAGGACCAGCCAATGAGAGCATACAGGTCACAGTGGTGGGTAGTATATGGGGCTTTGGTGACAAAACGGATGGCACTGTGATAGACTGCATCCAATTTGTTGAGTAGAGTGTTGGAGGCTATTTTGTAAATTACATCGCAGAAGTCAAGAATCGGTAGGATAGTCAGTTTTACGAGGTATGTTTGGCAGCATGAGTGAAGGATGCTTTGTTGTGAAATAGGAAGTCGATTCTAGATTTAATTTTGGATTGGAGATGCTTAATGTGAGTCTGGAAGGAGAGTTTACAGTCTAACCAGACACCTAGGTATTTGTAGATGCCCACATATTCTAAGTCAGAACCGTCCAGAGTAGTGATGCTGGGCAGGCGGGCAGGTGCTGGTAGCGATTGGTTGAAGAGCATGCATTTAGTTTTACTTGCATTTAAGAGCAGTTGGAGGTCACGGAAGGAGAGTTGTATGGCACTGAAGCTCATCTGGAGGTTAGTTAACACAGTGTCCAAAGAACGGCCAGATGTATACAGAATGGTATCGTCTCCGTAGAGGTGGATCAGAGAATCACCAACAGCAAGAGCAACATCATTGATGTATACAGAGAAGAGAGTTGGCCCGAGAATTTGACCCTGTGGCACCCCCATAGAGACTGCCAGAGGTCCGGACAACATGCCAGAGGTCCGGACAACATGCCCTCCGATTTGACACACTGAACTCTGTCTGAGAAGTAGTTGGTGAACCAGTCATTTGAGAAACCAAGGCTGTTGAGTCTGCCGATAAGAATGCGGTGATTGACAGAGTCGAAAGCCTTGACCAGGTCGATGAAGACGGCTGCACAGTATTGTCTCTTATCGATGGAGGTTATGATATCGTTTAGAACCTTGAGTGTGGCTGAGATGCACCCATGACCAGATCGGAAACCAGATTGTATAGCAGAGAAGGTACGGTGGGATTTGAAATGGTCGGGGATCTGTTTGTTAACTTGGCTTTCAAATACCTTAGAAAGGCAGGGTAGGATAGACATAGGTCTGTAGCAGTTTGTGTTTAGAGTGTCTTCCCCTTTGAAGAGGGGGATGACCGCGATTATTCTGACATTTCACATTCCTAAAATGAAGTCGTGATCCTAACTGACCTAAGACAGGGTATTTTTACTAGGAGTGAATGTCAGGAGTAGTGAAAAACTGAGTTTATCTGTACTTGGCTAAAGTGTATGTAAACTTCTGACTTATTGATAATAGACAAAATAGATATTCAACTATACATATAATAAACTATTTAGATATTAAACTATTTAGATATTAAACCATATTGATATTAAACCATATATATATTAATCTATATAGATATTAACATATACAGATATTAAACTATTCAGATATTAACATATACATATATTAAACTATACATATATTAAACTACATAGATATTAAACTATACAGATGTTAGACTATATATATATATATATATATATATATATATATATATATATATATATATATTAAATTATGTTGATATTAAACCGTACAGATATTACACTATACAGATATTAAACTATATAGATATTAAACTATATAGGTTTTAAACTATATAGATATTAAACTATTTAGATATTAAACTATATAGATATTAAACTATATATATTAAATATTATAGATATTAAACCATACACATATTAAACTATATAGATATTAAACTATATAGATATTAAACCATATATATATTAAATATTATAGATATTAAACCATACACATTTTAATCTATATAGATATTAAACCATACAGATATTAAAGTATACAGATATGAAATTATATCTAGACATTGAACTGTATATATATTAAACCATTTAGATAATATTCAACTCACAGAGTAGAAGACAGGTGCGTTCCATCTCAACGTGTCGATCACTAACTGTATCTAAACTCTAGTGACTTGTAGCCTGTCCATCCCCCCACCCACCTCTCCTCTCTACCCGTCTATACTTCCTCTTGAGAAGGACTGAGAGGTATGAAAGATGTGTGTGACAGAATGAGGGGCCCTAGAGAGGAGAGAAACACAGATATAGAGAGAGAGGGAGAGAAAGAAAGAAAGAGAGAGAGAGACACACAGAGAGAGAGATATATAGAAGAGAGGGACAGAGAGAGAGAGAGAGAGAAAGAGAGAGAGAGAGAGACAGACAGACTCTCTCTGTCTCCCTCTCGCACACACACTTGCTGTCTTGATCGGCTATGAAAAGCCAACTGACATTTACTCCTGAGGTGCTGACCGGTTGCACCCTCTACAACCACTGTTTATATTATTTGAATGTCTATGAATGTTTGAACAGCTTGAAAAATTACCTAGCCTTTATGGCCATGTACTCTTATAATCTCCAACCAGTTCGGATTTAAGTATAACTTTTGTATGACTGAAGCCTTTAGTGAGAGGTCTAATGCTTCAAAATGTAATAATATTTTAATCATTTCTGCCCTCCGATTTCATACTCATTATGGTGTTTCTATTCCAAGAAAAATAAAAAACAAAACACTCAGGGTTTCTGTTAGGAAAATATGGACGCTGTACAACGTGACTGGTTGGGAGTAGGTTACCTTACTAAGAAATACTGTACGGTATATGCTTTATCCGACATTTAGTGGCTGCATGAGGTCACCCACATGCACCTTCAAAATTGGTATAATAAAGCATTTAAAGCATTTTGAAGAGAGTAGCTGCCTTCATACAGTATGTTTATTAAGCTACAGTGCAGTCTGACAAGTTAACACAGCCTACAATACATAGGGAGAGCAGGCCTCGTCCAGACTTTCTCTGTGACCTCAAGTACTCATTAACTCTGTCTTCAATGATTTTTTGGGATGCATCATTCATGGACAGAAACTTCTGAGACACAGTATTAATAATGAACACTCGGAGGTTCACTGGTAAGACACATTTGCCTCGGGATCCATCCCAGTTGGTATTCTGTGTCCACTCATGGTATCTCTCTTAGGTTACACATCCTTGGAAAAGCAGAACAGTATAGCGGTCCGGATGGCCCTTGCTGTGCCTGGTGAGCAGTTAGTCAAGTTCTGTTGTCAGAAGATGAATGGAATTGTCAGGGTGAACCGACGACCTGACGAACCCTCCACGTATGAGCAGAATGGTACCGCCCTGAGCCCCCATCAATTACAGTGGCCTATGATAGAAACGGTAGATATATTAAGCATTAAAAGTGACTCCAACACACAAATTCTGCGTACAGAAACACATTTTAATAAGAATATAGCAAAACTAACTGTTTTCTTGGGAACTATGCGTTAATTCGGTGTGGCCCGTTGTCCAGTCTGTAGTCCAACCTGGAACTGAGGATGTGGCCCGTTGGCTCTAAGACCATTTATCACTTTAACTAAGGCTGTTACTCTGCTGTGGTGGGCACCAAAACTAGATTGGATTTTTTATTAAATACAGTTGACAATTCAAAAATAATTTAGCTGTTGGAACACCAACTAATCCAGAATTCTGCTTAAGAGGTTGGAGATCATTGGCTGAAAATTGCTAAGAGCTGAGGAATCTAGATTCCTTTTCCGCAGAAGGGTTTTCATCATAG
This sequence comes from Salmo trutta, assembly GCF_901001165.1. Taxonomy (NCBI): domain Eukaryota; kingdom Metazoa; phylum Chordata; class Actinopteri; order Salmoniformes; family Salmonidae; genus Salmo; species Salmo trutta. The sequence goes on from NC_042961.1 coordinate 65,298,539, forward strand.
CAGTTTTTAGTGCAGTGGGGAAAGTTCCCGTGAACAGGGAGTGATTAACAATAGCTTGCACTTTTTCAGATATGCAATTAAAAACTGTTATGAAGAAGGTGGTGGGGATAGGATCGAGAAGGCATGTGGAAGGTCAAGTTGTGATATTAATTTATTGAGTCTGTGTCAACCAGAAAATAAATCCATAGTGCCTTTGCATGGTAGGTAACAACCAGGTCCAGAGTATGGCTGTGGTTATGGGTGGGCCCAGTAGAAAGCCCCTTGGTAATAACCAGGTCCAGAGTATGGCTGTGGTTATGGGTGGGCCCAGTAGAAAGCCCCTTGTTAATAACCAGGTCCAGAGTATGGCTGTGGTTATGGGTGGGCCCAGTAGAAAGCCCCTTGGTAATAACCAGGTCCAGAGTATGGCTGTGGTTATGGGTGGGCCCAGTAGAAAGCCCCTTGGTAATAACCAGGTCCAGAGTATGGTTGTGGTTGTGGGTGGGCCCAGTAGAAAGCCCTTTGGTTACAACCAGGTCCAGAGTATGGCTGTGGTAATGGGTGGGTCCATTAATTAACATGTTGGATAAAGTCCATAGAGCTCAAAAGATTCATCAATTCAATGGCCTTTGGAGTAAGTCTCTTTGTCAACATGAATATTAGAGAAACAAGTAAGGAAATTGGGGCAGTGGTTTGGTGGTCTATACAAGGTTATGGCCTTAAGGTCATATGTCATATGTTTGAAAAATGGAGGTTAAACACCTCTGTTCCTCTGTCACACATTTCACATGTATTTTTAGGTCATTTATCTCTTGTCCAGAGCAACTTACAGTAGTGAGTGAATACATTTTCATACTTTTTCCCGGAATGGTCCAACATGGGAATCAAACCCACAACCCTGGCGTATGCAAGGGCCATGCTCTACCAACAGAGCAACACGGGAAACAGACACACACACTGAGCCATATACACAGACAGACACACACACAGACAGATAAACAAACGCGCATGCACAAACACACACAGACACAGCAACACAAACACACACAAACATACACAGACACACACAGACAGACACTGTACCATGACAGGTTGGGCCTTCCAGGTCAGGTCACACAGGGGTCCTGAAATGATGGCATATTCCTGGATGAAATGTCTGTAATAACCGGTTATTCCCTGAAAAGCACATACCTTTTTCTTATTTACTGGTCGAGGCCAATTCTGGATCGCAGCGACCTTCTTCTCTTGTGGTTTGATCAACCCTCGCCCTATGGAATAGCCCAGATAGTCTGCTACACTTACCCCCAGCGTGCATTTCCTTGGGTTGGCCGTGAGTCCTGCTTGCCCAAAGACCCTCAATGACCGCTGTTAATCGGATTAGGTGCTCCTCCCAAGTGTAGCTGTGGATTATCACATCATCCAGATATGCTGCAGCATAGGATTGATGTGGGCGCAGAATGCTGTCCATCAGCCTTTGAAACATGGCGGTGGCTCCATGAAGTCCAAATGGCTTCGCACCTACTGATATATATAAAGGGCTTTGCTCTTTGCTCTCAATTAATTGGACAAAGCGTTGCACACATTGGAACAGGCCGTTTGGAGTAAAGAATGCAGTCTTCTCACAAACTGGGTCAGAGGAACCTTTGGTGATTCTTCAATGACTTTCAGCTCCAACATCTTCCTCACTTCATATTTTACTATTTTATTGCCGCTCTCTTCGCCTCTGGCGACCAATAAGGTTTTTGATGAATCACTGGAGGAGTCATGATGTCATGTTGGAGGTGATTGGTGTTTTCAGGTAAGGAAGAAAACATCTTTATTTTTCATAACCAACTCACTTTACTCCTGGGTCTAGGAAGGCGAGACATCTCAAAGTATGTGAGGGTTTAGGTGCCAAGCCAAATTTCTTCAGCGTCCTGAGGTTGAAGAAGCAGTGATGCGCCTTCTTCACCACACGATCTGTGTTGATGGACCATTTTCAGTGACGTGTACAAATTGAAGATTTCCACCTTCTCTAATGCGGTCCCGTCGATATGGATAGGGGGTGCTCCCTCTGCTGTTTCCTGAAGTACACGATCAGCTCCTTTGTTTTGTTTACGTTGAGTGAGAGGTTATTTTCCTGGCACCACACTCCCAGGGCCCTCACCTCCTCCCTAAATCGTTGCACAGAAAAACGTGGACGGTCGGGTGCATCGCAAATTCAGAAGAGCTGGACAGCAACATAATAAAGTAAATCACTGATCATTGGGAACGAGATCAGAATGACTGCTAGGGCTTGATCCATAAATTAACATGTCTAGGATAGGGGGCAGTATTTTCACGGCCGGATAAATAACGTACCCGATTTAATCTGGTTACTACTCCTGCCCAGAAACTAGAATATGCATATAAGTAGTAGATTTGGATAGAAACCACTTTAAAGTTTCTAAAACTGTTTGAATGGTGTCTGTGAGTATAACAGAACTCATATGGCAGGCCAAAACCTGAGAAGATTCCATACAGGAAGTGCCCTGTCTGATCATTTGTTGTCCTTCTGTGGCATCTCTATCGAAAATACAGTATCTCTGCTGTAACGTGACAATTCATAAGGCTTCCATTGGCTGTCTGAAGGCGCCAGAAAGTGGATTGGGGCGTCTGCTGTCTCTGGGCGAAGAACTGCAGCAGATTTTGTGAGTGGTCAGTCTGAGGACAGTGACACTGGATATGCGCGTTCATGTGAATTCTCCATCTTTTCTTTCAGCCTTTGAATGAAAACAACGTCGCCTGGTTGGAATATTATCGCTATTTTACCAGAAAAATCGCATAAAAATTGATTTTAAACAGCGTTTGACATGCTTCGAAGTACGGTAATAGAATATTTTCACATTTGTTTTCACAAAATGTGCCCGCGCGTCACCCTACGGATAGGGACCTGAACGCACGAACAAAACGGAGCTTTTTGAATATAACTATGGATTATTTTGAACCAAAATAACATTTGTTGTTGAAGTTGAAGTCCTGGGAGTGCATTCTGACGAAGAACAGCAAAGGTAATCCAATTTTTCTACTAGTAATTCTGAGTTTACTGAGCCTCGATGTTGGCGAGTGTCTGTTTAGCTAGCCGTGATGGCCGAGCTATGTACTCAGAATATTGCAAAATGTGCTTTTGCCGAAATTCTATTTTAAAATCTGACACATTGATTGCATAAAGGAGTTCTGTATCTATAATTCTTAAAATAATTGTTATGTATTTTGTGAATGTTAATCGTGAGTAATTTAGTAAATTCACCGGAAGTTTTGAGTGGCTGTAGGCTGTCTCGTCATTGTTGGTAATCAAGCCCACCACTGTAGTGTTGTCTGCAAACTTGATTATTGAGTTGGAGGCATGCATGGCCATGCAGTCATGGGTGAACATGGAGTACAGGAGAGGGCTGAGAATGCACCCTTGTGGGGCCCCAGGGTTGAGCATCAGCGGGATGGAGATGTTGTTTCCTATCCTCACCACCTGGGGGCGGCCCGTCAGAAAGTCCAGAACCCAGTTGCACAGGGCAGGGTTGAGACCCAGGGTCTCGAGCTTAATGACAAGTTTGGAGGGCACTATGGTGTTGAATGCTGAGCTGTAATCGATGAACAGCATTCTTACGTAGGTATTCCTCTTGTCCAGATGGCTTAGGGTAGTGTGCAGTGTGATTGATGAGAATGCGGGTAGACTGGATCCATGCTGAGAAGTATAATCTGTTCTTACAATATATTGATGGATTGACCCCAGAGGTTAATCTGTACATTATATTGATAGTTTGACCCCAGAGGTTAGTCAATACATTATATTGATGGATTGACCCCAGAGGTTAATCTGTACATTATATTGATAGATTGACCCCAGAGGTTAGTCAGTACATTATATTGATGGATTGACCCCAGAGGTTAGTCAGTACATTATATTAATGGATTGAGCCCAGAGGTTAGTCAGTACATTATATTTGCGGTCATCTGCTCTACTGGAGCTGCAGCACCTGTCAGGTCCAAAATTATCTTGATTAAGAAGCCCTCCTGTTCTTCACTCATTACCTGTATTAACTGCATCTGTTTGAACTCATTACCTGTATAAAAGACACCTGTCCACACACTCAATCAAACAGACTCCAACCTCTCCACAATGGCCAAGACCAGAGAGCTGTGTAAGGACATCAGGGATAAAATTGTAGACCTGCACAAGGCTGGGATGGGCTACAGGACAATAGGCAAGCAGCTTGGTGAGAAGGCAACAACTGTTGGCGCAATTATTAGAAAATGAAAGAAGTTCAAGATGACGGTCAATCAACCTCGGTCTGGGGCTCCATGCAAGACCTCACCTCGTGGGGCATCAATGATCATGAGGAAGGTGAGGGATCAGCCCAGAACTACACGGCAGGACCTGGTCAATGACCTGAAGAGAGCTGGGACCACAGTCTCAAAGAAAACCATTAGTAACACACTACGCCGTCATGGATTAAAATCTTGCAGCGCACGCAAGGTCCCCCTGCTCAAGCCAGCGCATGTCCAGGCCCATCTGAAGTTTGCCAATGACCATCTGGATGATCCAGAGGAGGAATGGGAGAAGGTCATGTGGTCTGATGAGACAAAAATAGAGCTTTTTGGTCTAAACGCCACTCGCCGTGTTTGGAGGAAGAAGAAGGATGAGTACAACCCCAAGAACACCATCCCAACCATGAAGCATGGAGGTGGAAACATCATTCTTTGGGGATGCTTTTCTGCAAAGGGGACAGGACGACTGCACCGTATTGAGGGGAGGATGGATGGGGCCATGTATCGCAAGATCTTGGCCAACAACCTCCTTCCCTCAGTAAGAGCATTGAAGATGGGTCGTGGCTGGGTCTTACAGCATGACAACGACCCGAAACACACAGCCAGGGCAACTAAGGAGTGGCTCCGTAAGAAGCATCTCAAGGTCCTGGAGTGGCCTAGCCAGTCTCCAGACCTGAACCCAATAGAAAATCTTTGGAGGGAGCTGAAAGTCCGTATTGCCCAGCGACAGCCCTGAAACCTGAAGGATCTGGAGAAGGTCTGTATGGAGGAGTGGGCCAAAATCCCTGCTGCAGTGTGTGCAAACCTGGTCAAGAACTACAGGAAACGTATTATCTCTGTAATTGCAAACAAAGGTTTCTGTACCAAATATTAAGTTCTGCTTTTCTGATGTATCAAATACTTATGTCATGCAATAAAATTCAAATTAATTACTTAAAAATCATAGAATGTGATTTTCTGGATTTTTGTTTTAGATTCAGTCTCTCACAGTTGAAGTGTACCTATGATAAAAATTACAGACCTCTACTTAATTTGTAAGTAGGAACATCTGCTAAATCGGCAGTGTGTCAAATACTTGTTCTCCCCACTGTATATATATATATATATATATATATATATATATATATATACATTTTGAATATTCCTTATTTGTTAAGTAAATAACAGAACCAAGAAAAGATGGAACCAACAAAGGTGATATGAGAACACTCAGAGCAGGTGGGGGAACACTCGGAGCAGGTTATATGAGAACACTCAGAGAAGGTGGGGGAACACTCGGAGCAGGTTATATGAGAACACTCAGAGAAGGTGCGGAAACACTCGGAGCAGGTGATATGAGAACACTGAGAGCAGGTGAGGGAACACTCACAGCAGGTGATATGAGAACATTTAGAGCAGGTGAGGGAACACTCAGAGCAGGTGAGGGAACATTCGGAGCAGGTGAGGGTACACTCATAGCAGGTGATATGAGAACACTCAGAGAAGGTGATATGAGGTCTCTCAGAGAAGGTGATATGAGGTCTCTCAGAGAAGGTGGGGGAACACTCAGAGAAGGTGATATAAGAACACTCAGAGCAGGTGATATGAGAACACAGAGCAGGTGATATGAGAACACTCAGAGAAGGTGATATGAGAACACTCATAAAAGGTGTGGGAACACTCAGAGAAGGTGATATGAGAACTCTCAGAGAAGGTGGTATGAGAACACTCAGAGAAGGTGTGGGAACACTCAGAGAAGGTGATATGAGGTCTCTCAGAGAATGCGGGGGAACACTCAGAGAAGGCAATATGAGAACGCTCAGAGAAGGTGGTGGAACACTCAGTGAAGGTGATATGAGAACACTCAGAGCAGGTGATATGAGAACACTCAGAGCAGGTGATATAAGAACACTCAGAGAAGATGATATGAGAACTCTCAGAGAAGGTGATATGAGAACTCTCAGAGCAGGTGAGGGAACACTCAGAGCAGGTGAGGGAACACTCAGAGCAGGTGAGGGAACACTCAGAGCAGGTGAGGGTACACTCAGAGCAGGTGATATGAGAACACTCAGAGCAGGTGAGGGAACACACAGAGCTGGTGAGGGAACACTCAGAGCAGGTGATATGAGAACACTCAGAGCAGGTGAGGGAACACTCAGAGCAGGTGAGGGAACATTCAGAGCAGGTGAGGGAACATTCGGAGCAGGTGAGGGAACACTCGGAGCAGGGGATATGAGAACACTCAGAGAAGGTGATATGAGGTCTCTCAGATAAGGTGGGGGAACACTCCGAGAAGGTGATATGAGAACACTCAGAGAAGGTGGGGGAACACTCAGAGCATGTGATATGAGAACACTGAGAGCAGGTGATATGAGAACACTCAGAGAAGGTGATATGAGAACACTCAGAGAAGGTGGGGGAACACTCAGAGAAGGTGATATGAGAACACTCAGAGAAGGCAATATGAGAATTCTCAGAGAAGGTGTGGGAACACAGAGAAGGTGATATGAGGTCTCTCAGAGAATGTGGGGGAACACTCAGAGAAGGTGATATGAGAACACTCAGAGAAGGTGGGGGAACACTCAGTGAAGGTGATATGAGAACACTCAGAGCAGGTGATATGAGAACACTAAGAGCAGGTGATATGAGAACACTCAGAGAAGGTATATAAGAACACTCAGAGCAGGTTATATAAGAACACTCAGAGAAGATGATTTGAGAACACTCAGAGAAGGTGATATGAGCACACCCAGAGCAGGTGAGGGAACACTCAGAGAAGGTGATATGAGAACACTCAGAGAAGGCGATATGAGAATTCTCAGAGAAGGTGTGGGAACACAGAGAAGGTGATATGAGGTCTCTCAGAGAATGTGGGGGAACACTCAGAGAAGGTGATATGAGAACACTCAGAGCAGGTGATATGAGAACACTAAGAGCAGGTGATATGAGAACACTCAGAGAAGGTATATAAGAACACTCAGAGCAGGTTATATAAGAACACTCAGAGAAGATGATTTGAGAACACTCAGAGAAGGTGATATGAGCACACCCAGAGCAGGTGAGGAAACACTCAGAGCACTCCCAGTCAAGGTAGGTGAGGGTGTTCCCTGCAGTGTAGACAACACCTATGCAGGCCTGCAGATCAGCCTCCCCACCATAAGGTCACTGAAATTATCATAATGAATTCATGAATATATGGGTCTTACTTAAAGAATGTTTTAAAACCATAATATCAGTAAACGTTATACATGAGACCAACATCAAGCATAATTTAATACAACAATCAGGAAGATGGCCAGGGTTTGAAGTTGTTCAAGCGTTTCTTGATTAGCCAGCTGCTTTAGTTCCACTTTCTTTCATGGTCATTGGGGCAAAATGATAGCTTTGTCAAAACTTGACATAGAATTTTAGCAGTTACAATAATTAGGCCTAAGTAATTTCATTAGCTAGGACAAAATGCAATTTCAGATGTATGTGCTCAACTTTCTAAACTCTTACATTGTGTGGTTACACCCTCACTATAGTATGTCACAATCTCTGTATGTGTCTTCAATCATATGTATGAGGATAACTGGAAGACTGATGTCTTTCTAGGCTTTGCCACAATTACAAAATTGTAACTGTGTGTAGTCAACTTGGAAAAATAGTCAAATATGAATGAAGGTATTAACTGTACTGTTTCGAGCTACTATTCAGCACCCAAAGATAATTTGAGAACAATGCATGTTAAAAGAAACTAATTGTTAGAATGAATAACAGTGATTCTATTTTGTGTTAAAAGGATCCGCCCCTTTTTTTACATTTTCTCCAAATCTAACTGCCTGTAGCTCAGGACCTGAAGCAAGGACATGCATATTTTTGGTACCATTTGAAAGGAAACACTTTGAAGTTTGTGGAAATGTGAAGTTAATGTAGGAGAATATAACACATTAGATCTGGTAAAAGATAATACAAAGAAAAACACCTTTTTTTGTACCATCATCTTTGAAATGCTAGAGAAAGGCCATAATGTATTATTGCAATTTAGATTTTGGCCACCAGAGGGCAGCAGTGTAGACTGATCAAATGAACCATTGTATATCTGTTCAAAATGTTGTATCAAGACTGCCTGTCACGGTCATTATGAAGGACGGACCAAGGCGCAGCGTGATTTGAGTTCCACATCTTTATTCAAAGTAAAAACTACCAAAAAACAAATAACCAACAACGAAAACGTGACTTCAGTGGTGCAACATGCATAAACACAAAACAATATCCCACAAAGCAGGTGGGAGAAAGGGCTTCCTAAATATGAACCCCAATTAGAGACAACGATTACCAGCTGCCTCTAATTGGGAACCATACATAACACCAACATAGAAATACAATGACTACAACACCCCCCTAGTCACGCTCTGACCTAAACACCATAGAGAACCAAGGGCTCTCTATGGTCAGGGTGTGACACTGCCCAAATGTGCCTAATTGGTTTATTAATACATTTTCAAGTTGATTGTGCACTCTCCTCAAACAATAGCATGGTATTCTTTCACTGTAATAGCTACTGTAAATTGTACAGTGCAGTTAGATTAACAAGAATTTAAGCTTTCTGCCCATATCAGACATGTCTATGTCCTGGGAAATGTTCATGTTACTTACAACCTCATGCTAATCACATTAGCCTATGTTAGCTTAACTTGTTATGGATAGGGGGCAGTATTTTAACGGCCGGATAAAAAACGTACCCGATTTAATCTGATTATTACTCCTGCCCAGAAACTAGAATATGCATATAATTATTAGCTTTGGATAGAAAACACTCCAACGTTTCTAAAACTGTTTGAATGGTGTCTTTGAGTATAACAGAACTCATATGGCAGGCCAAAACCTGAGAAGATTCTATACAGGAAGTGGCCTCTCTGACCATTTCTTGGCCTTCTACACTCTCTTTATTGAAAACTGAGGATCTCTGATGTAACGTGACACTTCCTACGGCTCCCATAGGCTCTCAGAAGGCGGCAGAACGGTGAATGATGACTTTGCAGGCCATGGCTGAAAAACAGTAGCGCATTTGGATAGTGGTCGATCAGAGAACAATGAGACTGGGGGTGCGTGCACGAGAAGAATCCATGTTTTTATTTTCATTCTTTGACCGAAAACAACGACTCCCGGTCGGAATCTTATCGCTTTTTTACGAGAAAAATCTGATAAAAATTGATTTTAAACAGCGTTTGACATGCTTCAAAGTACGGTAATGGGCGCGTCACCCTTCGTCACCCTTCGGATAGTTTCTTGAACGCACTAACAAAACGCCGCTAATTGGATATAACTATGGATTATTTGGAACCAAACCAACATTTGTTATTGAAGTAGAAGTCCTGGGAGTGCATTCTGACGAAGAACAGCAAAGGTAATCCAATTTTTCTTATAGTAAATCTGAGTTTGGTTAGTACCAAACTTGGTGGGTGTCAAAATAGCTAGCCCGTGATGGCGAGCTATCTACTCAGAATATTGCAAAATGTGCTTTCACCGAAAAGCTATTTTAAAATCGGACATAGCGATTGCATAAAGGAGTTCTGTATCTATAATTCTTAAAATAATTGTTATGTTTTTTGTGAACGTTTATCGTGAGTAATTTAGTAAATTCACCGGAAGTGTTCGGTGGGTATGCTAGTTCTGAACGTCACATGCTAATGTAAAAAGCTGTTTTTTGATATAAATATGAACTTGATTGAACAAAACATGCATGCATTGTATAACATAATGTCCTAGGAGTGTCATCTGATGAAGATCATCAAAGGTTAGTGCTGCATTTAGCTGTGGTTTTGTTTTTTGTGACATTATATGCTAGCTTGAAAAATGGGTGTCTGATTATTTCTGGCTGGGTACTCTGCTGACATAATCTAATGTTTTGCTTTCGCTGTAAAGCCTTTTTGAAATCGGACAGTGTGGTTAGATAAAGGAGAGTCTTGTCTTTAAAATGGTGTAAAATAGTCATATGTTTGAAAAATGGAATTTTTCGGATTTTCGAGAACTTTGTATTTCGCGCCACGCCCATCATTGGATATTGGAGCAGGTGTTCCGCTAGCGGAACGTCTAGATGTAAGAGGTTAAAATGGTGTCATAGGGGCTGTTTTGAAGGGTTAAAAAGGTCAGATCTTTCCACAACTTCATATGTGTGACTAGGCAACCCTCATGAACTGTAAATCAGTCATTTATCCCATCAGATGTCAGCAAGGATGGAGTGACACAGTGCGGTGCTTAAAGACACAAAGAGCCTGCAATGGCATTACCATTATCTCTAGGCTGTGCCGAGTTCAATAAGACGCCCCGCTTGACCGTAGCTCGCTCGGTCTGAGCGCAGCGACCGTGAGGCCCAAAATGAAGCCTGCACCAATATGTCAAGTGCTTTTGGGTGACAGTGAGAGAACCGTTAGGGTTAGAAGTACAATTCAACCTCAGGAGCATTCCTGAGGTCCTCCCGATCTGTGCAAGCCTAACCTTGACCCTGTGGCATTAACCCTTCACAGTGAAAAGAAGGTGTTTAGATCAAACAGTGTGCAATGACTTCTCTCCCCATGGGAATACATTGACTATTCTCCTAAATTCAACCTGAAGCCTATGTGGGTTATGAATGCCTTATGAACCTGTCTTCTATAACAATCCATCAGGCTACTGTGAGGTCTACCTGTGTCGATTCTAAGGTTCCTGGAGCAAATGGAAGTTGTTAAAATCACCCTAAAGCTATTGTAATATAACCATCCTGCAGAATGTGAAAATCACACAACTCAACCCTGTGTCATTCAGTCAATTCTTAAGGTAGAGGCTTCATATTAAGGATTCTGTTTATGCCTACCCCAAAGACAACGTGTGTAGATTATAAGCTTCCTGTGACAACCAGAAGTTGTTAAAAACACCCTAGAGTTATTGTCATATAACCTGCACATTGTGAAAATCACACAACTCAACCCTGTGTCATTCAGTCAATTCTTAAGGTAGAGGCTTCATATTCAGGATTCTGTTTATGCCTACCCCAAAGACAACGTGTGTCTATTCTTTTTGCAAAAAAAACTAAAACACACACACACACACAGCTTGGCCATAGGGACACAGTGTGGGGCTTAGAGGCTTATACTGCCTTCAATAGTTACTTTCGTTCAAACGATTCAAGAACCGTCAGACCTAGAGCTCCGCAACTTTAGAAACCTGTTCTAGAGCTCAAGTTGATAGTGCACGGGGTCGCCTCACATATTGCAAACGTAACGCGCATTTGCAATATGATTCAACAGCAAAAAATATCACCAAAGTTGACATGATGAAATCAACACAAAAAGCGATGGAGAGGAACCACAGTCACTGCGCGGCCATCCCCAGTTCATCGGTTCAGTCAATTATGCATTTCTGCAGTATTTTTGAGCATGCCTAAATTCGTGATGCTAAATGCCCATTGAATCATATAGCAAATGTAACGCGCATTTGCAATATGATTCAACAGCAAAAAAGATCACCAAAGTTGACATGATGAAATCAACACGAGTGATGGAGAGCGACCACAGTCACTGCGCGGCCATCCCCAGTTCATCGGGACAGTCAATTATGCATTTCTGCAGTATTTTTGAGCATGCCTAAATTCGTGATGCTAAATGCCCATTGAATCATATTGCAAATGTAACGCGCATTTGCAATATGATTCAACAGCAAAAAATATCACCAAAGTTGACATGATGAAATCAACAAAACGAGCAATGGAGAGGAGCCACAGTCACTGCACGGCCATCCCCAGTTCATCGGGACAGTCAATTATGCCTTTCTGCAGTATTTTTGAGCATGCCTAAATTCATGATGCTAAATGCCCATTGAATCATATTGCAAACGTAACGCGCATTTGCAATATGATTCAACAGCAAAAAAATATCACCAAAGTTGACATGATGAAATCAACACAACGAGCGATGGAAAGGAACTACAGTCACTGCCCGGCCATCAGGCTACTGTGAGGTCTACCTGTGTCGATTCTAAGCTTCCTGTGACAACCGGAAGTTGTTAAAAACACCCTAAAGCTGTTGTAATATAAGCAACCTACAGATTGTGAAAATCACGCAACTCAACCCTGTGTCATTCAGTCAATTCTTAAGGTAAAGACTTAATATTCAGGATTCTGTTTATGCCTACTCCAAAGACAACGTGTGTCGATTCTAAGCTTCCTGTGACAACCGGAAGTTGTTAAAACCACCCTAAAGCTGTTGTGGTATATGTATGTATATGTTATATAGTACCGCTTTTGGTGGTATTGGCATTAGGGTGTATGATCGTGCGGTGCCAATATGTTGCCATGTTATTTTGTCCATTTCAGGGGGGTGTTCCCTTACATAGTTGAAGTGTACCTATGATGAAAATTACAGGCCTCTCTCATCTTTTTAAGTGGGAGAACTTGCACAATTGGTGGCTGACTAAATACTTTTTTGCCCCACTGTATATGATTAAGATATTTGAATAAAAATACAGCCGTTAACAGAAGTCAAAGATCAATATACAACTTGTCTCTCCTGAGTTCTGCCCCGAACAAAAGAAAGACATGATCTTATAGGATCTTATATACCCGAGATCATACCTTATGGTGTGATCTCCTCTGTCAAACCCTGCATGTGCAGCTAAAATAACAAGTTATTCTTAACACAAGGTTTCTGAGAACCTGTCTCAGTGGTATGCAAATCTGCCCTTGTTTCAGAGAGAAACAGACGCTGTCTCTCTGTGTCTCGCTATCACCCGCAGTCCCTTTTCTCATCTTTACTCACAGACGCGGGGCTGTGGATTTTGGCAGAGAGCTAGACACAGAGAGGCCTCAATATTCAGCTAAACAGTACAATGGCACGTAAGCAAATTAATAACAACATAATCAATGGTAGGGGTCTTTAGAAGACCCCCAAAATCAACTTTAACCCTTGACCTTCTCTAAGTGTTCCCTCACCTTCTCTGAGTGTTCCCTCACCTGCTCCGAGTGTTCTCATATCACCTGCTCTGAGTGTTCTCATATCACCTGTTCTGAGTGTTCTCATATTACCTGCTCCGAGTGTTCTAATATCACCTTCTTTGAGTGTTCCCTCACCTGCTCCGAGTGTTCCCTGTTTGAGAACAGTCCATGTATGAAAGAGTAACTGCTGAAATAAAATACATTTTATGAAACCCTTAACTAAGACTGTTGAATCCTTAAAAGTAAAAATAGTATGAGAAAATATAGACCGATGTATTGCTTTGTGAGGTTCAACCAACCTTTTGTTGTGGTCTCCATATTCTCAGGAAGGGGGACATTGATGAGGATTGACAAGATACTAACTCTATATCACAGTCATCATTTGATACCCTACTCAACAGCCTCAATTCCTCAGGGCATGAAATCTAACAAGGTGTCAAAAGTGTTCCACAGGGATGCTGGCCCATGTTGACTCCAATGCTTCCCCCAGTTGTGTCAAGTTGGCTGGATGTCCTTTGGGTGGTGGACCATTCTTGATACACACGGATAACTGTTGAGCGTGAAAATCCCAGCAGAGTTACAGTTCTTGACACAAACCACTGTGCCTGGCACCTACTACCATACCCCGTTCAAAGGCACTTACATATTTTGTCTTGCCCATTCAAATCAAAATCAAATCAAATTTATTTATATAGCCCTTCGTATATCAGCTGAAATCTCAAAGTGCTGTACAGAAACCCAGCCTAAAACCCCTTACAGCAAGCAATGCATGTGAAAGAGGCACGGTGGCTAGGAAAAACTCCCTAGGAAAAACTCCCTAGAAAGGCCAAAAACCTAGGAAGAAATCTAGAGAGGAACCAGGCTATGAGGGGTGGCCAGTCCTGGATATTATAACAGAACATGGTCAAGATGTTAAAATGTTCATAAATGACCAGCATGGTCAAATAATAATAATCATTGTAGTTGTCGAGGGTGCAACAAGCACGTCCGGTGAACAGGTCAGGGTTCCGTAGCCGCAGGCAGAACAGTTGAAACTGGAGCAGCAGCATGGCCAGGTGGACTGGGGACAGCAAGGAGTCATCATGCCAGGTAGTCCTGAGGCATGGTCCTAGGGCTCAGGTCCTCCGAGAGAAAGAAAGAAAGAGAGAAAGAGTGAATTAGAGAGAGCATATTTAAATTCACACAGGACACCGGATAAGACAAGAGAATACTCCAGATGAAACAGACTGACCCTAGCCCCCCGGCACATAAACTACTGTAGCATAAATACTGGAGGCTGAGACAGGAGGGATCAGAAGACACTGTGGCCCCATTATATGATACCCCCGGACAGGGCCAAACAGGCAGGATATAACCCCACCCACTTTGCCAAAGCACAGCCCCCACACCACTAGAGGGATGTCTACAACCACCAACTTACCGTCCGAAGACAAGGCCGAGTATAGCCCACAAAAATCTCCGCCATGGCACAACCCAAGGGGGGGGCGCCAACCCAGACAGGAAGACCACGTCAGTGACTCAACCCACTCAAGTGACGCACCCCTCCCATGGACGGCATGGAAGAACACCAGTAAGTCAGTGACTCAGCCCCTGTAATAGGGCTAGAGGCAGAGAATCCCAGTGGAAAGAGGGGAACCGGCAAGGCAGAGACAGCAAGGGTGGTTCGTTGCTCCAGCCTTTCCGTTCACCTTCACACTCCTGGGCCAGACTACACTTAATCATAGGACCTACTGAAGAGATAAGTCTTCAGTAAAGACTTAAAGGTTGAGACTGAGTCTGCGTCTCTCACATGGGTAGGCAGACTATTCCATAAAAATGGAGCTCTATAGGAGAAAGCCCTACCTCCAGCCGTTTGCTTAGAAATTCTAGGGACAATTAGGAGGCCTGCGTCTTGTGACCGTAGCGTACGTGTAGGTATGTACGGCAGGACCAAATCGGAAAGATAGGTAGGAGCAAGCCCATGTAATGCTTTGTAGGTTAGCAGTAAAACCTTGAAATCAGCCCTTGCCTTAACAGGAAGCCAGTGTAGGGAGGCTAGCACTGGAGTAATATGATCAAATTTTTTGGTTCTAGTCAGGATTCTAGCAGCCGTATTTAGCACTAACTGAAGTTTGTTTAGTGCTTTATCCGGGTAGCCGGAAAGTAGAGCATTGCAGTAGTCCAGCCTAGAAGTAACAAAAGCATGGATTAATTTTTCTGCGTCATTTTTGGACAGAAAGTTTCTGATTTTTGCAATGTTACGTAGATGGAAAAAAGCTGTCCTTGAAACAGTCTTGATATGTTCTTCAAAAGAGAGATCAGGGTCCAGAGTAACACCGAGGTCCTTCACAGTTTTATTTGAGACGACTGTACAACCATCCAGATTAATTGTCAGATTGAACAGAAGATCTCTTTGTTTCTTGGGACCTAGAACAAGCATCTCTGTTTTGTCCGAGTTTAAAAGTAGAAAGTTTGCAGCCATCCACTTTCTTATGTCTGAAACACAGGCTTCTAGCGAGGGCAATTTTGGAGCTTCACCATGTTTCATTGAAATGTACAGCTGTGTGTCGTCCGCATAGCAGTGAAATTTAACATTATGTTTTCGAATGACATCCCCAAGAGGTAAAATATATAGTGAAAACAATAGTGGTCCTAAAACGGATCCTTGAGGAACACCGGAATTTACAATTGATTTGTCAGAGGACAAACCATTCACAGAGACAAACTGATATCTTTCCGACAGATAAGATCTAAACCAGGCCAGAACTTGTCCATGTAGACCAATTTGGGTTTCCAATCTCTCCAAAAGAATGTGGTGATCGATGGTATCAAAAGCGGCACTAAGATCTAGGAGCACGAGGACAGATGCAGAGCCTCGGTCTGACGTCATTAAAAGGTCATTTACCACCTTCACAAGTGCAGTCTCAGTGCTATGATGGGGTCTAAAACCAGACTGAAGAGTTTCGTATACATTATTTGTCTTCAGGAAGGCAGTGAGTTGCTGTGCAACAGCTTTTTCTAAAATTTTTGAGAGGAATGGAAGATTCGATTTAGGCCGATAGTTTTTTATAATTTCTGGGTCAAGATTCGGCTTTTTCAAGAGAGGCTTTATTACTGCCACTTTTAGTGAGCTTGGTACACATCCGGTGGATAGAGAACCGTTTATTATGTTCAACATAGGAGGGCCAAGCACAGGAAGCAGCTCTTTCAGTAGTTTAGTTGGAATAGGGTCCAGTATGCAGCTTGAGGGTTTGGAGGCCATGATTATTTTCATCATTGTGTCAAGAGATATAGTACTAAAACACTTTAGTATCTCCCTTGAGCCAAGGTCCTGGCAGAGTTGTGCAGACTCAGGACAATGGAGCTTTGGAGGAATACCCAGATTTAAAGAGGAGTCTGTAATTTGCTTTCTAATGATCATGATATTTTCCTCAAAGAAGTTCATAAATGTATTACTGCTGAAGTGAAAGCCATCCTCCGTTTGCGAATGCTGCTTTTTAGTTAGCTTTGCGACAGTATCAAAAAGAAATTTCGGATTGTTCTTATTTTCCTCAATTAAGTTGGAAAAATAGGATGATCGAGCAGCAGTGAGGGCTCTTCGATACTGCACGGTACTGTCTTTCCAAGCTAGTCGGAAGACTTCCAGTTTGGTGTGGCGCCATTTCCGTTCCAATTTTCTGGAAGCTTGCTTCAGAGCTCGTGTATTTTCTGTATACCAGGGAGCTAGTTTCTTATGACAGATGTTTTTAATTTTTAGGGGTGCAACTGCATCTAGGGTATTGCGCAAGGTTAAATTGAGTTCCTCGGTTAGGTGGTTAACTGATTTTTGTCCTGTGACGTCCTTGGGTAGGCAGAGGGAGTCTGGAAGGGCATCAAGGAATCTTTGGGTTGTCTGAGAATTTATAGCACGACTTTTAATGCTCCTTGGTTGGGGTCTGAGCAGATTATTTGTTGCGATTGCAAATGTAATACAATGGTGGTCCGATAGTCCAGGATTATGAGGAAAAACATTAAGATCCACAACATTTATTCCATGGGACAAAACTAGGTCCAGAGTATGACTGTGGCCGTGAGTAGGTCCAGAGACATGTTGGACAAAACCCACTGAGTCGATGATGGCTCCGAAAGCCTTTTGGAGTGGGTCTGTGGACTTTTCCATGTGAATGTTAAAGTCACCAAAAATTAGAATATTATCTGCTATGACTACAAGATCCGATAGGAATTCAGGGAACTCAGTGAGGAACACTGCATATGTAAACAGTAGCTATAAAAAGTGAGTGAGTAGGCTGCATAGATTTCATGACTAGAAGCTCAAAAGACGAAAACGTCATTGTTTTTTTTTTTGTAAATTGAAATTTGCTATCGTAGATGTTAGCAACACCTCCGCCTTTGCCGGATGCACGGGGGGTATGGTCACTAGTGTAACCAGGGGGTGAGGCCTCATTTAACACAGTAAATTCATCAGGCTTAAGCCATGTTTCAGTCAGGCCAATCACATCAAGATTATGATCAGTGATTAGTTCATTGACTATAACTGCCTTGGAAGTGAGGGATCTAACATTAAGTAACCCAATTTTGAGATGTGAAGTATCACAATCTCTTTCAATAATGGCAGGAATGGAGGAGGTCTTTATACTAGTGAGATTACTAAAGCGAACACCGCCATTTTTAATTTTGCCCAACCTAGATCGAGGCACAGACACGGTCTCAATGGGGAAAGCTGAGCTGACTACGCTGACTGTGCTAATGGCAGACTCCACTAAGCTGGCAGGCTGGCTAACAGCCTGCTGCCTGGCCTGCACCCTATTTCATTCTGGAGCTAGAGGAGTTAGAGCCCTGTCTATGTTCGTAGATAAGATGAGAGCACCCCTCCAGCTAGGATGGAGTCCGTCACTCCTCAACAGGCCAGGCTTGGTCCTGTTTGTGGGTGAGTCCCAGAAAGAGGGCCAATTATCTACAAATTCTATCTTTTGGGAGGGGCAGAACACAGTTTTCATCCAGCGATTGAGTTGTGAGACTCTGCTGTAGAGCTCATCACTCCCCCTAACTGGGAGGGGGCCAGAGACAATTAATCGATGCCGACACATCTTTCTAGCTGATTTACACGCTGAAGCTATTCACCCTCTGAATAGCGCATGTGACAAATATGATTTCATTTGATTTGCTATCAGTCTCCTCACTCCTACTCTTGAGGAGGGCTGGATGGAGGGCTGGAAGGAGGGCTGGAAGGAGGGCTGGAAGGAGGGCTGGAAGGTGAACTGGAAGGAGGGCTGGATGGAGGGCTGGAAGGAGGGCTGGATGGATGGCTAGAAGGAGGGCCGGATGGATGGCTGGAAGGAGGGCTGGAAGGAGGGTTGAATGGATGGCTGGAAGGAGGGCTGGATGGATGGCTAGAAGGAGGGCTGGATGGATGGCTGGAAGGAGGGCTAGAAGGAGGGCTAGAAGGAGGGCTAGAAGGAGGGCTGGAAGGAGGGCTGGATGGATGGCTGGAAGGAGGGCTAGAAGGAGGGCTGGAAGGAGGGCTGGATGGATGGCTGGATGGATGGCTAGAAGGAGGGCTAGAAGGAGGGCTAGAAGGAGGGCTAGAAGGAGGGCTGGAAGGAGGGCTGGAAGGAGGGCTGGAAGGAGGGCTAGAAGGAGGGCCGGATGGATGGCTGGAAGGAGGGCTGGAAGGAGGGCTAGAAGGAGGGCTAGAAGGAGGGCTGGAAGGAGGGCTGGAAGGAGGGCTGGAAGGAGGGCTAGAAGGAGGGCTAGAAGGAGGGCTGGAAGGAGGGCTGGATGGATGGCTGGATGGATGGCTAGAAGGAGGGCTGGATGGATGGCTGGAAGGAGGGCTGGAAGGAGGGCTAGAAGGAGGGCTGGAAGGAGGGCTGGATGGATGGCTAGAAGGAGGGCTGGATGGATGGCTGGAAGGAGGGCTGGAAGGAGGGCTAGAAGGAGGGTAGGATGGAGGGCTGGATGGAGGGCTGGAAGGAGGGTAGGATGGAGGGCTGGGAGGAGGGCTGGGAGGAGGGCTGGATGGAGGGCTGGATGGAGGGCTGGAAGGAGGGCTGGAAGGAGGGCTGGATGGAGGGCTGGAAGGAGGGCTGGAAGGAGGGCTGGATGGAGGGCTGGATGGAGGGCTGGATGGAGGGCTGGATGGAGGGCTGAAAGGAGGGCTGAAAGGAGGGCTGGGAGGAGGGCTGAAAAATACTGTTCTCCGTATTAATATAAAATAAATTATGTTGGAGCATACTATATAGCTCATTATTGTATAATTTATTTTATAGAGTATTTCTTACTATTCATAATCAAGATAATGTTGGACCTGACAGGTGCTGCAGCTCCAGTAGAGCAGATGACCGCAAATATAATGTACAGACTAACCTCTGGGGTCAATCCATTAACCTCGCTAGGGTCGGCGGGACGAAATCGTCCCACCTACGTAACAGCCAGTGGAATCCTGTGGCGTGTTATTCAAATACCTTAGAAATGCTATTACTTCAATTTCTCAAACATATGACTATTTTACACCATTTTAAAGACAAGACTCTCGTTAATCTAACCACACTGTCCGATTTCAAAAAGGCTTTACAACGAAAGCAAAACATTAGATTATGTCAGCAGAGTACCCAGCCAGAAATAATCAGACACCCATTTTTCAAGCTAGCATATAATGTCACAACAGCGCCTCTTCAACCTCAGGAGGCTGAAGAAATTTGGCTTGTCACCAAAAACACTCACAAACTTTTACAGATGCACAATCGAGAGCATCCTGTCGGGCTGTATCACCGCCTGGTACGACAACTGCTCCGCCCACAACCTTAAGGCTTTCCAGAGGGTAGTGAGGTCTGCACAATGCATCACCGGGGGCAAACTACCTGCCCTCCAGGACACCTACACCACCCGATGCCATAGGAAGGCCAAAAAGATCATCAAGAACATCAACCACCCGAGCCACTGCCTGTTCACCCCGCTATCATCCAGAAGGCGTGGTCAGTACAGGTGCATCAAAGCTGGGACCGAGAGATTGAAAAACAGCTTCTATCTCAAGGCCATCAGACTGTTAAACAACCATCACTAACATTGAGTGGCTGCTGCCAACATACTGACTCATCGCTAGCCACTTTAATAATTAATAATTGGATGTAATAAATGTATCACTAGTCATTAAACAATGTCACTTTAGAAAATGTTTACATACCCTATATTACTCATCTCATACATACCCTATACCATCTACTGCATCTCTACTGCATCTTGCCTATGCCGTGTGGCCATCACTCATTCATATATTTATATATACATATTGTTATTCATTCCTTTACACTTGTGTGTATTAGGTAGTTGTTGTGAAATTGTCAGATTACTTGTTAGATATTACTGCACGGTCAGAACTAGAAGCACAAGCATTTCACCACACTCACATTAACATCTGCTAACCATGTGTATGTGACCAATAACATTTGATTTGATTTGATGTTTCCAAAGCCACAATCTGACTCATCTACAGATATGGACACTCTCAAAGCCACCTTCAACCAAGCTAAAATCTAATCTCAACTGGGCTATTGGAAAAAATATAGTTTCACTTGTTCGCAGAGTACGACCCTGCCTCACACAGGAAGCGGCGCAGGTCCTAATCCAGGCACTTGTCATCTCCCGTCTGGATTACTGCAACTCGCTGTTGGCTGGGCTCCCTGCCTGTGCCAGCAAACCCCTACAACTCATCCAGAACGCCGCAGCCCGTCTGGTGTTCAACCTTCCCAAGTTCTCTCATGTCACCCCGCTCCTCCGCTCTCTCCACTGGCTTCCAGTTGAAGCTCGCATCCGCTACAAGACCATGGTGCTTGCCTACGGAGCTGTGAGGGGAACGGCACCTCCGTACCTTCAGGCTCTGATCAGGCCCTACACCCAAACAAGGGCACTGCGTTCATCCACCTCTGGCCTGCTCGCCTCCCTACCTCTGAGGAAGCACAGTTCCCGCTCAGCCCAGTCAAAACTGTTCGCCGCTCTGGCACCCCAATGGTGGAACAATCTCCCTCACGATGCCAGGACAGCGGAGTCAATCACCACCTTCCGGAGACACCTGAAACCCCACCTCTTTAAGGAATACCTGGGATAGGATAAAGTAATCCTTCTAACCCCCCCCCTTTAAAGGATTTAGATGCACTATTGTAAAGTGTTTGTTCAACTGGATATTATAGGTGAATGCACCAATTTGTAAGTCGCTCTGGATAAGAGCGTCTGCTAAATGACTTAAATGTAAAATGTAAATGTACTATGGTGACACCCATAGTCAACACATTGTTCCTCTAATTCCCTCCAGTTTGATTTGATTTAACTATGGTGACACCCTCTACCATTGTTTCTCTAATAACCTCCAGTTTGACACTGGAGCCCCTTATCACGCCCACCACTGTTCCCTCTATGAAGACTTAGTCTACACTCTATGACGACCTACGCCAAATAAACCATATACACACTCATTTAAGACAATCTACCAAGTCCACTAACAGTCTATAGTACTAATGTGATCATCCTTTCTGTCAAAAAGCATTTCTACACAAAAAGCTACAGACTGGATCCTACATCAACATGAGTTAATCAGTCAGTTTGTCTCCTTCCCCATTTTATCAACAGTGGGAATGAACCCATGTCTGCCGTGCAATATTAGTAGCTTTGTTTAACATTAAACAGCTTCTGTCTTTGAGGCTAGTGGTAGGTAGAGGTCATAAAACAGCTTCAGTCTTTGAGGCTAGTGGTAGGTAGAGGTCATAAAACAGCTTCAGTCTTTGAGGCTAGAGGTAGGTAGAGGTCATGAAACAGCTTCTGTCTTTGAGGCTAGAGGTAGGTAGAGGTCATGAAACAGCTTCAGTCTTTGAGGCTAGTGGTAGGTAGAGGTCATGAAACAGCTTCTGTCTTTGAGGCTAGTGGTAGGTAGAGGTCATGAAACAGCTTCTGTCTTTGAGGCTAGTGGTAGGTAGAGGTCATGAAACAGCTTCTGTCTTTGAGGCTAGAGGTAGGTAGAGGTCATGAAACATGGAGACTCGCCACAGTTGGGTGAAGAGAAGGTCAAATACGCTGGTCCCCAGTCAGGCTGGCAGGTAACCTGGTAAGTGTGGGAGTGTGGTGCCAGGAAAATAACCTCTCACTCAACGTAAACAAAACAAAAGAGCTGATTGTGGACTTCAGGAAACAGGAGAGGGAGCACCCCCTATCCATATCGACGGGACCGCATTAGAGAAGGTGGAAAGCTTCAATTTGTACACGTCACTGAAAATGGTCCATCAACACTGATCGTGTGGTGAAGAAGGCGCAACAGTGCTTCTTCAACCTCAGGACGCTGAAGAAATTTGGCTTGGCACCTAAAACCCTCACAAACTTTGAGATGTCTCGCCTTCCCAGACCCAGGAGTTAAGTGAGTTGGTTATGAAAAATAAAGATGTTTTCTTCCTTACCTGAAAACACCAATCACCTCCAACATGACATCATGACACCTCTGGGGATTCATCAAAAACCTTATTGGTCGCCAGAGGCGAAGAGAGCGGCAATAAAGTAAGAAGTGAGGAAGATGTTGGAGCTGAAAGTCATTGAAGAATCACCAAAGGTTCCTCTGACCCAGTTTGTGAGAAGACTGTATTCTTTACTCCAAACGGCCTGTTCCAATGTGTGCAACGCTTTGTCCAATTAATTGAGAGCAAAGAGCAAAGCCCTTTATATATATCAGTATGTGCGAAGCCCTTTGGACTTCATGGAGCCACCGCCATGTTTCAAGGCTGATGGACAGCATTCTGCGCCCACATCAATCCCATGCTGCAGCCTACCTGTGTAACGGCCGTCGTAGGAAGTGGACCAAAATGCAGCGGGTACGTGAATGCTCATATTTATTTTATTACGAACACCACACAAAAACAACAAAACGAAAAAACGAATGACAGCTAACAGTTCTGCAGGCTAGACATAGCAGTGCACGAATACAACCTCCCACCATTCCATAACAAACACCACAAGTCCTAATTATAGGACCTTCAATCAGAGGCAACGATAAACAGCTGCCTACAATTGAAGGCCCCAATCCCAATTACCTAAACATAGAAATAGAATGACTATACGGAACATAGAAATACACTAACATAGAACATAGACCAAAACCCCGGAATACATAAATCAAACACCCCTCTACATAAACACACACCCCGAACCATATAAAACAAATACCCCCATGCCACGTCCTGACCAAACTACAATAACAAATGACCCCTTTACTGGTCAGAACGTGACAACCTGGATGATGTGATAATCCACAGCTACACTTGGCAGGAGCACCTAATCCGATTAACAGCGGTCATTGAGGGTCTTTGGGCAAGCAGGACTCATTGCCAACCCACGGAAATGGACGCTGGGGGTAAGTGAAGCAGACTGTCTGGGCTATTCCATAGGGCGAGGGTTGATAAACCACAAGAGAAGAAGGTCGCTGCGATACAGAATTGGCCTCGACCAGTGAATAAGAAAAAGGTATGTGCTTTTCAGGGAATAACCGGTTATTACAGACATTTCATCCAGGAATATGCCATCATTTCAGGACCCCTGTGTGACCTGACCTGGAAGGCCCAACCTGTCATGGTACAGTGTCTGTCTGTGTGTGTCTGTATGTGTTTGTGTTTGTTTGTGTTGCTGTGTCTGTGTGTGTGTGCATGTTTGTTTATCTGTCTGTGTGTATGTGTCTGTGTATATGGCTCAGTGTGTGTGTGTGTTCCCCTGTTGCTCTGTTGGTAGAGCATGGCCCTTGCAACGCCAGGGTTGTGGGTTTGATTCCCACGCTGGACCATTCAGGGAAAAAGTATGAAAATGTATTCAACTCACTACTGTAAGTCTCTCTGGACAAGAGCTACATTACCTAAAAAAACATGTGAAATGTGTGACAGAGGAACAGAGGTGTTTAACAATGGGTGATGTTGTTCACATACAGCTATAACCTCTAACAGACACAGACCTACTGATCTGAAAAGTCTATATATATACACAGCTATAACCTCAAACAGACACAGATCTACTGCTCTGATAAGTATGTATGTGGGTGTGGGGTGGAGACAGCCTCTATTTTTACTAGTGCTTTCAGTTGTATGCCTAGTTTCCTGAAACGGATCACATATGTGTGTGACAAAGGGACATTGGTGTTTAACTATAGGTGATGGTGTTCACATAAAGCTACAACTAATACTCTCAGCTGTAAGCATCATGTTATACTGTTTAAATGTCAGCCACCAGACCAGAGCATCATGTTATACTGTTTAAATGTCAGCCACCAGACCAGAGCATAATGTTATACTGTTTACATGTCAACCACCAGACCAGAGCATCATGTTATACTGTTTAAATGTCAGCCACCAGACCAGAGCATCATGTTATACTGTTTAAATGTCAGCCACCAGACCAGAGCATCATGTTATACTGTTTAAATGTCAGCCACCAGACCAGAGCATCATGTTATACTGTTTAAATGTCAGCCACCAGACCAGAGCATCATGTTATATTGTTTAAATGTCAGCCACCAGACCAGAGCATCATGTTATACTGTTTAAATGTCAGCCAACTGTGCTGGCCATAACCCTGTATAGACCACCAAACCACTGCCCCACTTTCCTTACTGATTTGTCTAATATTCATGTTGACAAAGAGACTGACTCCAAAGGCCATTGAATTTATGAACCATTTTAGCTCTTTGGACTTTATCCAACATGTTAATGGACCCACCCATAACCACAACCATACTCTGGACCTGGTTATTACCAAGGAGCTTTCTACTGGGCCCACCCATAACCACAGCCATACTCTGGACCTGGTTATTACCAAGGGGCTTTCTACTGGGCCCACCCATAACCACAGCCATACTCTGGACCTGGTTATTACGAAGGGGCTTTCTGCTGGGCCCACCCATAACCACAGCCATACTCTGGACCTGGTTATTACCAAGGGGCTTTCTACTGGGCCCACCCATAACCACAGCCATACTCTGGACCTGGTTATTACCAAGGGGCTTTCTACTGGGCCCACCCATTACCACAGCCATACTCTGGACCTGGTTATTACCAAGGGGCTTTCTACTGGGCCCACCCATAACCACAGCCATACTCTGGACCTGGTTATTACCAAGGGGCTTTCTACTGGGCCCACCCATAACCACAGCCATACTCTGGACCTGGTTATTACCAAGGGGCTTTTTACTGGAAGTTTCTGTCCATGAATGATGCAACCCAAAAAATCATTGAAGACAGAGTTAATGAGTACTTGACGTCACAGTTATGTTAACTTGTCAGACTGCACTGTAGTTTAATAAACATACTGTATTTAAAAACACAGAACTTCTAAGGGGCTTTTATGTAATTATAATGCAGTGTTAATAATAATAATAATAATAATAATCGTTTGATAACAGATCACTATGACAATATTACAAACTTTAATAAAATCGCTTCAGTGCGGTTCATCTGATGGAGGTGCACATGGGCCTATTTATATAATGAGTATGAAATCGGAGGGCAGGCAGAAATTATTAAAAATATTATTACATTTTAAAGCATTAGACCTCTCATTAAAGGCTTCAGTCATACAAAAGTTATACTTAAATCCGAACTGTTTGGAGATTATAAGAGTACATGGCCATAAAGGCTAGGTCATTTTTCAAGCTGTTCAAACTTTCATAGACATTCAAATAATATAAACAGTGGATGTAGAAGGTGTAATCGCACCTTAGGAGTAATTGTCAGCTGGCTTTTCATAGCCGAGCAATCAGAGATCAAGACAGCAAGAGTCTGTCTATCTCTCTCTCTTTCTCTCTCTCTCTCTCCCTCTCTCCCTCTCTCTCTGTCCCTCTCTTCTATATATCCCCCTTTCTCTCAATCTCTTTTTATCTAACTCTCTCTGTCCCCCTCTTCTATATATCCCTTTCTCTCTATTTCTCTCTCTCTAACTCTCTCTGTGTGTCTCTCTCTCTCTCTCTCTCTCTCTCTTTCTGTGTCTCTCTTCTCTCTAGGGCCCCTCATTCTGTCACACACATCTTTCACACCTCTCAGTCCTTCTCAAGAGGAAGTATAGATGGGTAGAGAGGAGAGGTGGGTGGGGGGATGGACAGGCTACAAGTCACTAGAGTTTAGATACAGTTAGTGATCGACACGTTGAGATGGAACGCACCTGTCTTCTACTCTGTGAGTTGAATATTATCTAAATGGATTAATATTCATACAGTTCAATGTCTAGATATAATTTTAATATCTGTATGGTTTAATATCTGTATATCTATATTGTTTAATATCTGTATACTTGAATAACTGTATGGTTTAATATCTGTATAGTTAAAAATGTGTATGGTTTAAAATCTAAATAGTTTAATATCTAAATAGTTTAATATATGTATAGTTTAATATCTGTATAGTTTAATATCTATATAGTTTAATATCTATATAGTTTAATATCTATATAGTTAAATATCTATTTTTCCTATTGTCAATAAGTCGGAAGTTTACATACACTTTAGCCAAGTACATATAAACTCAGTTTTTCACTACACCTGACATTCAATCCTAGTAAAAATTCCCTGTCTTAGGTCAGTTAGGATCACGACTTCATTTTAGGAATGTGAAATGTCAGAATAATCGTAGAGAGAATGATTTAATTCAGCTTTTATTTCTTTCATCACATTTCCAGTGGGTTAGAAGTTTACATACACTCAATTAGTATTTGGTGGCATTGCCTTTAATTTGTTTAACTTGGGTCAAATGTTTTGGGTAGCCTTCCACAAGCTTCCCACAATAAGTTGGGTGAATTTTGGCCCATTCCTCCTGACAGAGCTGGTGTAACTGAGTCAGGTTTGTAGGCCTTCTTGCTCGCACACATTTTTAAATTCTACCCAGACATTTTCTATAGGATTGAGGTCAGGAATTTGTGATGGCCACCCCAATACCTTAACTTTGTTGTCCTTAAGCCATTTTGCCACAACTTTGGAAGAATGCTTGGGGTCATTGTCCATTTGGAAGACCCATTTGCTACCAAGCTTTAACTTCCTTACTGGTGTCTTGAGATGTTGCTTCAATATATCCACATCATTTTTCATTCCTCATGATGCCATCTATTTTGTGAAGTGCACACTGGTGCAGCAAAGCACCCCCACAACATGATGCTGCCATCCCCGTGCTTCACGGTTGGGATGGTGTTATTCGGCTTGGAAGCCTCCCCCTTTTTCCTCCAAACATAACGATTGTCATTACGGCCAAACAGTCTGTATAATTTTTTTAATAAATATGATATGATGAAATATTTAATTTGGCCTGTACTACTACTAGCACACCTGTGCATTTTATAACACATTCAGAAATGGCAAAAAATACAGTAAACATTTTTTTCATTTAAGGTTTAAGGAATAAGGTTTAGGATAGTGTCTCGTATCTACGAGATATAAGAAAGATAAGGAAATATATTTGTATATTCACTTCATTTGTATGGGTTACCTTCAGATGAAGGTTTAATATCTATATATATATCTCCATACTACCATTCATTTGTATGGGTTACCATGGGTTACCTTCAGACGTCATTCCGTCAGTAGAAGATGCCTGGTTATTCTTTAAAAGTGCTTTCCTCACAATCTTAAATAAGCATGCCCCATTCAAAAATATTTTATTTATAAATATACCATGGATTATGTGTACCTATGTTAGCACATTTTGTAAACAAAAATACAGTTTAAAATTCACACAATGCATAAACCTATTACAAGTGGATAAAAAGTTTGGTCAAGGGGCGGCAGGTAGCCTAGTGGTTAGAGCGTTGGACTAGTAACCGGAAGGTTGCAAGATCGAATCCCCGAGCTGACAAGGTAAAAATCTGTCCTTCTGCCCCTGAACAAGGCAGTTAACCCACTATACCTAGGCCGTCATTGAAAATACGAATTTGTTCTTAACTGACTTGCCTTGTTAAATAAAGGTAAAATAAAAACCGATAGTCGACTGTTCTTAAACATTTTTTCCATATATAGACAACTATATTTTTTTCCTATTTTTGAATAAAACCAACTAGATGGTTGTATTATGCTGTTTGATAACAAATTACTTGAGGGAGATCAAGGTAACCAGAAAAGAAATTATAAAAAATCTGACCCGACCATCCTCCTGCTGGCTTTCGCAGATTCTGATTCTACTGAAGTTGACGGTAATCGGCTACACGAGGAGGAGTCGGAAACAAATAGCCAATAGCTGTGTCTGTCCCGAGCTCACTGGCGCGGGAAACTGCCCAGAATATTTATACAATGTTGCATGTTCACTAGCGCAAGCGTCGGGACGGACCCTGTTGGGCTGCATCACAGCCTGGTACGGCAACTACACCACCCTCAACCGCAAGGCTCTCCAGAGGGTGGTGTGGGGGCAAACTTCCAGGGGCAAACTACCTGCCCTCCAGAACACTTATACCACCCGATGTCACAGGAAGGCCAAAAAGATCATCAAGGACAACAACCACCCGAACCACTGCCTGTTCACCCTGCTATCATCCAGAAGGCGAGGACAGTACAGGTGCATCAAAGCTGGGACTGAGAGACTGAAGAACAGCTTCTATCTCAAGGCCATCGGACTGCTAAACAGCAATCACTAACTCAGAGAGGCTGCTGCCTACATTGAGACCCAATCACTGGACACTAATAAATGGATCACTAATCACTTTATACAATAATAATATTAATAATGTTTACATCATGTTTTCTTTACTCATATCGCATTTTATACCATCTACTGCATCTTTCCTATGCCGCTCGGCCATCGTCTATCTATATACTTATATGTACATATTCTCATTCACCCCTTTAGATGTGTGTGTATTGGTAGTTGTTAGATATTACTGCAATGTCGGAACTAGAAGCACAAGCATTTCGCTACACTCGCATTAACATCTGCTAACCATGTGTTTGTGACCAATAAAATTAGATTTTGAATAGTTGATACAATGTTTAAAGTTCGTTGCAGACAGGTGAAGCCAATGTGATTTAGAGGATATTTATTTTTATCAGGATATTTTCTACCTGCGGGCTGCAATGTTTTTATTTGTTGGTTATTTTACAATAATTGGAAATGGTAATAGAAGTTACTTTTTAGGTTTTTATCATTTTGACAAAGAGATATGATTATAAATGAAAACCAGAACTGGCAGATGGGTAGAAATGGTAAGATAAATTGGCATTCCACATGAAAGGTTACCAACTCCTAGTGTAGCCCATTACCGGCAACTTCAGGAGAGGAACGGCAGAATATGTGATAGCCACCAGGAGGAGAATGGTCGGGTCAGGTAAAGGTTTTTTTCTTCTGGAGCCTTCTTGAGGCATTAAATCGTAAGCTTAACCTCTCTAGGGTAGGGGGCAGTATTTTCACGGCCGGATGAAAAATGTACCCAAATTAAACGGCCTACTACTCGGGCCCAGGAACTGGAATATGTATATGTATATGTATTTAAAAATTCAGAGAAATTGAAAGGTCGAAAGAACAGATAACTCAGTCGACCAAGATTAAAACCAAAAACATGAGACAATATATTGTCCAGATACTGATACAGATAGAGCCATTCTGGATCTAAAGAAAAGACACCCTGATACTACTGGTCAGAGATACAACATCAAAACTCAAAAGAACAGATGTATAGACACTGATTCAATGGCATTGAGGAGTATACCACCTCAGTCACCGGCTTCATCAAGAAGTGCATCGACGACATCGTCTACATAGTGACCGTCCATACATATCCCAACCAGAAGCCATGGATTACAGGCTACATCCGCACCAAGTTAAAGACTAGAGCTGCCGATTTCAAGGAGCAGGACGCACATAAGAAATCCCGCTACGCCCTCAAACGAACCATCAAACAGGCAAAGCGTCAATACAGGACTAAGATTGAATCCTACTACACAGGCTTTGGCGCTCGTCGGACGTGGCAGGGCTTACAAACTATTACGGACTACAAAGGGAGACCCAGCCGCGAGCTGCCCAGTGACGCGAGCCTACCAGACGAGCTAAATGCCTTTTTTGCTGGCTTTGATGCAAGCAACACTGAAGCATGCATGAGAACACCAGCTGTCTGGACGACTGTGTTTATGCTCTCTGTAGCTGATGTGAGCAAGATATTTAAACATTCACAAAGCCACGGGGCCAGACGGATTACCAGATCATGTACCCAAAGCATGCGCAGACCAACTGGTAAGTGTCTTCACTGACATTTTCAACCTCTCCCTGACAGAGTCTGTAATACCTACATGTTTCA
This sequence comes from Salmo trutta, assembly GCF_901001165.1. Lineage (NCBI taxonomy): Eukaryota > Metazoa > Chordata > Actinopteri > Salmoniformes > Salmonidae > Salmo > Salmo trutta. The sequence goes on from NC_042961.1 coordinate 65,328,987, forward strand.
AGCAGACCACAATAGCAACCTGCCTAAATGATTACCACCCCGTAGCACTCACGTCAGTAGCCATGAAGTGCTTTGAAAGGCTGGTCATGGCTCACATCAATCAACGCCATCATCCCGGAAACCCTAGACCCACTCCAATTCGCATACCGCCCCAACAGATCCACAGATGACGCAATCTCAATTGCACTCCACACTGCCCTTTCACACCTGGACAAAAGGAATACCTACGTGAGAATGCTGTTCATTGACTACAGCTCAGTGTTCAACACTATAGTGCCCACAAAGCTCATCACTAAGCTAAGGACCCTAGGACTAAACACCTCCCTCTGCAAATGGATCCTGGACTTCCTGATACCACCTGGGGGTAGCCTAAGGGTAGACAACAACACATCTGCCATGCTGATCCTCAACACTGGGCCCCCCAGGGGTGTGTACTTAGTCCCCTCCTGTAGTCCCCTCCTGTAGTCCCTGTTCACCCACAACTGCGTGGCTAAACACGACTCCAACACCATCATCAAGTTTGCTGACGACACAAGTGGTAACGATGAGACAGCCTATAGGGAGGTCAGAGACCGGGCAGTGTCTCTCCCAGGGAAAGGCGGGCCTAACAGGCCCCCATTTACATATTTTCCCTCTCAGGAGACTGAAAAGATTTGGCATGGGTCCCTAGATCCTAAGATAATTCTACAGCTGCACCATCGAGAGCATCCAGACCGGTTGCATCAGCACCTGGTATGTCAACTGCTTGGCATCTGACCGTAAGCCATTACAGAGGGTAGTGCGTACCGCCCAGTATATCTCTAGGACCAAGATTCCGGACTATTTACATTGACAACCCCCCCCCCCCCCCCCCCCCCCCTTTGTTTTTACACTGCTGCTACTCGCCATTTAATATCTATGCATTATTCCTACCTACATGTACAAATTACGACTAACCTGTACCCCCACGTATTTACTCGGTACCCCCCTGTATATAGCTTGTTATTAGAGATACAGAGGTTAGCACATTTATATGTTCAGTGTAGTTAGTTAGCAGAGAGCACAGGTCATGAGAGAACACTGGCTGTGTCCCACATCGCAACCTGTCAACTACATAGTGAACTGCTGCTGATCAGATTCCTGGTCAACAGTAGTGCTCTTTATAGGGAATAGGCTGCTATGTGGGATGTACACTGTGACTTCCATTTAGTTCACCATCTTGTCTCAGGCCTCTGATAACACACTGTCATGTCACCACCTATTTCACCCCCCCATCTGGTCTCAGTCCTCTGATAACACACTGTCATGTCACCACCTATTTCACCCCCCATCTGGTCTCAGTCCTCTGATAACACACTGTCATGTCACCACCTATTACACCCCCCATCTGGTCTCAGTCCTCTGATAACACACTGTCATGTCACCACCTATTACACCCCCCATCTGGTCTCAGTCCTCTGATAACACACTGTCATGTCACCACCTATTACACCCCCCATCTGGTCTCAGTCCTCTGATAACACACTGTCATGTCACCACCTATTACACCCCCCATCTGGTCTCAGTCCTCTGATAACACACTGTCATGTCACCACCTATTACACCCCCCCATCTGGTCTCAGTCCTCTGATAACACACTGTCATGTCACCACCTATTTCACCCCCCATCTGGTCTCAGGCCTCTGATAACACACTGTCATGTCACCACCTATTACACCCCCCCCCATCTGGTCTCAGTCCTCTGATAACACACTGTCATGTCACCACCTATTACAGCCCCCATCTGGTCTCAGTCCACCAGCTCATCATTTGAGGTGCGACATCAAATAACAGACGTGCAATGAGGACAGACTCATACACTTGATACTCCGGCCATCCTACAATCTAAGCTTGATGCCCTCAATGAACCTACCAGATATAATCCCAAATCCGTAAACACGGGCACCCTCATAGATATCATCCTAACTAACTCGCCCTCCAAATACACCTTTGCTGTTTTCAACCAAGATCTCAGCGATCACTGCCTCATTGCCTGCATCCGTAATGGGTCTGCGATCAAACGACCACCCCTCATCACTGTCAAACGCTCCCTAAAACACTTCTGCGAGCAGGCCTTTCTAATCGACCTGGACGGGGTATCCTGGAATGACATTGACCTCATCCCGTCAGTAGAGGATGCCTGGTTGCTCTTTAAAAGTGCCTTCCTCACCATCTTAAATAAGCATGCCCCAATGAAAAAGTGTAGAACCAGGAACAGATATAGCCCGTGGTTCACTCCAGAGCTGTGTGCCCTTGACCAGCACAAAAACATCCTGTGGCGTACTGCATTAGAATCGAATAGCCCCCGTGATATGCAACTTTTCAGGGAAGTTAGGAACCAATTTACACAGGCAGTTAGGAAAGCAAAGGATAGCTTTTTCAAACAGAAATGTCCATCCTGCAGCACAAACTCCAAAAGGTTCTGCAACACTGTAAGGTCCATGGAGAATAAGAGCACCTCCTCCCAGCTGCCCACTGCACTGAGGCTAGGAAGCACTGTCACCACCGATAAATCCATGATAATTGAGATCTTCAATAAGCATTTTTCTACGGCTTGCCATGCTTTCCACCTGGCCACCCCTACCCTGGTCAACAGCCCTACACTCCCCACAGCAACTTGCCCAAGCATCCCCCCTATTCTCCTTCACCCAAATCCAGATAGCTGATGTTCTGAAAGAGCTGCAAAATCTGGACCCCTACAAATAAGCAGGACTAGACAATCTGGACCCTCTCTTTCTAAAATTATCAGCCGAAATTGTTTCAACCCCTATTACTAGCCTATTCAACCTCTCATTCGTATCGTCTGAAATTCCCAAAGATTGGAAAGCTGCCGCGGTCATCCCCCTCTTCAAAGGGGGAGACTCTCTAGACACAAACTGCTACAGACCTATATCTATCCTACCCTGTCTTTCTAAGGTATTCGAAAGCCAAGTTAACAAACAGATCACCGATCATTTCAAATCCCACCGTACCTTCTCTGCTATACAATCTGGTTTCCGAGCTGGTCATGGGCGAACCTCAGCCACGCTCAAGGTCCTAAACGATATCATAACCTCCATCGATAAGAGACAATACTGTGCAGCTGTACTCATCGACATGGCCAAGACTTTCGACTCTGTCAATTACCACATTCTCATCAGCACTCTCAACAGCCTTGGTTTCTCAAATGACTGCCTCGCCTGGTTCACCAACTACTTCTCAGACAGAGTTCAGTGTGTCAAATCGGAGGGCCTGTTGTCCGAACCTCTGGCAGTCTATGGGGTGCCACAGGGTCAAATTCTCGGGCTGACTCTTTTCTCTGTGTACATCAATGATGTCGCTCTTGCTGCTGGTGATTCTCTGATCCACCTCTACGGAGACGATACCATTCTGTATACTTCTGGCCCTTCTTTGGACACTGTGTTAACTAACCTCCAGATGAGCTTCAATGCCATACAACTCTCCTTCCGTGGCCTCCAACTGCTCATAATGCAAGTAAAACTAAATGCATGCTCTTCAACCAATCGCTACCAGCACCTGCCCGCCCGCCCAGCATCACTACTCTGGACGGTTCTGACTTAGAATATGTGGACATCTACAAATACCTAGGTGTCTGGTTAGACTGTAAACTCTCCTTCCAGACTCACATTAAGCATCTCCAATGCAAAATTAAATCTAGAATTGGCTTCCTATTTCGCAACAAAGCATTCTTAACTCATGCTGCCAAACATACCCTCGTAAAACTGACTATCCTACCGATCCTTGACTTCGGCGATGTCATTTACAAAATAGCCTCCAACACTCTACTCAACAAATTGGAGGTAGTCTATCACAGTGCCATCTGTTTTGTCACCAAAGCCGCATATACTACCCACCACTGTGACCTATATGCTCTCGTTGGCTGGCCAACGCTTCATATTCGTCGCCAAACCCACTGGCTCCATCTATAAGTCTTTGCTAGGTAAGCCCTGCCTTATCTCAGCTCACTGGTCACCAGAGCAGCACCCACCCGTAGCACGTGCTCCAGCAGGTATATTTCGCTGGTCACCCCCAAAGCCAATTCCTCCTTCGGGCGCCTTTCCTTCCAGTTCTCTGCTGCCAATGACTGGAATTAATTGCAAAAATCACTGAAGCTGGAGACTCATATCTCCCTCACTAGCTTTAAGCACCAGCTGTCAGAGCAGCTCACAGATCACTGCACCTGTACATAGCTCATCTGTAAACAGCCCATCCCCATACTGTTATTTCTAATTTTTGCACCCCAGTATCTCTACTTGCACATTAATCTTCTGCACATCTATCACTCCAGTCTCTATCACTCCAGTGTTTAATTGCTAAATTGTAATTATTTCACCACTATGGCCTATTTATTGCCTAACCTACCTTATCCTGTTATGGATAGGGGGCAGTATTTTCACAGCCGGATAAAAAAACTTACCCGAATTAATCTGATTATTACTCCTGCCCAGAAACTAGAATATGCATATAATTATTAGCTTTGGATAGAAAACACTCCAAAGTTTCTAAAACTGTTTGAATGGTGTCTGTGAGTATAAAATAACTCATTTGGCAGGCCAAAACCTGAGAAGATTCCTTACAGGAAGTGCCGTCTCTGACCATTTCTTGGGCTTCTACACTCTCTTTATTTAAAACTGAGGATCTTTCCTGTAATGTGACACTTCCTACGGCTCCCATAGGCTCTCAGAAGGCGGCAAAAAGCTGAATGATGTCTTTGCAGGCCCTGGCTGAAAAACACAAACAGTAGCGCATTTAGATAGTGGTCGATCATAGAACAGACACTGGAGGCACGTGCACGAGGCGACCCCATGTTTTTATTCTTTCGTCTTTGAATGAAAACAACAACTCCCGGTCAGAATATTAGCGCTTTTTTACGAGAAAAATAGCATAAAAATTGATTTTAAACAGCGGTTGACATGCTTCGAAGTACGGTAATGGAATATTTAGAATTTTTTTGTCACGAAACGCGTAGGGCGCGTCACCCTTCGTCACCCTTCGGATAGTGTCTTGAACGCACGAACAAAACGCCGCTATTTGGATATAACTATGGATTATTTTGAACCAAACCAACATTGTTATTGAAGTCGAAGTCCTGGGAGTGCATTCTGACGAAGAACAGCAAAGGTAATCCAATTTTTCTTATAGTAAATCTGAGTTTGGTGAGGGTCAAACTTGGTGGGTGTCAAAATAGCTAGCCTGTGATGGCGAGCTATCTACTCAGAATATTGCAAAATGTGCTTTCACTGAAAAGCTATTTTAAAATTGGACACCTCGATTGCACAAAGGAGTTCTGTATCTATAATTCTTAAAATAATTGTTATGTTTTTTGTGAACGTTTATCGTGAGTAATTTAGTAAATTCACCGGAAGTGTTCGGTGGGAATGCTAGTTCTGAACGTCACATGCTAATGTAAAAAGCTGGTTTTTGATATAAATATGAACTTGATTGAACAAAACATGCATGTATTGTATAACATAATGTCCTAGGCGTGTCATCTGATGAAGATCATCAAAGGTTAGTGCTGCATTTAGCTGTGGTTTTGTTTTTTGTGACATTATATGCTAGCTTGAAAAATGGGTGTCTGATTATTTCTGGCTGCGTACTCTGCTGACATAATCTAATGTTTTGCTTTCGCTGTAAAGCCTTTTTGAAATCGGACAGTGTGGTTAGATAAAGGAAAGTCTTGTCTTTAAAATGGTGTAAAATAGTCATATGTTTGAAAAATTGAAGTTTGGGGATTTTTGAGGAATTTGTAATTCGCGCCACGCCTATCATTGGATATTGAAGCAGGTGTTCCGCTAGCGGAACGTCTAGATGTAAGAGGTTATCTTACCTCATTTGCACACATTGTATATATACTTTTTTATTTTGTGTTATTGACTGTACGTTGACTGTACGTTTGTTTATTCCATGTGTAACTCTGTGTTGTTGTTTGTGTCGCACTGCTTTGCTTTATCTTGGCCAGGTCGCAGTTGTAAATGAGAACTTGTTCTCAACTAGCTTACCTGGTTAAATAAAGGTGAAATAAGAAAATAAAAAATGAAATGAAGGTTTAATATCTCTCTATATATATATATATATATATATATATATATATATATCTCCATACTTCCATTCATTTGTATGGGTTACCTTCAGATGAAGGTTAATATCTATATATACCTCCATACTACCATTCATTTGTGTGGGTTACCATGGGTTACCTTCAGATGAAGGTTAATATCTATATATATCTCCATACTTCCATTCATTTGTATGGGTTACCATGGGTTACCTTCAGATTAAGGTTTAATATATATCTATATATCTATAACTATCATGTACCATAGTGATAGTTCTCTCTGTGTGTTTCAGTTTTTACATCATGTACCATAGTGATAGTTCTCTCTGTGTGTTTCAGTGTTTACATCATGTACCATAGTGATAGTTCTCTCTGTGTGTTTCAGTGCTGTTGAGTACACTGGTATACTGTAGCCTCGGACAAGGTGGAGGTGAGTACATTTCTCTATATTCATCACCTGTTCTATAATAGTAACATCTCTCTATATTCATCACCTGTTCTATAATAGTATCATTTCTTCCTGGTCTCTTCATTGGTTCTTCATGTCTCCAGTCCTTATTCTCTTAGTAAATAATGTTCCATAATGGATCTCCACTTGTTCTAGCTGCTCTCACCTGCAACACATCACAGGGTAGAAAGTGTTACTCTGTGATGGAAGATACAGACTCATATAGCTACATAATGACTATAACTCCAACCCTGTGGGGGTGTCACTAATCAGATCTACAGTACAACAATAGGGCGGTGATCAGGTCTGCAGTACAACAATAGGACAGTGATCAGGTCTACAGTACAACAATAGGGCAGTGATCAGGTCTACAGGACAACAATAGGGCAGTGATCAGGTCTATAGTACTACAATAGGGCAGTGATCAGGTCTATAGTACAACAATAGGGTAGTGATCAGGTCTACAGGACAACAACAGGGCAGTGATCAGGTCTACAGTACAACAATAGGTCAGTGATCAGGTCTACAGTACAACAATAGGGCAGTGATCAGGTCTACAGTACAACAATAGGTCAGTGATCAGGTCTACAGTACAACAATTGGTCAGTGATCAGGTCTACAGTACAACAATAGGGCAGTGATCAGGACTACAGTACAACAATAGGTGCAGTGATAGTCTGGGGCGGCAGGTAGCCTAGCGGTTAGAGCGTTGGACTAGTTACCGAAAGGTTGGTGGATTGAATCACCGAGCTGACAAGGTAAAAGTCTGTCGTTCTGCTACTGAACAAATATTCCTAGGATGTCATTGTAAATTACATGTTGTTCTAATCTGACTTGCCTAATTAAATAGAGGTTAAATATAAAAAATAAAATCAGACACCAACTGGATCTCTCCCTCCCTTCTGTCTGGAGACCAGGACATAATCTGGAGAAAGATCTACTGTCTCTATTATATTACGACAGACCTGCTAGATCTACTGTCTCTATTATATTATGACAGACCAGCTAGATCTACTGTCTCTATTATATTACGACAGACCAGCTAGATCTACTGTCTCTATTATATTATGACAGACCAGCTAGATCTACTGTCTCTATTATATTATGACAGACCAGCTAGATCTACTGCCTCTATTATATTATGACAGACCAGCTAGATCTACTGTCTCTATTATATTATGACAGACCAGCTAGATCTACTGTCTCTATTATATTATGACAGACCAGCTAGATCTACTGTCTCTATTATATTATGACAGACCAGCTAGATCTACTGTCTCTATTATATTATGGCAGACCATCTAGATCTACTGTCTCTATTATATTATGACAGACCATCTAGATCTACTGTCTCTATTATATTATGACAGACCAGCTAGATCTACTGTCTCTATTATATTATGACCAGCTAGATCTACTGTCTCTATTATATTATGACAGACCAGCTAGATCTACTGTCTCTATTATATTATAACAGACCAGCTAGAGCTACTGTCTCTGTTATATTATGACAGACCAGCTAGATCTACTGTCTCTGTTTCAGCATCTCTGTTAGAATATAAAGCCTTGTCTCCAGATCTCAGGATAGTATCCTACCCTCATCACCAGGTTAAACAGCTAGAGAATAGCCTCTCTCTGCTGTGTTTCAGCATCTCTGTTAGAATATAAAGCCTTGTCTCCAGATCTCAGGATAGTATCCTACCCTCATCACCAGGTTAAACAGCTAGAAAATAGCCTCTCTCTGCTGTGTTTCAGCATCTCTGTTCCAATGCAGCTCACAGGCTTCATTGCTCTTAAGGGTCTATATTTAAAGTGTACATTAGACAATGCAACTCTCTCTCTTTCTCTCTCTCTCCCTTTCTCTCTCTCTCCCTTTCTCTCTCTCTCTTAGATCTCTCTCCTCCAGCGTCTCTGAGCGTCAGTCCTGACAGATCTCAGTTCTTTGAATATGATGGTATGTCCACAAACACCATCTACTAACATTATAGTGTTTAGTGGTTCATCTGGTTTCTGATAGCTGATGTTATGTTTATATATGATGTTTATATATTATATACAGCTGGAGCTGTGATCCTGGAGAGACCTGTTTATATATGATGTTTATATATTATATACAGCTGGAGCTGTGATCCTGGAGAGACCTGTTTAAATATGATGTTTATATATTATATACAGCTGGTCTGTCACGGCTGTCGTAGGAAGTGGACCAAAACGCAGCGGGAATGTGTACGCTCATCTTTTTTAATTTTAAGAAAAGTGAACACTTACAAAATAAACAAACAACGACTAAACAGTTCCATAAGGAATATCAGCTATACAGAAAATAACTACCCACAATTCCCTACTACAAGACGCCCCTATACATAGGACCTTCAAACAGAGGCAACGAGCAACAGATGCCTCCAATTGAAGGGCAAATCAATAAATCTAAACATAGACCTAAACAACCTAGAACTAACATAGAATATCCTAACCTATAACCTAAACCTAAAACCCCGGTACACTCTAAACCAACACCCCTCTACATAAACACATAATATAACAAACCCCTAAACACTCTAAACAAATACCCCCTGCCACATCCTGACCAAACATCAATAACAAATAAGCCCTTTACTGGTCAGGACGTGACATGGTGCTGTGATCCTGGAGAGACCTGTTTATATATTATATACAGCTGGAGCTGTGATCCTGGAGAGACCTGTTTATATATGATGTTTATATATTATATACAGCTGGTGCTGTGATCCTGGAGAGACCTGTTTATATATGATGTTTATATATTATATACAGCTGGAGATGTGATCCTGGAGAGACCTTACAAAGGGCAGAAAGGGTCTCATTGAATCTGGTGTAGACTGGTAGAACAAATCAATGTTTAACTCAGATGTGATACAGACCCAGCTCTGGAATATATTACAATAGTACAGATATCAGACTGACCCTCTCTATGTATCTCTCTCTCTACATCCCTCTCTTTTTTCTCTCTCTGTGTGTCTCTCAGATCAGACTTTCTCTCTCTCAGTTCTCTCTAACCAAGCATCTCTGAGTCTCAGTCCTGACAGATCTCAGTTCTTTGAATATGAGTCTGTCTCTCTGAGCTGTGAGGTTCAGGGGAACTCTGCTAGATGGAGAGTGGTGAGGAACACAACGAGAGGAATCCTTTCAGAGTGTCATACTGACTGGGGAAAACAACAAGGGTCTTCATGCAATGTGTCACTAACACCATCAGACAGTGGATTGTACTGGTGTGAGTCTGGTTCTGGAGAACACAGCAATGCTGTCAACATCACAGTACATGGTATGTCCACAAACACCATCTACTAACATTATAGTGTTTAGTGGTTCATCTGGTTTCAGATAGCTGATGTTATGTTAATATATGATGTTTATATATTATATACAGCTGGAGCTGTGATCCTGGAGAGACCTGTTTATATATGATGTTTATATATTATATACAGCTGGAGCTGTGATCCTAGAGAGACCTGTTTATATATGATGTTTATATATTATATACAGCTGGAGCTGTGATCCTGGAGAGACCTGTTTATATATGATGTTTATATATTATATACAGCTGGTCCTATGATCCTGGAGAGCCCTGCCCTTCCTGTGACTGAGGGAGATTCTGTGACTCTGCGCTGCAGATATCAGGAAACTCCCTCTGACCTCACAGCTGTTTTCTACAAAGATGGATCCCTCATCAGGGCTGAGACTACAGGAGAGATGACCATCCCTGCAGTATCCAAGTCAGATGAAGGACTCTACAAGTGTTACAACTCGAAAGGAGATTCACCAGAGAGCTGGATGACTGTGACAGGTGAGAATATGAGAAACTTTGACATTCAGATTATTTGGTTCTTCTTTACACTGTTAAGTTTGAGACGTTATATTCATAATAATTTGTGTTCTTGCGATTTCGCTTGGTCAGTAGAAGTAATACATACAGTAAAAGTCAAAAGTTTTGACACACCCACTCATTCAAGGGTTTTGATTTATTTTTACTATTTTCTACATTGTAGAATAATAGTGAAGACATCAAAACTATGAAATAACACGTATGGAATCATGTTGTAACCAAACAAGTGTTAAACAAAGTTTTATTTTAGCTTTTTTTAACTAGGCAAGTCAGTTAAAACAAATTCTTATTTTCAATGACGGCCTAGGAACAGTGTGTAAACATTGTGTTATAGTCTCCCACCATGATGAATTTATCATTTATTTCCTGTAAGTTCAATAAATTGGTATTAATATTTTCGAAGAATTATGGATCATCCTGATTTGGACCATATAGATTAATGAACCAAATATGTTTTTCATCCACTTTCATATTCAAATGGATCCACCTTCCTTGCGAATCATTCCTGACTATTTGCACATTAAGATCCACATTTGTATTTGTATTGCAGTATTTGTTTTATTCCCTTGCCTGTTTGGCTGTGAGCCAATGAAACAGATGATAGAACATTCAGTATATTATGTGTGTAGTAGATCTGAGTAGGTTGATGTGTTTAATATTGGATGTGATTTAGTGACAGTGTCTATATGTGTAGTAGGTCTCACTAGGTTGATGTGTGTGATATTGGATGTGATTTATTGAGAGTGTGTATGATGTCTGTATAACAGTAAGACTGTCACACCTGCTCCCGCTACCCCTCCCTTGCGCTCAAAGGCGTGCGTACCCCAGTTTGGGAGTACCTGCTCTAGTGCAACGGTGTCTAGATGGAATTTGTATTCGTGGTCCTGGGAACTGGACCTTTTTTGGAACACCATTATTTTTGTCTTACTGAGCTTCTTACATCAGCTGATACTCTCAAAGTGCTGTACAGAAACCCAGCCTAAAACCCCAAACAGCAAGCAATGCAGGTGTAGAAGCACGGTGGCTAGGAAAACCTCCCTAGAAAGGCCAAAACCTAGGAAGAAACCTAGAGAGGAACCAGGCTATGAGGGGTGGCCAGTCCTCCACTGGCTGTGCCGGGGTGGAGATTATGACAGAACATGGCCAAGATCTTCAAATGTTCATAAATGACCAGCATGGTCAAATAATAATAATCACAGTAGTTGTCGAGGGTGCAACAAGTCAGGAACTCAAGAGTAAGTGTCAGTTGGCTTTTTTCATAGCCGATCTTTGAGAGTATCTCTACCGCTCCTGCTGTCTCTAGAGAATTGAAAACAGCAGGTCTGTGACAGGTAGCAAGTCCGGTGAACAGGTCAGGGTTCCAGCAGGTCTGGGACAGCAGGTCTGGGACAGGTAGCACGTCCGGTGAACAGGTCAGGGTTCCATAGCCGCAGGCAGAACAGTTGGACACTGGAGCAGCAGCACGGACAGGTGGACTGGGGACAGCAAGGAGTCATCATGCCAGGTAGTCCTGAGGCATGGTCCTATGGCTCAGGTCCTCCGAGATAGAAAAAGAAAGAGAGAATTTAAGAGACTATATTTAAATTCACATAGGACACCGGATAAGACAAGAGAAATACTCCAGATGTAACAGGCTGACCCTAGCCCCCCGACACATAAACTACTGCAGCATAAATACAGAAGATCTAGGTGCTGCTGTAGGCCCTCCTTGGTTGGGGACAGGACCACCAGATCATCAACAAACAGTTGACTTCAGATTCTTGTATGGTGAGGCCGGGTGCTGCAGACTGTTCTAGTGCCCTTGCCAATTCACTGATATGTATGTTGAAGAGGGTGGGGCTTAAGCTGCATCCCTGTCTCACCCTATGGCCCAGTGGAAAGAAATGTATGTTTTTTGTCCATTTTAACCGCACACTTGTTGTTTGTGTACATGGATTTTATGTCGTATGTTTTTCCCCCAACACCACTTTTCATCAGTTTGTATAGCAGGCCCTTTTGCCAAATTGAGTCAAAAGCTTTTTTGAAATCAACAAAGCATGAGAAGACTTTGTATTTGTTTTGGTTTGTTTGTCAATTAGCGTGTGCAGGGTGAATATTGTTCTGTCGTACGGTTATTTGGTAAAAAGCCAATTTGACATTTGCTCAGGATATTGTTTTTGCTGAGGAAATGTACAAGTCTGCTGTTAATGATAATGCAGAGGATTTTCCAAAGGTTGGTGTTGATGCATATCCCATCGTAGTTGTTGGGGTCAGAACTCTTCGTGTTGTTGTTAGTTTACAGTTTTCCCATTTTTATGGATTCTTCAATAACAATGAGCTGATTTCTGATGTGCTCTTCCTTCTTTTTCCGTATTGTTTTTCTGTATTGTTTTAGTGATTCACCATAGTGAAGGTGTAGGCTCAGGTTTTCTGCGTCTCTATGTTTTTGGTTGGACAGGTTTCCCAATTTCTTTCTTAGGCTTTTGCATTCTTCATCAAACCATTTGTCATTGTTGTTAATTTTCTTAGGTTGCCTGCTTCATATTTTTTGATTTGATAAGGAAGATGAGAGGTCAAATATACTGTTTAGGTTTTCTACTGCCAAGATTACACCTTCACAATTACAGTGATTTCCACACTACTTACCTGTCTTGAGAATGTTCAATCCAAATGATAATAACTAACAATCAATAAGGTTTGACTAATCCCCAAGGTTTGTAAGACACTGGGTTAATAATAATTAGGCAAAGACTCAGCTTATGCAAAAGGTTCGTACAGTTTATTCATGAGAACGTTCTGAAGTCCATAATACAGAGACATTCATTTTATAACTTGCTTCTTCCTTACGCACATACATACACACGAACACTAGGTATCTACGCACATACATACACATGAACAATAGGTGAGTTGTATCCCTCCCCAGAGTTCTCCCCACTGTTTATCACTACCCAGCGCTGTCCGTTTCTTTCCCCCGAGATTAGAGGAACCTTGAGAAGTACTCCCTGTCCTATCATAAGTTTCTCAGTTCTAGCCAGGTTGAGCCAAATACAGTCTTAATTGTTCTCAGTATTTTCTTAGGCACACACATACATACATTTCTCTTCCTCACAGGTCTCTACTAAACCTTATGGGACTTACGTTTAGTACTTTAATTATTCATTATACATGCTACATAAAGTAATAATCACTAACAGTTAGGTTTCAGGTTAAAGTTAGGTTTCAGGTTAGAATTATTTAATCATTACATTTAACTTTTTAAGGTATAGGGGGGAAGTATTTTCATTTTCGGATGAAAAGCTTGCCCAGAGTAAACTGCCTAATACTCGGGCCCAGAGTCGAATATTTGCATATTATTGGTAGATTTGGATAGAAAACACTCTGAAGTTTCTAAAACTGTTAGAATGATGTCTGTGAGTTTAACAGAACTCATACGGCAGGCAAAAACCTGAGAAAAATCCAACCAGGAAGTGGGAAGTCTGAGAATTGTAGTTCTTCTTTTGAATCCCTATCGAAACTACAGTGTCTGTGGGGTCACATTGCACTTCCTAAGGCTTCCATTGGCTGTCAACAGCCTTTAGCAATGTGTTTCATCCTTCTCCTGTTACTGGGCAGAAAATAGGAGCTCAGTCTGAGTGGACTGCCTGAGGACAAAGAACTTGGTGATGCACGAGCCCGCCAGCGCGCCCCTCCTTCTTTTTCCTCTGTAATGAATACGCTATTGTCCGGTTGGAATATTATTGATGTTTTATGTTAAAAAGACCGCAAGGATTGATTGTAAACAACGTTTGACATGTTTCTACGAACGGTAATGGAACTATTTGACTTTTTGTGTCTGGATTTACGCTCGCGCGTTATGCCTTTGGATAGTGATCTGAACGCACGAACAAAACAGAGGTATTTGGACATAAATATGGAGTATTTAGAGAGGCATTTCTTGTGGAAGTAGGAGTCCTGGGAGCGCATTCTGAGCAAGATCAGCAAAGGTAAGAGAATATTTATTATACTAATTCTGAGTTTAGTTGACCCCTGAACTTGGCGGGTATCTGTATAGCTTGCTTTGATGGTGAGCTATGTACTCAGAATATTGAAAAATGTGTTTTCTCTGTAAAGCTATTTTAAAATCTGACACAGCGGTTGCATTAAAGAGAAGTATATCTATATTTCTTTCAATAACTGTTGTAAATTTTATCAACGTTTATGATGACTATTTTTGTAAATTGATGTGCACATTCAGGTTTTGGTGAGAATACATTTTCTGAACATCACGAGCCAATGTAAAATGGGGTTTTTGGATATAAATATGAACTTTATCGAGCAAAACATACATGTATTGTGTAACATGAAGTCCTATGAGTGCCATCTGATGAAGATCATCAAAGGTTAGTGAATATTTTAGCTGTATTTTCTTTTTTTTTATGCATGTCCTTGCTTGGAAAATGGCTGTGTGGTTTTTCTTGAGAAGTTTATGTCCTAACATAATCAAATTTTATGCTTTCTCCGTAGAGCCTTTTTGAAATCGGACAATGTCGTAAGATTAACGAGAAGTTTATCTTTAAAATGGTGTAAAATAGTTGATTGTTTGAAAAAATGAAATTATGAGATTTTTGCTGTTTTGTATTTCGCGCCATGCTATTTCACTTGCTGTTGAATAGTGGGTCCCGCAGGTGGGACTGTCATGTCCCACCTAGCCCAGAGAAGTTAAACATATAAATCCCTTATCAATTCACCCTTAATGACTAAATAATACACACTGATACATCAAACGCTATATGGAAACATGAATGTTATTCAAGAATAAACAAAACCCATACATTTATTTACATCTGATACTCATCAAATGACTGTCCTAGGCCTACATCCAATTATAACTCTTCCTTTTAGGATTTTCATTATAATCTTCATTAAGTAGACTGTGATTTTGCTGTGATCTGAAAGATGGATCCCTCACCAGGACTGAGACTACAGGAGACATGACCATCCCTGCAGTATCCTGGATGACTGTGAAGCCTCTTGGACCTAGACTTGGCACTTCGGTACCGCTTGCCGTGTGGTAGCAGAGAGAACAGACTATGACTAGGGTGGCTGGAGTCTTTGACAATTTTTAGGGCCTTCCTCTGACACCGCCAGGTATAGAGGTCCTGGATGGCAGGAAGCTTGGCCCCAGTGATGTACTGGGCCGTTTACACTACCCTCTGTAGTGCTTTGTGTTCGGAGGCTGAGCAGTTGTCATACCAGGCGGTGATGCAACCAGTCAGGATGCTCTCGATGTTGCAGCTGTAGAACCTTTTGAGGATCTGAGGACCCATGCCAAATATTTTCAGTCTCCAGTATAAATATACTGCACATATTACATTTATGAACACAATTCTAAATCTGTGTGTGCGTGTGTGTGTATATATATGTGTGTGTCTGTGTATATGAGTGTGTATTTTCCTGTCTTTCTCCAGCACCATCTCCAGTGTTGTCCATATCTCTACCCAGGCTGCTGTGTAGTCTACTGGTGGGGTCTCCCTACCTGCTGGTGACCATCATACTGCTGGTGAAATGCTGCAGGAGCAAGGCTCAAGGTGAGACCCTGAGTTTATACAGGATCGCCTCATTCCAACAGAATACCTATTGTATATCAGAAATAGTATATCACAAGGACTGACAATAGTGCAGTAGTACTGACTGAGTTATGTTGTAAAGTGTCGATAACTAGTTCTGACTGAGTCATGTTGTAAAGTCTTGATAACTAGCTCTAATTGAACCATGATTAAAGTGTTGATAACTGTAGCTCTGATTGAACCATGTTGTAAAGTGTTGATAACTGTATCTCTGATTGAACCATGTTGTAAAGTGTTGATAACTGTATCTCTGATTGAACCATGTTGTAAAGTGTTGATAACTGTATCTCTGATTGAACCATGTTGTAAAGTGTTGATAACTGTATCTCTGATTGAACCATGTTGTAAAGTGTTGATAACTGTATCTCTGATTGAACCATGTTTAAAGTGTTGATAACTGTAGCTCTGATTGAACCATGTTGTAAAGTGTTGATAACTGTATGTTTAGGTGAAACCAGGGTACCCAGGAAAACCCACCAAGACCAATTAGGTGAGTTTCTACCTTACAATACAACAGCTGCAGGGGCACAACATGGTATTCTGAACACAGTGTGTACTATATTACGTTACCTCCTAGTAGAAGTAGAAAGTAGGATGGATTAACTACCACAATATGTAATCTAACTGATATGAACTGATAAGGAGTAAATAGCCCTGGTATTGATGAAGAATAAACATCCAAAGTATTGATCAGGAGTAAATATCATGTGTATTGATAAGGAGTAAATAGCCTGGGTATTGAAAAGGAGTAAATATCCTGGATATTGAAAAGGAGTAAATAGCCTGGGTATTGAAAAGGAGTAAATATCCTGGGTATTGAAAAGGAGTAAATATCCTGGGTATTGAAAAGGAGTAAATATCCTGGGTATTGAAAAGGAGTAAATATCCTGGGTATTGAAAAGGAGTAAATATCCTGGGTATTGATAAGGAGTAAATTGCCACATACTGATAAGAAGTAAACAGCCCAGGTATTGATAATGAGTAAACAGCCCAGGTATTGATAATGAGTAAATAGACCTGGTATTGATAATGAGTAAATAGACCTGGTATTGATAATGAGTAAATAGACCTGGTATTGATAATGAGTAAATAGCCCTAGTATTGATAATGAGTAAATAGCCCTGGTATTGATAATGAGTAAATAGACCTGGTATTGATAATGAGTAAATAGACCTGGTATTGATATGGAGTAAATAGACCTGGTATTGATATGGAGTAAATAGACCTGGTATTGATGAGTAAATAGACCTGGTATTGATATGGAGTAAATAGCCCTGGTATTGATGAGTAAATAGCCCTGGTATTGATAAGGAGTAAATAGCCCTGGTATTGATAAGGAGTAAATAGCCCTGGTATTGATAAGGAGTAAATAGCCCTGGTATTGATAATGACTAAATAGCCCTGGTATTGATGAGTAAATAGCCCTGGTATTGATAAGGAGTAAATAGCCCTGGTATTGATAAGGAGTAAATAGCCCTGGTATTGATAAGCAGTAAATAGCCCTGGTATTGATAAGGAGTAAATAGCCCTGGTATTGATAAGCAGTAAATAGCCCAGGTATTGATATGGGAGAGCTGGACATAAGTAGTAAAAAGCCCAGGTATTGATATGGGAGAGCTGGACATATCAGCAAATAGCCCAGGCATTGATGAGGAGTAAAAACCCCTGGTATTGATATCGGAGAGCTGGACATATCCGTAAATAGACCTGGTATTGATAAGGGAGAGCTGGACATAAGCAGGTTCCTCATTGGAAATAATTTGATAGGATTCTAAGTAGCACAGTATTCACTAGTAAATCATCTGATATGATTTACATTTCTAAGTGGTTCTGTATTGGATAAGTAAATACATGGCCACACTGATGAACTACTTCTGTGTTGAACAGGTGATCGTGTTGAAGAAGAGTGAGGCTGAGATCACCTGATCACCATAACAACCATCAGAATGGAACTCATGGAATTCTAATATAGAACTGTGAGTCACAATGCTGTATGTTGTTACATTGTAGCTCCACCTGCTGGAACAATAGTGGCATTTGATCAAATGTGATCTATTAACTGATACATGTATTATTCTGATTGGAATGTGTTTTAATATAATGTATTATTCATTCAGCAGCTGTCCTTTAACATCAGTCATATACTGGTCATATACTGTATAGCATTATGGTTGATACATTGTAAATGCCTTAACTTTTCATGTCTATACAGATCAACTGATAGGTGTTGCGGTTCAGGCATTATTGTTACAGGTTCAGTATAATGTTATACCGTTACATGTTACAGAGCTAGAAACATACAGGAGAGGAGAATTCAATTATTTACTTTATTTTCCCATTTTGGTCTCATTATTATGTTATTTTGTTTAAACAGGAAACTAATGTAGGCCTTTTGTTTTATTGTGGTTGTTTTGTGCAAAACCATAATTTTTCAATGAATCATCCTGGTAAGATATTGCTTTTGTCTTCGTATCATATAGAATGAAATAAATGATTTTCCTCAATCATGTTGCCTGCTTTTTAATCTGTTCTGAATGACATCACAACCAGTCTGTTTTTAATTTCACTCACTTCCCTTTATGTAATTGTAACGGCCTTCGTGAGAGAGAGTAGACCAAGGCGCAGCAGAGTTAGTGTTCATCATGAATATTTAATTAGAAAGAACACTATACAAAACAAAACAAGAAAATCGACAGCCAAACAGTCCTGTCGGGTTCAAAACACTAACAGAAACAATTACCCACAAAACCCAAAGGAAAAACATGCTCCTTATATGTGACTCCCAATCAACAACAACGAACTTCAGCTGTGCCTGATTGGGAGCCACACACGGCCCAAAACAAAGAAAAACAAAAACCTAGAAAAAGGAACATAGAACGCCCACCCAATGTAACACCCTGGCCTAACCAAAATAAAGAACAAAAACCCCTCTCTATGGCCAGGGCGTTACAGTAATATAACATGTTTCGATTTGTTTAACACTTTTTTGGTTACCACATGATTCCATATGTGTTATTTCATAGTTTTGATGTCTTCACTATTATTCTACAATGTAGAAAATAGTAAAAATAAAGAAAACCCCTTGAATGAGTGGGTGTCCTAAAACTCCTGAACTGTAATGTGTATATATAGGTAATATATAGATAAACAGGTGGGGTTCAACCCACCATATATATATATATATATATATATATAGCCACTGTTGTGATGTGTATTTCAAGATTCACATTTGTGCTCATATGTGTTTTAGGACATTTGACATGAAGTTAAAAAAACTGGAACAGACGTCGTGTTACATTCTGTTCGTTGTCAAATTAGCCTTTTGTCTGTTTTGGTTTATTTTTCTAAACTCCTAATAGTTTTATTCACCAGTTACAAACAGCTTTACCTTGGAGTCAGACTTGTTTTGTAGTGAAATGAAGACCTCTCCGACCTCGGCGGTCTGGTGTTTAGGGATTCTGTTCATCAGTGTTTCATTGATAACGACAGGTAGGACACAACATTATTCCTTCATTATTTATCCTGTAGGCTATTTTATTATCTGAGCATAATATTAACAAGAAAGAAACGGGGAGAATTGAAGTGGAGGAAATGTAGATTTCTTGTCGTCACTGTGTTGTCTGATCAGACAGGACAGTTTGGGGTTGTGGTGGAGCTGTAGGCAGGGGTGAAAATCAGATATCAACTTTGGAGGGGACAATTACATTAAATTTTCTCAAGAGCAATTCCTGAGGTGGACACCAAAAGTAGTGCTGTAACACAAGGCCTACGTTGCAATATGTTAAATGTATATTGAGGAACCATAATCACTACTACTGTATAATTGATAGGTACAGTAGTTAACTGAAGGGTTGTCCCAACTTGTTCAAATGTTTAAATCATTATAAAACTACTACAAATAATAGTTATAGCAGTGTTCCTTATCAGTCCAGTATGTACCAGCAATACCAAGAAAGGCCAGTAGGTGGAAATGGTGCTGTACACTGTATGCAGTTTTCGTAAATTCAATGAACATGGTGTGATCTCGTCTAAAATAATCTCCATTGAGAACCATCACAAAGTTGGTCTCCGTATTGAATTGACCTTTTAATTTTACTTTTTTCTGATACATTTATATAGTCATTAAATATGTGCCACTGGCCTGAGTCTACTACAAAAGCTTTACAAGAACAAAAAGCTAAAAATAAGTTCAGTTCTACTTCAATGAATAACCCAAATAAATCAACCAAAATATCTTTCAGTCAGTGTCTCAACTCTTCAAACAACAGCTATGGACAATTATGTCACACAAAGTATGCAATTTTAAATAAAATAACATGAAATAAATCATTAGTAAGTGTACTGTCATGTACTAAAAACTGAAAACTACTAAACAAAAGAACAAATATCAAACAGGGGTCCATGGACCCCTAGGGGTCCCTGGTGTAATTGCAAGGGGTCCGTGGACCCCTAGGGGTCCCTGGTGTAATTGCAAGGGGTCCATGGACCCCTAGGGGTCCCTGGTGTAATTGCAAGGGGTCCATGGACCCCTAGGGGTCCCTGGTGTAATTGCAAGGGGTCCATGGACCCCTAGGGGTCCCTGGTGTAATTGCAAGGGGTCCGTGGACCCCCAGGGGTCCCTGGTGTAATTGCAAGGGGTCCGTGGACCCCCAGGGGTCCCTGGTGTAATTGCAAGGGGTCCGTGGACCCCCAGGGGTCCCTGGTGTAATTGCAAGGGGTCCGTGATATAAAAAAGTGTAATGAACGTATTCAGTACCACAAGGTTTCCAGTAACTTTACATATAATATAGAGGGGGTGGAGGTCCCTGAGGACCGCTCAAAACCTTGCCTGCCTTGCCTCAAAATATGAAAAATGTCTGATCAGCACCTCAACTTGGTCAAACAACCCCCACACCTCCACTGGAAGCCTCCTGAGGACCTCTGCTGCCTCTCCACTACTGCTACAGGGGTATTTGTTGTGAAAGAGAGGGATCTGCACTGAAAGAGAATCTATGTTCAGCTCTGGGTACTGATCTAGAGACTCATCCAACTCCCCCGTGAGAAGCGCTCTTTCCAACTTTTGCAGGACGTTTAGACTGTCCTGGTCAAAACGGTCGCCAAACTGAACCTCCACACCATCCAACACTATTCTGCCCTATAGTGATCCACTGCTTTGCCAGCTGTAACGGCTGTCGGTAGAGAGAGTAGACCAAGGCGCAGCGGAGTTAGTGTTCATCATTGAATTTAATAACAGAAAGAACACTATACGAAACAAAACAAGAAAACCGAACAGCCAAACAGTCTTGTCAGGTGCAAAACACTAAACAGAAACAATTACCCACAAAACCCCAACGGAAAAACAGGCACTTATGTGTGGCTCCCAATCAGCAACAACACTCTACAGCTGTGCCTGATTGGAAGCCACACGGCCAAAATCAATGAAACAAACCAACATAGAAAAATGCACATAGAACGCCTACCCAATGTAACACCCTGGCCTAACCAAAATAAAGAACAAAAACCCCTCTCTATGGCCAGGGCGTTACAGTACCCCCCCCCCCCCCAAGGTGCGGACTCCGACCGCAAAACCTGACTTTGAAGGGGAGGGTCCGGGTGGGCCTTCATACGGCGGCGGCTCAGGTGTGGGACGTGGCCTCTGCTCCACCCTCGGCGTCGCCCTCTTAGGTGTCGCACCTGGCCGCGCCAAAGGTCTGGTGGGCGACCCTGACTGCGCCTGGCTGGCGGGCGGTGATAGCTGCGCCCGGCTGGCGGGCGACCCTGGTTGCGCCCGGCTGGCTGGCGGTGATGGCTGCGCCCGGCTGGCGGGCGGCGATGGCTGCGCCCGGCTGGCAGGCGGCGATGGCTGTGCCCGGCTGGCGGGCGGCGATGGCTGCGCCCGGCTGGCGGGCGACCCTGGTTGCGCCCGGCTGGCGGGTGTCCCTGGCTGTGCCCGGCTGATGGGCGTCCCTGGCGGCTCCGGCGGCACTGACCCAGGATTAGCCAGGCTGAGGAGACATGTAAGAGGCCTGGCCCTAGGCGCAGACACAGGACTCACCGGGCTGGCGGGCGGCTCTGACTGCTCCGGACAGGCGGGCGGCTCTGGCGGCTTCGGACAGGCGGGCGGCTCTGGCGGCTCCGGACAGGCGGGCGGCTCTGGCGGATCCGGACAGGCGCCAGTGCCGCCCGCCTGTCTGGAGCCGCCAGAGCCGCCCGCCTGTCCGGAGCCGCCAGAGCCGCCCGCCTGTCCGGAGCTGCCAGAGCCGCCCGCCTGTCATTATACAGCAGTAGACTACAGTAGACTACCACCCTCAGGTTATTATACAGCAGTAGACTACCACCCTCAGGTCATTATACAGCAGTAGACTACCACCCTCAGGTCATTATACAGCAGTAGACTACCACCCTCAGGTCATTATACAGCAGTAGACTACCACCCTCAGGTTATTATACAGCAGTAGACTACCACCCTCAGGTCATTATACAGTAGTAGACTACCACCCTCAGGTCATTATACAGCAGTAGACTACCACTACCACCCTCAGGTCATTATACAGCAGTAGACTACCACTACCACCCTCAGGTCATTATACAGCAGTAGACTACCACCCTCAGGTCATTATACAGCAGTAGACTACCACTACCACCCTCAGGTTATTATACAGCAGTAGACTACCACCCTCAGGTCATTATACAGCAGTAGACTACCACCCTCAGGTCATTATACAGTAGTAGACTACCACCCTCAGGTCATTATACAGCAGTAGACTACCACTACCACCCTCAGGTCATTATACAGTAGTAGACTACCACTACCCCCCTCAGGTCATTATACAGCAGTAGACTACCACCCTCAGGTCATTATACAGCAGTAGAATACCACTACCACCCTCAGGTTATTATACAGCAGTAGACTACCACTACCACCCTCAGGTCATTATACAGCAGTAGACTACCACCCTCAGGTCATTATACAGCAGTAGACTACCACCCTCAGGTTATTATACAGCAGTAGACTACCACCCTCAGGTCATTATACAGTAGTAGACTACCACCCTCAGGTTATTATACAGCAGTAGACTACCACCCTCAGGTCATTATACAGCAGTAGACTACCACTACCACCCTCAGGTCATTATACAGCAGTAGACTACCACTACCACCCTCAGGTTATTATACAGCAGTAGACTACCACCCTCAGGTCATTATACAGTAGTAGACTACCACTACCACCCTCAGGTTATTATACAGCAGTAGACTACCACCCTCAGGTCATTATACAGTAGTAGACTACCACCCTCAGGTTATTATACAGCAGTAGACTACCACCCTCAGGTCATTATACAGTAGTAGACTACCACTACCACCCTCAGGTCATTATATAGCAGTAGACTACCACCCTCAGGTCATTATATAGCAGTAGACTACCACCCTCAGGTCATTATACAGCAGTAGACTACCACCCTCAGGTCATTATACATGGGCACCTCTACAATTAACATGTTAACATGTGTTAATTGTAGGGGTGCCCATGGAGCTGGGGATCAGAAATGTCCCGTGAGAGAGAGGCAGGTTGAGGATTCCAGGGTTATAGTAGAGCAGAGGTTGTCATATGCTGAGGCAGTGAAGAAAGTAGAGGAAGATGGGTTAAGGGGGAGGAGTGGTGAGAGTAGTAGAGATATACCAGTACAGAGGGATAGGGCAAAATGTGAAATAAGTTTCAGTAAGATTGGATTTTTAGCATTTATAGCAATGGTTATGAACTGTACAGCAGGGATGGATCTGAAGTCTCAGGAAATAGAGGTTGTGGTGGCAGCTGCAGAGAGGTATTTGGGTGTGTGGGAGACTTGACAATAGAAAGAGTAACAGGGTGTGTTAAGTGGTGATGTCCCATCCTTTCAGGGTGATGGCATGAGGTAGGAATAAATACATTTAATTAGTGGAGTAGGGGGGTGTTAATTTTATTTAATATAATTTTGAAATTAGTGATTATAGTGTTAGATGGTAGGGTATTTATTCAGTTCATTGTTTTCTTTTTCAAGTAAAGTATAAGGGAGTTGTACTCCAGGCTAGTAGGTGGCGGTAATGCAACAAATTGGATGCCAACCGCCGTTAAACCTCAGAAGAAGAAGATTGTTGGGAACGTCATTAGACGGAAAAGGAAAGACGTCATTAGTCGGAAAAGGAAAGACGTCTGTAGACGGAAGAGGAAGGAAAGTGTGTTTGAAACTAAAATCGCTAGTAACAACCAGCATCAAACATAACATTGCTTGTCAAATGGATATCATTTCTCGTTATGGTTTGTAGTTATGCTGGCTTTGCTTCTGCTGTCTTTCTACAACATCCGAAGGTGTGTTGCTCACACCATCGCTTAGCTAGCTTCAGAAAGCTCAGCTACCTAGCTAGCTAAGTTAGCTAGTAAACAAAATGTAAGCTGGCTAGCAAAGATACATCCTGAAGTGATATAACGTTGTTAGCAATACGATGTGAAGTTATATGGTGTTATTCTCAACTTGCTATCATCTTAGATCATCCAGATGCAGGTTTATGTAGCTAACGTTAACTAGTTAACTGGGTTAGCATGTCATTACGTTAACTAGTTAACTGACTTGTCTAGTTAAATAAAGGTTACAAAAAATGACAATTTCCAGTGACACAGTAGCCAGCTAGCTCTGCAGACCCTGTTCTATTTCAGTAGCCAGCTAGCTCTGCAGACCCTGTTCTACTTCAGTAGCCAGCTAGCTCTGCAGACCCTGTTCTATTTCAGTAGCCAGCTAGCTCTGCAGACCCTGTTCTATTTCAGTAGCCAGCTAGCTCTGCAGACCCTGTTCTACTTCAGTAGCCAGCTAGCTCTGCAGACCCTGTTCTACTACAGTAGCCAGCTAGCTCTGCAGACCCTGTTCTGCTTCAGTAGCCAGCTAGCTCTGCAGACCCTGTTCTACTTCAGTAGCCAGCTAGCTCTGCAGACCCTGTTCTACTTCAGTAGCCAGCTAGCTCTGCAGACCCTGTTCTACTTCAGTAGCCAGCTAGCTCTGCAGACCCTGTTCTACTTCAGTAGCCAGCTAGCTCTGCAGACCCTGTTCTACTTCAGTAGCCAGCTAGCTCTGCAGACCCTGTTCTACTTCAGTAGCCAGCTAGCTCTGCAGACCCTGTTCTACTTCAGTAGCCAGCTAGCTCTGCAGACCCTGTTCTACTTCAGTAGCCAGCTAGCTCTGCAGACCCTGTTCTACTTCAGTAGCCAGCTAGCTCTGCAGACCCTGTTCTAGTTAAGTAGCCAGCTAGCTCTGCAGACCCTGTTCTAGTTAAGTAGCCAGCTAGCTCTGCAGACCCTGTTCTACTTCAGTAGCCAGCTAGCTCTACAGACCCTGTTCTACTTCAGTAGCCAGCTAGCTCTGCAGACCCTGTTCTAGTTCAGTAGCCAGCTAGCTCTGCAGACCCTGTTCTAGTTCAGTAGCCAGCTAGCTCTGCAGACCCTGTTCTACTTCAGTAGCCAGCTAGCTCTGCAGACCCTGTTCTAGTTCAGTAGCCAGCTAGCTCTGCAGACCCTGTTCTACTTCAGTAGCCAGCTAGCTCTGCAGACCCTGTTCTAGTTCAGTAGCCAGCTAGCTCTGCAGACCCTGTTCTACTTCAGTAGCCAGCTAGCTCTGCAGACCCTGTTCTACTTCAGTAGCCAGCTAGCTCTGCAGACCCTGTTCTATTTCAGTAGCCAGCTAGCTCTGCAGACCCTGTTCTAGTTCAGTAGCCAGCTAGCTCTGCAGACCCTGTTCTACTTCAGTAGCCAGCTAGCTCTGCAGACCCTGTTCTACTACAGTAGCCAGCTAGCTCTGCAGACCCTGTTCTGCTTCAGTAGCCAGCTAGCTCTGCAGACCCTGTTCTACTTCAGTAGCCAGCTAGCTCTGCAGACCCTGTTCTACTTCAGTAGCCAGCTAGCTCTGCAGACCCTGTTCTACTACAGTAGCCAGCTAGCTCTGCAGACCCTGTTCTACTTCAGTAGCCAGCTAGCTCTGCAGACCCTGTTCTACTTCAGTAGCCAGCTAGCTCTGCAGACCCTGTTCTACTTCAGTAGCCAGCTAGCTCTGCAGACCCTGTTCTACTTCAGTAGCCAGCTAGCTCTGCAGACCCTGTTCTACTTCAGTAGCCAGCTAGCTCTGCAGACCCTGTTCTACTTCAGTAGCCAGCTAGCTCTGCAGACCCTGTTCTACTTCAGTAGCCAGCTAGCTCTGCAGACCCTGTTCTAGTTAAGTAGCCAGCTAGCTCTGCAGACCCTGTTCTACTTCAGTAGCCAGCTAGCTCTACAGACCCTGTTCTACTTCAGTAGCCAGCTAGCGCTGCAGACCCTGTTCTAGTTCAGTAGCCAGCTAGCTCTGCAGACCCTGTTCTAGTTCAGTAGCCAGCTAGCTCTGCAGACCCTGTTCTAGTTCAGTAGCCAGCTAGCTCTGCAGACCCTGTTCTAGTTCAGTAGCCAGCTAGCTCTGCAGACCCTGTTCTAGTTCAGTAGCCAGCTAGCTCTGCAGACCCTGTTCTACTTCAGTAGCCAGCTAGCTCTGCAGACCCTGTTCTACTTCAGTAGCCAGCTAGCTCTGCAGACCCTGTTCTACTTCAGTAGCCAGCTAGCTCTGCAGACCCTGTTCTACTTCAGTAGCCAGCTAGCTCTGCAGACCCTGTTCTACTTCAGTAGCCAGCTAGCTCTGCAGACCCTGTTCTACTTCAGTAGCCAGCTAGCTCTGCAGACCCTGTTCTACTTCAGTAGCCAGCTAGCTCTGCAGACCCTGTTCTAGTTAAGTAGCCAGCTAGCTCTGCAGACCCTGTTCTACTTCAGTAGCCAGCTAGCTCTGCAGACCCTGTTCTAGTTAAGTAGCCAGCTAGCTCTGCAGACCCTGTTCTACTTCAGTAGCCAGCTAGCTCTACAGACCCTGTTCTACTTCAGTAGCCAGCTAGCGCTGCAGACCCTGTTCTAGTTCAGTAGCCAGCTAGCTCTGCAGACCCTGTTCTAGTTCAGTAGCCAGCTAGTTCTGCAGACCCTGTTCTAGTTCAGTAGCCAGCTAGCTCTGCAGACCCTGTTCTACTTCAGTAGCCAGCTAGCTCTGCAGACCCTGTTCTACTTCAGTAGCCAGCTAGCTCTGCAGACCCTGTTCTACTTCAGTAGCCAGCTAGCTCTGCAGACCCTGTTCTACTTCAGTAGCCAGCTAGCTCTGCAGACCCTGTTCTACTTCAGTAGCCAGCTAGCTCTGCAGACCCTGTTCTACTTCAGTAGCCAGCTAGCTCTGCAGACCCTGTTCTACTTCAGTAGCCAGCTAGCTCTGCAGACCCTGTTCTAGTTCAGTAGCCAGCTAGCTCTGCAGACCCTGTTCTACTTCAGTAGCCAGCTAGCTCTGCAGACCCTGTTCTACTTCAGTAGCCAGCTAGCTCTGCAGACCCTGTTCTACTTCAGTAGCCAGCTAGCTCTGCAGACCCTGTTCTGCTTCAGTAGCCAGCTAGCTCTGCAGACCCTGTTCTACTTCAGTAGCCAGCTAGCTCTGCAGACCCTGTTCTACTTCAGTAGCCAGCTAGCTCTGCAGACCCTGTTCTACTTCAGTAGCCAGCTAGCTCTGCAGACCCTGTTCTACTTCAGTAGCCAGCTAGCTCTGCAGAACCTGTTCTACTTCAGTAGCCAGCTAGCTCTGCAGACCCTGTTCTACATCAGTAGCCAGCTAGCTCTGCAGACCCTGTTCTACTTCAGTAGCCAGCTAGCTCTGCAGACCCTGTTCTACTACAGTAGCCAGCTAGCTCTGCAGACCCTGTTCTACTTCAGTAGCCAGCTAGCTCTGCAGACCCTGTTCTACTTCTAGGAAACCTGCTGTTAATTGCATGTTGTTCAGTGATTCCATTTTATTGATCAACGAACGTGAAATACAATGTATCAAGTGTATGAGTGTGTCCTCATTGCACATCTGTTATTTGATGTCGCACCTCAAATGACGAGCTAGTGGACTGAGACCAGATGGGGGGGTGAGATAGGTGGTGACATGACAGTGTGTTATCAGAGGACTGAGACCAGATGGGGGGTGTAATAGGTGGTGACATGACAGTGTGTTATCAGAGGACTGAGACCAGATGGGGGGTGTAATAGGTGGTGACATGACAGTGTGTTATCAGAGGACTGAGACCAGATGGGGGGTGTAATAGGTGGTGACATGAGGGTGGGTATAATTTGTGGAACGTTCCAAACAAAGTCGTATAACGGTAGAATGAGATACCGGGTAGAAAGTGAACAATGTAATAACGTTTTTCAACCACCACGTTTATTCTGAAAAATGTCTCTCTTCGTTCTGGTAGCCTCCACCATTCCTCGTTCGTTGGTTTAGTTATTATTTCCGGTGTTCCTGCATTCGCTGGTGAACTCTGTTGCGCCTCAATTAGGGAATCACTATGGTTGAAATGTAACTAATGACTGCCAGCCCCAGTATTTTATTAGCTAGGTTGCTTGGACACAATTGTTACCGATGATACTGTATACACCAGCCTACTCGTACTACAGAAACATACATTGTATTTTGCCAAGTTCTCTCTGTGTTAATCCTGTTTCCCAAATATATCAGCTAACTTGTTAAATAACGATTAAATAAATTAGAACATATAAAATATATGCTTTGACCTATTCCAGGTAACCGAAAGATGCTTGATTCACTACAGCTGCTTTTGAAGAACTTTCCAGTCGTTTTTGCTTTACATTCTGACTTTTGAACGTCTGTTTATTGGACATATATATTAGTGTCTAATAAAACAGAGCAACGTGTGTAAAGCATCCCATCTGTTTTAAGGTTATAGTTTGTGTGATGTAGTTCCTCTTGATGTCCACTAGGTGTCAGCACAGTTTCAATAATGTCACACCAGGTTATTACATGTTTTCATGTTGTGAATACTACATGTGTAGACCTTACAGTGAAATGCTGACTTACAAGCCCTTAACCAACAATTTAGTTTGAAGAAAAATATGTGTTAAGTAAAAAATAAGAAATAAAAGTAACAAATAATTAAAGAGCAGTAGTAAAATCAAAATAGCGAGGCTCTATACATGGGGTACCGGTTAGTCGAGGTAATTGAGGTGTTCCTTTCAAGTCCAGTGGTGTAAATTACTATTAATAGTATAATTAGTACTTAGTATATAATATTAGTATTAATATTAGTATTAATTACTATTATTATTACAAAAATGTATTTAAACTACTCCACTACATTCCGTTTATATATCTGGTTATTTTGTATCTGTACTTTTACTCTTTCTGTTTCTTTACAACTTTACATTTTACTTCACTACATTTCTAAATACAATGTATTTTTTACTCCATACAGTTTCCCTGGCACACAAAAGTACTTGTTTCATTTCGAATGCTGAGCCGGACAGGAAAATGGTCCAATTCACACACTTATCAAGAGAACATCCCTGGTCATCCCTACTGTCCCTGATCTGGAGGACTCACTAAACAGAGAACATCCCTGGTCATCCCTACTGCCTCTGATCTGGAGGACTCACTAAACAGAGAACATCCCTGGTCATCCCTACTGCCTCTGATCTGGAGGACTCACT
The DNA here is from genome assembly GCF_901001165.1 of Salmo trutta. Taxonomy (NCBI): domain Eukaryota; kingdom Metazoa; phylum Chordata; class Actinopteri; order Salmoniformes; family Salmonidae; genus Salmo; species Salmo trutta. The sequence continues at coordinate 65,358,504 of NC_042961.1, forward strand.
AAACAGAGAACATCCCTGGTCATCCCTACTGCCTCTGATCTGGAGGACTCACTAAACAGAGAACATCCCTGGTCATCCCTACTGCCTCTGATCTGGAGGACTCACTAAACAGAGAACATCCCTGGTCATCCCTACTGCCTCTGATCTGGAGGACTCACTAAACAGAGAACATCCCTGGTCATCCCTACTGCCTCTGACCTGGAGGACTCACTAAACACATGCTTCATTTGTAAATGATGTCTGATTGTTGGAGTGTTCCCCTGGTTATTTCTTAAATAAAAAAACAAGAGAATCGTGCTGTCTGGTTTGCTTAATATATGGAAGGTCAAATCATTTATACTTTTACCACTGATACTTAAGTATATTTTAGCAATGACGTTTACTTAGTATTTTACTGGGTGACTTTCACTTTTACTTGAGTCATTTTCTATTAACATCTTATTATTGTACCTTTTTCCCTTCATTTGCCTACTACTGTCTATAAGCTGTCATAACATGTGGGTTTTTTCATGGGGACCAGGTATCGGAACGCCTTTGAAGGGTCTACAAAGCCCCCAGGTAAAAGTTGGCTTTTGCAGACAAGGATTGTATTGTTACTCCACGACATAATATGTTATCACAACTCTATTAAAAGGACATTCTACACAAGGTGTCACTTCATTCCTTCTATTTGATGGGAACTCCTGTTTAGGAATGGGGAACGAGTGCTCTCTCTTGGGAAAAAAACATGTTTATACCTATGCATTACCTTTAGCAATAATAATAATAATAAACCTCTACTTTAGTAAAGAAAGGTGTAGTAACTTGACAAGGAATGCCCACACGCATTTCGATATTACTTTCCTTTACTTTCAACCCAAACCTAAAGGTGTATTGCCAGGTACAAACGGTACAAATATAACAGAACTATATAGCCCACTCAGCCGGTGGTAGAATCACATTGCACAGAACTCACTCTTGATGATGACATCATCAAAGGGGAAAGGTCAAGGTTAATGCCAATAATAACCATGTAATTATTTATATAGTGTCCACACTATAACACTTCTCCCCCCTCAATTTAAATCCCCCCCCTGTAAGGAAAACATAAGGTTAACAAGTAAACCACATTAGTGTTTTCTTCTCTTTACTACACCACACTGTAGAACTTCTGCTGGTGTTACCGTAAATGTAACCAAAACAACAACAATAAAATGACAGTCCTTATTTCTTTTCAACTAGGTCTGCTGCTCCAAACAAACACTAACACCACGAGTCTCTCAGTCTCAACTACAGAGTTAGTTTTTCAGGAGGCTTGTGACTACGCTGTGATCTGCGCAGTACTCCTGGTGTGCTACGAGACACAGGTAAGGCATGTCCCAGTGGAGCTGGGTCTGAGGGCACAGGAGCGGGTTGGGTGTTTGTGAGAGAATGTCCATCACCCTCTGCTGGAACCACTGAATGCCCCTGTTCCTCAGATGCTGTTTCCTGTGGGATTTCAACTTGTATACTACCACCCACAGCTGTTCCGTCTGAAAACATGTTCTTGTCTTTGTCATAGCGCAGGCGGAGATGGTCCTGGTGTCTGCGCATGACTCGACCATCAGTCAGTTTGACCACAAAGGAGACGGGACCACTCTGACTCAGAATGATACCTGGCAACCAGCGTTGGCTGCTTGTGAAGTTGCGGATGTAGACAGTGTCATTGGGTTTTAACTGTCTCTCCCTTGCGTGGTGGTCATGTCTCTCTTTTTGTTTCTCCTGCTTCCGTTCCACTCGTGCTCTGATGTTCGGACGCAGTAGATCCAGGTGAGCTTTTGGCCTTCTGCCCATTAACATCACCGCTGGAGCCTGTCCTGTTGTTGTTTGTGGCGTGATGCGGTACTGGAACAAGAACCGAGAGAGCTTAGTAGTGATGGTTCCCCCAGTCATCCTTTTGAGCCCCTCTTTCAGTGTCTGCACAGCCCGCTCCGCTAAGCCGTTTGAGGCCGGGTGAAACGGGGCGCTGCGGACATGGCGGATCCCGTTTCTCCGCATGAATTCTTGGAACAAATCACAGGTAAACGTTGTTGCGTTGTCGGACACCAGAGAGTCCGGCAGACCATGGGTTGAAAACACCTGCCGAAGCTTTTCGATGGTTGTGGTCGCTGTGATGTTGCTCATGATGTGCGCCTCCAGCCACTTGGAGTGTGCGTCCACCATGACAAGGAACATGTGACCCATGAAAGGGCCTGCAAAATCTATATGCAGCCTAGACCATGGGTGGTCAGGCCACTCCCACAGATGTAGTGGCGCGGGCGGCGCCATCTTCTGGTTGATCTGGCACTCAGAACATGATTTAACTTTGTCTTCTACCTCCTGATCCATGTTAGGCCACCAGATGTAAGATCTGGCTAAACTTTTCATCCGGGAGGCACCCGGGTGAGCCTCATGGACCTCATCCATGACTTGTGCACGGCCAGGGGGTGGAACAACCACTCTGGACCCCCAGAGTATGCAGCCATCCTGCACACTCAGCTCCGTTTTGCGCTTTGCGTAAGGTCCTAGTCCATCATCCTCTATGACAGGAGGCCAACCCTGCATCAGGAATCTTTTCACTTGGGACAGGATAGGATCCCGGTCTGTCCACTGTTTGATCTGATTGGCATTCACAGGTGAGTTTGACAATCTCTCCATTAGGAAAATTGTCTCGGGAGGCACCACAGTTGTGGCAGGCATCTCTGGTAGCGGGAGACGGCTGAGCGCGTCTGCATTTGCATTGTCCTTCCCCGCTCTATACACTATCGTATACTGGTAAGCCGACAGTGTCAGGGCCCAACGCTGTAACCTTGCTGAAGCCATGGGCGGAATGCATCTTGATTCACTAAAAAGGCTCATCAGTGGTTTGTGGTCAGTGCATATGGTGAAATGACTACCGTAGAGGTACTGATGGAAGCGTTTCACAGCAAAGACTATGGCCAGACCTTCCTTGTCTAACTGTGAATAACCCTTCTCAGCACTCGTCAGCGTACGTGATGCAAATCCAATGGGTCTCTCTGACCCGTCCTCCATCTGATGAGAGAGTACTGCCCCGACGCCATAGGGTGAGGCGTCACATGACAGGATGATCTCTTTGTCTTGGTCAAAATGAACCAGAAGTTGTGCTGATTGTAGTAGTGCTTTCACTTCCTTGAAAGCTTTCTCTTGTGCTGGCCCCCACTTCCATTTACAGTCTTTGTGGAGCAACCGATAAAGTGGAGCCAACACTGTTGACAGCTCAGGGAGGAACTTCCCATAGTAGTTCACCATGCCCAGGAACGACCTGAGCTCTGACCCATTCTTGGGGTTTGGAGCATCCTTGATTGCCCTGACTTTGTCCTCCACAGGACACAGACCCTGCGCTGTGATCTTGTGACCTAGGTATGTCACACTCTGTGCTTGGAATGTGCACTTGCTACGCTTCAGGCGCAGCCCTGCCTCAGAGAATCTCTTTAACACCTGGTCCAGATGGTGGAGGTGCTCCTCCTCCGTCTCCCCTGTAACCAGGATGTCATCCAGGTACACTGCTACATGAGGGATCCCCTGCAGCAGATTGTCCATTGTCCTCTGGAAAATGGCTGGGCTGGACGCCACTCCGAAAACCAAGCGGTTGTACCTGAACAAGCCTTTGTGCGTGTTGACTGTGACATACTCTTTTGAGTCCTCGTCCAGGAGGAGCTGTTGGTAGGCGTGACTCATGTCAAGCTTTGAGAACGTCTTGCCTCCTGCCAGTGTCGCGAACAAGTCCTCCACCCGTGGCAGCGGGTAAGCGTCTAGCTTAGAGGCCCTGTTGATGGTGAGTTTGTAGTCCCCACATATACGCACCGTGCCGTCACTTTTCAGAACGGGAACGATAGGAGCTGCCCAGCGGGAGAACTGAACGGGAGTAATGACGTTTGCTTCCTGCAGCCGCTCCAACTCATCTTCCACTTTCTTTTTCATGGCGTAAGGCACTGTCCTGGGCTTGAAAAAGCGAGGCTCGGCCTGAGGATCCACGAACAGCTTAACTGTAGTGCCCTGCAGTGTGCCCAGTTCCTCTTTGAAAATCTCTGGGTATTTTTGAATGACATCCTCAGTCACTCGGGTGTGTTTTATCTCACCCCAGCTCAGTTGTATTTTGTTTAGCCAGTCACGCCCTAGTAAACTAGGCCCATTCCCTTTCACCACCAGGAGCCGTGCTCTCGCTTCCTGGCTGTTGTATGCAATGTTCACTTCTAGAGCCCCAAGCAATGGTATGGTCTCCCCGGTGTACGTACGCAGTCTGATCCCTGCCGGTGTGAGGGCAGAAACCTGTCTTGAGCCCCATTTTTGTTTGTAGGTCTCCTCACTTATGACAGAGGCAGAGGCCCCCGTGTCAACCTCCATCCTCATCTGCTTTCCATCTACCTCCACTGTAGCATAAATAGGCTCTGCGCGCGGCTCCCTCACATTAAACATGTTGTAGGAACAATGCTCGTCCTCCTCCTCTGTGCTCTCTAGGTGGTGCGCTGCTGACTGAGGCTTTGGTGCTGTGAACTTGCCCAGCCCAGTCCGCCCACCCTCTGGCTTGCTCCTAGGACCCCTGCATTTTTTTGCTAAATGTCCCTTTTTGTTGCAATTGTGACAGACAGTCTCCATGAACTTACAGTTGTTACCATAATGTGTCCCTCCACATCTGAAACATTCCACTGCTTTTCCCCTTTTTCCTGCCGCCTCTTTTGTCACCTGATGCACTGCACCACTTTCACTGTTGGCCTTTTGAATATTTTTCACATTACTAGCGGCCATCTCCATCCCTTGAGATAGTTCCAATGCCCTCTTGAAAGTCAGTGTGGCTTCCCCCAGCAACCGGCGCTGTATGCTGTCCTCATTACTGCCACAGACTAATCTGTCACGGAGCAAGTCCTCTAACATAGCCCCAAACTCACAATGTTCAGAGAGTTCCCGTAATTCAGCAACAAAGTTAGCAACAGACTGACCTGTTTTCCGAAAATGGCAGTTAAACTTGAACCTCTGGACAATCACTGAAGGCTTTGGATTGTGGTGAGTCTGAACGAGAGCAACTAGATCCCCAAAAGGAATTTCTCCCGGTCTCCGTGGTGTAGCCAAATTCCTCATTAGCTTGTAGGTTTTAGCCCCACACACACTCAAGAGAATAGAGCGCTGTTTAGCCTCATCTATGATTCCATTTGCCAAGAAAAAGTGTCCCAACCTTTCCACATATTCCGTCCAGTCTTCGTTCTCTTCCACAAACTCAGTGATAGTCCCAAACATTGCCATTATAACGCCAACCTGTCCTTGATCCTCGTTAGCGATTTGCACTTGCTGCTGATTGTCCCCGTCGGCGTTTCCGTCCAGTGGCACCTGCTCTCCGTCGCTCATTAAGCTAGCTAGCTAACTCGCCCTGTACAAGTTGATAAAGTTTTATCCTCGTCGCCAAAAAGGTGTAGTAACTTGACAAGGAATGCCCACACGCATTTCGATATTACTTTCCTTTACTTTCAACCCAAACCTAAAGGTGTATTGCCAGGTACAAACGGTACAAATATAACAGAACTATATAGCCCACTCAGCCGGTGGTAGAATCACATTGCACAGAACTCACTCTTGATGATGACATCATCAAAGGGGAAAGGTCAAGGTTAATGCCAATAATAACCATGTAATTATTTATATAGTGTCCACACTATAACAAAAACAATTATGACAGGTGTGTTGTAATAAAAATGAGTGGTGTCCACTGACTAAATGCAGTCTTTCTGGAAAACCCAGATATTCACAAAGTGTTTGATGAAGGACACGTTGTTTCTTCATGCAAAATAGATTTGACCTTTAAAATTCAATTAAGCTGCTTTATTTTCAGGGTTTAGTGAAGGTGGGTCATTTTTTACCCTTGGGACAATAGGAGTAAACAGACTGTTAAGACTACACAAGGGTTAAGTCAAGTATTTACAAGGTGTCTAGTCATTTCACAAAATTATATTTCAGTGTCATGTCCCTTAAATTACAATTATTGAATTTGAAAATTCTGTGGGAAAGGAGGTTATTGGGGGGCCTTGAGGCACAAGAGAAATTGAAATAGGATTGTTATAATGCTTTAATGTTATAATGCTGTAATGTTATAATGCTATAATGCTAAGTCCATTCCTGTGTTTGAATTGATATTAGATACCCACTGTTGACAAAGTGTTTGAAGAAGGGTTGTTTCAGTCAGTCAGTCATCCATGTTATATGAAACGATAGGGTGGTGACCACCGTAGGGGTCATCCATGCTATATGAAACGATAGGGTGGTGACCACCGTAGGGGTCATCCATGCTATATGAAACGATAGGGTGGTGACCACCGTAGGGGTCATCCATGCTATATGAAACGATAGGGTGGTGACCACCGTAGGGGTCATCCATGCTATATGAAACGATAGGGTGGTGACCACCGTAGGGGTCATCCATGCTATATGAAACGATAGGGTGATGACCACCGTAGGGGTCATCAGGAATTTAGAATGATCAAAGGGTCAATGGTCCAATTCCTGATCTTTAGGCCCAGAATGGCACTAGTAACACATGCAGGTGAAATACCCTGTAATTGACCAGAATGACTGATTGCGTTATCAGACAGACATGCATGCATGCATTACCCTAATAATGTTTTGAAATATACAGAAATGTTGAAAGTTTGTTTTCATTTGAATTCATTCTAACGGGTGAAAATGAACTGGGTCTTTTCTGTGTATGTGCCGGTCTTTAAGCATAAATGTAAATATATAAAATATACTAATAATGCATCCAGTCTCTGGTTATTGGTGATACTTCCCATTCTGCCTAATTGTGACCTTTGACCCCTTGCACATGGCCTTAAATTTCCACATTCTGGATGACATCCTGCCAGACTTTGTTGGTATTTCACTGTTTGATCTAGCATGTGACTGTTTTTTCCCCCAGCACTTGTCCCATGTTGGCTGGCCTACTATGCAGTTAAATGGAAAGGTTTCTCCCCAGTACTTGTCCCATGTTGGCTGGCCTACTATGCAGTTAAATGGAAAGGTTTTTCCCCAGCACTTGTCCCATGTTGGCTGGCCTACTATGCAGTTAAATGGAAAGGTTTTTCCCCAGCACTTGTCCCATGTTGGCTGGCCCACTATGCAGTTAAATGGAAAGGTTTTTCCCCAGCACTTGTCCCATGTTAGCTGGCCCACTATGCAGTTAAATGGAAAGGTTCTACAGATGTAGACGTGACATGTGAATTTGGATGAGGGGAAATGACAATCAATGACAACTGAAATGGCAACATTATCTGTATATCGCTATATTTGTTCTTGTAGACGTACTTTGAATATGTTTAATATGTGGGGGAAGCATTTCATTTGTAGTCTTTCTTAATTTGTCGTTTTCAGTGGCCTGTGAATATTTGTACATAATTTGGTTGGATGTCTGTGTAACTAATAACTAATGATGATCATGATTTCAATTCAGTTTAATGACATCACTCACTTCTCCTGAAGGGCGCACATAATACTATTCACTATTCACCATAAATGTAAAAGCATTAGATTGGCTATGCATTAGTATATATGTTATATAATATATATGTTATATATTAGTATATATGTTATATAGTATATATGTTATATAGTATATATGTTATATTAGTGTATATATGCATTAGTATATATGTTATATAGTATATATGGTATATATTAGTATATATGTTATATATTAGTATATATGTTATATATTAGTATATATGTTATATATTAGTATATATGTTATATATTAGTGTATATATATATATATATATGTATGTATGTATGTATGTATGTATGTATGTATGTATGTATGTATGTGTGTGTGTGTGTGTGTGTGTGTGTCACTGTTGTTGTAGGGTAAAGTGGACCAAGACGCAGCGGGGAAATGTGCACTCATCTTCTTTTATTATGGACAAAGAAGGGAAACCAAACACAACAAAACACAATGACGAATAACAGGCCGGTAAGGCACAAAGCTATACACAGCTCAATCTCCCACCAAAATCCCATGACAAACACACCCCTAATTATAGGACCTTCAATCAGAGGCAACAATAGACAGCTGCCTCCAACTGAAGGCCCCAACACCAATTAACTAAACATAAAACTACAATAGACTAGACAGAATATAGAAATACGCTAACATAGAACATAGACTAACAAACCCCGAACCACATAAACCAAACACCCCTCTACCTAAATACATAGCCCAAACCACATGAAACAGCCATGTCCTGACCAAACTATAATAACAAAAAAAAACTATTACTGGTCAGGAAGTGACAATATGTTATATAATATGTTTTTTATATATATATATATATATATATATATATATATATATATATATATATATATATATCTGTATGCATGGACTAAAATGAGTTAGCACCATATTTCCTTTACATGCTGAGAATTGAATGGGTGACTTCACTTTGGGAGAACTGAGATGTTTGGTACTAATTCCTCCCTCAATGAAGCTGCTTAGACAGGATTGGGCCGTTCAAACCAAGGGCTCCACTACATGGGTTTAACCCTTCTAGTTATTTAGAATCAGAGACTTTTAGGGGGGAAGAATGGAGGGATATATGTAAAGATTGAGCGAGCCACTATTATCGGCTCGACAACCCAATCGTGTTATTTGCATATAATAGACTTTTGGCCTCTGACCTGTATACTGTCAGATATCTACCTATTATATATCTGTGTTGTCCGGACATGGCCTCACAGTATTAATAGACTACCTGGGGGGGAGGTTAATAGACTACCTGGGGGGGGGGGTTAATAGACTACCTGGATGGGAGAGGTTTATAGACCACCTGGATGGGGGAGGTTAATAGACTACCTGGGGGGGGGGTTAATAGACTACCTGGGGGGGGGAGGTTAATAGACTACCTGGATGGGGGGGGGGGTTTACGAGACTACCTGGATGGGGGAGGAGGTTAATAGACTACCTGGATGGGGGGGGGGGGGGGGGTAATAGACTACCTGGATGGGGGGGGGGGGTTAATAGACTACCTGGATGGGGGAGGTTAATAGACTACCTGGATGGGGGGGGGGTTTAAGAGACTACCTGGATGGGGGAGGAGGTTAATAGACTACCTGGATGGGGGGGGGAGGTTAATAGACTACCTGGATGGGGGAGGTTAATAGACTACCTGGGTGGGGGGGTTAATAGACTACCTGGATGGGGGGGGGGGGGTTAATAGACTACCTGGATGGGGGGAGGTTAATAGACTACCTGGATGGGGGAGGAGGTTAATAGACTACCTGGATGGGGGGGTGGAGGTTAATAGACTACCTGGATGGGGGAGGTTAATAGACTACCTGGATGGGGGAGGTTAATAGACTACCTGGATGGGGGAGGTTAATAGACTACCTGGGTGGGGGGGAGGTTAATAGACTACCTGGATGGGGGGAGGTTAATAGACTACCTGGGTGGGGGGGAGGTTAATAGACTACCTGGATGGGGGGGAGGTTAATAGACTACCTGAATGGGGGAGGTTAATAGACTACCTGGATGGGGGAGGAGGTTAATAGACTACCTGGATGGGGGAGGAGGTTAATAGACTACCTGGTTGGGGGGGAGGTTAATAGACTACCTGGATGGGGGGAGGTTAATAGACTACCTGGATGGGGGAGGAGGTTAATAGACTACCTGGATGGGGGGGGGGGGAGGTTAATAGACTACCTGGATGGGGGAGGTTAATAGACTACCTGGATGGGGGGGAGGTTAATAGACTACCTGGGTGGGGGGGAGGTTAAGAGACTACCTGGATGGGGGAGGTTAATAGACTACCTGGATGGGGGAGGTTAATAGACTACCTGGGTGGGGGGGAGGTTAATAGACTACCTGGATGGGGGGAGGTTAATAGACTACCTGAATGGGGGAGGTTAATAGACTACCTGGATGGGGGGGAGGTTAATAGACTACCTGGGTGGGGGGGAGGTTAATAGACTACCTGGGTGGGGGGGAGGTTAATAGACTACCTGGATGGGGGGGAGGTTAATAGACTACCTGGATGGGGGGGAGGTTAATAGACTACCTGGATGGGGGAGGATAATAGACTACCTGGATGGGGATTGGCCCCATGTCCATTCAGAAATCTTATCTGAGAAACAATTTTATTTTGCTTCAGTTTTTACCCTACAAATCCTTGTAAATATCATGACTGTCATGTGTAATGTTTGTTCCTGTGAAATATGGAGAATTGAATATATGCATAATAAAATGACCTCACTAGACGCTCTGCTTCCCATTCTGTCTCCATAGACAAACATTGGCAGTAGAATGGCCTGTACTGAAGAGCTCAGGGACTTTCAATATGGCACCTTTTGAATGAGTTAAAACCCAAACCAAACTAGTTGTTTGTGTGTAAGAGACAGTGAGAGGTATGGATAGATAGAGAAGGGGGCAGAGCGAGAGAGAGAGAGAAGGGGGCAGAGAGAGAGAGAAGGGGGCAGAGAGAGAGAGAGAAGGGGGCAGAGAGAGAGAGAGAAGGGGGCAGAGAGAGAGAGAGAAGGGGGGAGAGAGAGAGAGAAGGGGAGAGAGAGAGAAGGGGGCAGAGAGAGAGAGAGAGGGCAGAGAGAGAGAGAAGGGGGCAGAGAGAGAGAGAAGGGGGCAGAGAGAGAGAGAAGGGGGCAGAGAGAGAGAGAGAGAGAGAGAGAGAGAGAGAAGGGGGCAGAGAGAGATAGAGAGAGAGAAGGGGGCAGAGAGAGATAGAGAGAGAGAGAAGGGGGCAGAGAGAGAGAGAGAGAGAGAGAGAAGGGGGCAGAGAGAGATAGAGAGAGAGAGAAGGGGGCAGAGAGAGAGAGAGAGAGAAGGGGGCAGAGAGAGAGAGAGAGAGAGAGAGAGAGAAGGGGGCAGAGAGAGAGAGAGACAAGGGGGCAGAGAGAGAGAGAAGGGGGCAGAGAGAGAGAGAGAAGGGGGCAGAGAGAGAGAGAGAAGGGGGCAGAGAGAGAGAGAGAGAGAGAGAGAGAAGGGCCAGAGAGAGAGAGAGAGAGAGAGAGAGAGAGAGAAGGGGGCAGAGAGAGAGAGAAGGGGGCAGAGAGAGAGAGAGAAGGGGGCAGAGAGAGACAGAAGTGGGCAGAGAGAGAGAAGGGGGCAATGCTTAATCTCCAGAATAACAAAGAACACTATTTAAATCTATTGTAATCGACTAAAGTTATGAGTTCTGTGTTACGCTTCATATTCTGTGTTGGTGTCTTTGCCAACAAGTCTTTATATGGCGTAGGTGAGAAGCTAGTACAGTAAGCCAGTATTATGAAGAATCATTCCTACACCATCATTTCCAAAACTGGAACATTTCCTAATGTCCTGTTACTGTATGTACATTTACATTTTAGTCATTTAGCAGACGCTCTTATCCAGAGCGACTTATAGTAGTGAAAGCATACATTACATAAATGTTTTGTCTGTACTGGTCCCCCGTGGGAATCGAACCCACAACCCTGGTGTTGCAAACACCATGCTCTACCAACTGAGCCACACGGGACCATATGTGACCGTATGTGTCTGTATACCACATTTAACACGGCTGCTTTCCAATCCACTCTGATATATGTTTTATATTTGGTCTAATCTGATAGAAGGAACAATGACAAAACCTGAATCTCGGAGAAGGAATATAATTGTGATAGAAAAAAAATATATTTGTTTTTTTTGTGAAAGTTATGGACCTATTATGACCTAGCTTTAATATTGTAGATCGGTTGTAACTTCCATCAATGTAATTGTCTGCATCATTTCCAATCCCCCATTTTTTGTAAATATATATATATATATATCTCGTACAGTGAGAAGACTTGAGCCTCTGTCATCCGCGTCAGCAATAACTCATCACTCCTACTCGATTATCTTGGCAAAGAAATGCTCACTAACAGGGATGAAAACAAATTTGTGCACAACATTTGAGAGAAATCAGCTTTTTATGCGTCTGGAACAATTCTGGGATCTTTTATTTCAGCTCATGAAACATGGGACCAACACTTTACATGTTGCGTTTTTTATAATTTTGTTTAGTTACACTAGTAACATGGGAGCTGTCTCAATATGGCCGTACAAATCAAAAGGTACCAATTCTCTCAACCAGCTTCATGAGGTAGTCACTTGGAAAATATATTTTGATTTGTTTAACATGATTTTTGGTTACTACTATACAGTATGTGTTATTTCATAGTTTTGATGTCTTTACTATTATTCTGTAGAAAATAGCATAAATGAAGGAAAACCCTTCCCCTCACACATGGTTTAGATGGTAAATATTTATGTTCCCTTAGAGGTTCATCACGTCAGCTAAAGGGAAGATGTTCCATCATCTATGTTTATTTACATTAGTGCAAATGGTCCACTGATATTGGTGTAATTTCTCACCCCTTTTGGCTGAAAGTTAATTTCCCCTCAGGGGGAGACATTTGTTCTTTGTTATTATGAAGGTAATTTGTGTAGAATGTACATTTCCCACTCATTCACCCCATCTCTTTACATTGCTGATTTATATGCAGTGGCCCAGACTTCAAACCCAATGAAAGTCATGGGGGGAAATGAGGCTGAACGCTACGCGCACACACACACAAACACACCAGCGCACACACACCAGCGCACACATCTACAGGAAGAGAGAGGGAAAGAGTGTCTGTGTGTTTACACGTGCACTTGTTTTATGTCTGTGCCTTTTCATGTGTGTACACGTGTTAGACTTCCTGTTTGTCCTCGTTCAATGCTGTTGTTTCCCCTTCTAGCAGATACTGTGTGAACTCATTTAAATACTATTGGTATATAAATTAGAGTAGTGTTTAACCAAAATGTGATACAGCACTGTGTGTAATTACAAACTGTATGGAGAAACAGTCATGTAGAAATCGCTACAGAAACAAACAACTATTTAATAATTGGGATGCACTGCCATCTGGTGGTTTCAAAGAGAACACTAGTGTTTTCCCCCAGACATCCCTGTCTGATGCTAGAGGTGCACTGCCACCTGGTGGTTTCAAAGAGAACACTAGTGTTTTCCCCCAGACATCCCTGTCTGATGCTAGAGGTGCACTGCCACCTGGTGGTTTCAAAGAGAACACTAGTGTTTTCCCCCAGACATCTCTGTCTGATGCTAGAGGTGCACTGCCACCTGGTGGTTTCAAAGAGAACACTAGTGTTTTCCCCCAGACATCTCTGTCTGATGCTAGAGGTGATACTATCCTACGTTATATAATCTCTACCAGCTCATTAAGTAACTCTGTAAATTGCAGTTGACCAACAAGGCTGTAATTAAGTATATACTAGTTTAATGGCTCTCAATAATATAGTCATCCTCAACCACAGGCACACTCTCATACATGCATAGAACAGCTCAAGCAAACCTATAAACACATACCGTATGTACAATCATGCTGCATCACACATACAACATGGGAGTCCTGCAGTAGACAGTTAGCCGATACAGATGGGGGCTGGAACGAGCTGCAACAAACACTCAAAACAGGACAGTTTGATCTCAATCTCTTCATTCAAAGACTCAATCATAGACACTCTTACTGACAGTTGTGGCTGCTTTGCGTGATGTATTGTTGTCTCTACCTTCTTGCCTTTTTGCTGTTGTCTTACATATAGTAAATAACATTTAAAAGACAACACTGACAGGACTCTACACACTGACAGGACTCTACACACTGACGGGACTCTACACACTGACAGGACTCTACACTCTGACAGGACTCTACACACTGACAGGACTCTACACACTGACAGGACTCTACACACTGACAGGACTCTACACACTGACGGGACTCTACACACTGATAGGACTCTGACAGGACTCTACACACTGACAGGACTCTACACACTGACGGGACTCTACACACTGACAGGACTCTACACACTGACGGGACTCTACACACTGGCGGGACTCGACACACTGACGGGACTCGACACACTGACGGGACTCGACACACTGACGGGACTCGACACACTGGCGGGACTCGACACACTGACGGGACTCGACACACTGACGGGACTCGACACACTGACGGGACTCTACACACTGGCAGGACTCTGACGGGACTCTACACACTGACGGGACTCTACACACTGACGGGACTCTCCACACTGACAGGACTCTACACACTGACAGGACTCTACACACTGACAGGACTCTGCACTCTGACAGGACTCTACACACTGACAGGACTCTACACACTGACAGGACTCTACACACTGACGGGACTCTACACACTGACGGGACTCTACACACTGACAGGACTCTACACACTGACAGGACTCTACACACTGACAGGACTCTACACACTGACGGGACTCTACACACTGACAGGACTCTACACACTGACAGGACTCTACACACTGATAGGACTCGGACAGGACTCTACACACTGACAGGACTCTACACACTGATAGGACTCTGACAGGACTCTACACACTGACAGGACTCTACACACTGACGGGACTCTACACACTGACAGGACTCTACACACTGACGGGACTCTACACACTGACAGGACTCTACACACTGACAGGACTCTACACTCTGACAGGACTCTACACACTGACAGGACTCTACACACTGACAGGACTCTGACAGGACTCTACACACTGACAGGACTCTACACACTGACAGGACTCTGCACTCTGACAGGACTCTACACACTGACAGGACTCTGCACTCTGACAGGACTCTACACACTGACAGGACTCTACACACTGACAGGACTCTACACACTGACAGGACTCTACACACTGACAGGACTCTGACAGGACTCTACACACTGACAGGACTCTACACACTGACAGGACTCTACACACTGACAGGACTCTACACACTGACGGGACTCTGACAGGACTCTACACACTGACAGGACTCTACACACTGACAGGACTCTACAGACTGACAGGACTCTACAGACTGACGGGACTCTACACACTGACAGGACTCTACACACTGACGGGACTCTACACACTGACGGGACTCTACACACTGACAGGACTCTACACACTGACAGGACTCTGCACTCTGACAGGACTCTACACACTGACGGGACTCTACACACTGACGGGACTCTACACACTGACAGGACTCTACACACTGACAGGACTCTACACACTGACAGGACTCTACACACTGATAGGACTCTACACACTGACAGGACTCTGCACTCTGACAGGACTCTACACACTGACAGGACTCTACACACTGACGGGACTCTACACACTGACGGGACTCTACACACTGACGGGACTCTACACACTGACAGGACTCTGCACTCTGACAGGACTCTACACACTGACAGGACTCTACACACTGACAGGACTCTGCACTCTGACAGGACTCTACACACTGACAGGACTCTACACACTGACAGGACTCTACACACTGACAGGACTCTGCACTCTGACAGGACTCTACACTCTGACAGGACTCTACACACTGACAGGACTCTACACTCTGACAGGACTCTGCACTCTGACAGGACTCTACACACTGACAGGACTCTACACACTGACAGGACTCTACACACTGACGGGACTCTAAACACTGACAGGACTCTACACTCTGACAGGACTCTACACACTGACAGGACTCTACACACTGACAGGACTCTACACTCTGACAGGACTCTACACACTGACAGGACTCTACACACTGACAGGACTATACACACTGACAGGACTCTACACTCTGACAGGACTCTACACACTGACAGGACTCTACACACTGACAGGACTCTACACACTGACGGGACTCTACACACTGACAGGACTCTACACTCTGACAGGACTCTGACAGGACTCTACACACTGACAGGACTCTACACACTGACAGGACTCTGCACTCTGACGGGACTCTACACTCTGACGGGACTCTACACACTGACAGGACTCTACACTCTGACAGGACTCTACACTCTGACAGGACTCTACACACTGACAGGACTCTACACTCTGACAGGACTCTACACACTGACAGGACTCTACACACTGACAGGACTCTACACTCTGACAGGACTCTACACACTGACAGGACTCTACACACTGACAGGACTCTACACTCTGACAGGACTCTACACACTGACAGGACTCTACACTCTGACAGGACTCTACACACTGACAGGACTCTACACACTGACAGGACTCTACACACTGACAGGACTCTACACACTGACGGGACTCTACACACTGACGGGACTCTACACACTGACGGGACTCTACACACTGACAGGACTCTACAGACTGACAGGACTCTACACACTGACAGGACTCTGACAGGACTCTACACACTGACAGGACTCTACACACTGACGGGACTCTACACACTGACAGGACTCTACACACTGACACTGGGGTTAATGGGGAAGAGGGGCAATTCTGTTGCGTAATTCCCATTTCAGATTCCCTTGAGTTAATAACTACAGGATTGTTTTTTTCTGTGTGGTTTAAACTGTTAAGATATCAGACTGATCTGATATGGTAGTAAGTGCCAGGCGCACTGGTTTGAGTGTGTCAAGAACTGCAATGCTGCTGGGTTTTTCACGCTCAACAGTTTCCTGTGTGTATCAAGAATGGTCCACCACCCAAAAGACATCCAGCCAACTGGACACAACTGTGGGAAGGATTGGAGTCAACATGAATTGAGTCTGTTCTGAGGACAAAGCTGGATGCAACTCAATATTAGGACGGTGTTCTTAATGTTTTGTTCACTCGGTGTGCATAATATAAATAACACATGTTATTTATTATACAATAATCCAATGAGTGTGATTTCACACGAGGCTGCTGACAGTAATGGCCCTTAACCTCCGCGGCCGTGATCATTGTTAAATCAGGCACATGATGCGTCTCTTTGTGTGTGCCCTCTCTATGCCTCCCTTATAATAGCTGTCTTACTGTGTGTAACAGGTGCCAATGTTTGTCTATGGAGACTGCATGGCTGTGTGCTCGATTTGATACTCAAATCAACGGTTATATGTCACGTGCGCTGAATACAACAGGTGTAAAAGTGCACATCTGTCATTGTCACCCTAATGTACCATCATATTTGATTAGAGATCATTTTTGGTCCATGTTAATGACCGTGTGTGTGTGTGTGTGTGTGTGTGTGTGTGTGTGTGTGTGTGTGTGTGTGTGTGTGTGTGTGTGTGTGTGTTACGCTCCTCAGGAACACCGAGTAGGGAGAGTTTGGACCATCAGTTCAACACATGAAATGGCTGAAAAAGTGGAAGACTTGACCAACCCGGGGCTCAGAGCAGCTGAAACAAGTGAAGTGCACCAACTCCCAACAGCACCAGAGACAGAATAAACTAGGAATGTAAAGCTTTATCATTGTTTATTTGTTGTTGAGAGAAATGTTTGGCAATTGACTAGGAATGCCTTGGAGATGGACCAGTCGATGGATCGTTTGGTGACCACTGACCTAAAGTCTCTTCTCTCTCCGGGCTGATTTCAACAAAGTACTGAGTAAAGGGTCTGAATACTTATGGAAATGTGATATTTACATTTTTTTTATTTACCTTTCTAAAAAAAAGTTTTTTTCTTTGTCATTAAGGGATATTGTGTGAACTTGATATTATTAGTTATGAACAGCTCAGTAAACACACTATGTGTGACTAGTTGAAGTTTAGTCAAATGTACTTGGTATGTGTACTGTATGTAGTAGTGCTATTATGTAGTAGAATGTAGTTAGTATATGTACTGTATGTAGTAGTGCTATTATGTAGTAGAATGTAGCTGTTGTAGTAGATTGTAGTTGCATAAGATACATTCAGTTGAGTAATGTTGCATGATAAACTATGCTAACCTGCAGACAGTGTTCTTGGTATTTAATAGTCTCTGTCAAAGTGGTTAATTCACTCTATGGGGGGGAACTAAAACATATTGAAGCATTACATAACTGTATATCTTCCGTATTTGTTTCAACATATGTCCCCTGCTAGGGACACTGAGTTTACTACATGATAGTTAATCCAGAGATTCTTACCTTTGCCTCGATTCGTCAGTCTCGTCCAGATCATCATGGTATTTGTAGTTCTTTATGATAGCCACATTAGCAGCTAATTAGCGTTTTAACTTACGGCATGGTAAATACAGGCAAATATATTGACAAAAGTCACCTTGTCTGAAAGAGATTTACACGGTTGTCAAAACGCCACGTCAGGGTTCAGCCTACATGCAACACAGCCCTTATTTTAAGTGTTTCTAAAATCCCCTATGGGGGAAAAATTAATGGTGGAAAAACTATTGGAACCATTTCCCTGTTTGACCGCTAGGTCTTATGGGTATTATGACTCATAATGTGGTACTCTATTCTGTGCAGGGTAACCAACCACAGCGGAGTCTTGATAATCCCAAAGACCATGTTTTTCTTCTTTCATCAAATTGATCATCACAGTTAGGTAGCCTAACACGCATAAACACACTTCCCCTCCCTTCATCATTGTGGGTAGGACAATAGGTGATGGGTGTCCTGTGTAGAGCCTGATACAGAGGCTGCCTCCCATACAGCTGTCTGCCCCACTAGATAGATGGCACCAACAGTAGTGACTTACACAGTCCAACACACACACACACACACACACTAAAAATAACAACATTCTGGCATTGATACCAACTGACACAGGCACTGTGATAACATACATAATTAGTTAATTGAGGTTTTCAAAGTGTACATTGAATGCACCATTTTTAGATTCCAGTCTTATGGTTGAATCTGTGTTTGAAATTCACTGCTCGACTGAGGGACCTTACAGATGATTGTATGTGTGGGGTACAGAGATGAGGTAGTCATTCGAAAACCATGTTAAACACTATTATTGCACAGAGAAAAATGAGTTGATGCAAATTAATTCAGGCTATAAAACAACATAATGTGGAAAAAGTCAAGGAGTGTAACCTCAGGAGCTGGATACCGTAACAGAGATGCATTCAATAGTCCTCTGGATACTGTAACAGAGATGCATTCAATAGTCCTCTGGATACCGTAACAGAGATGCATTCAATAGTCCTCTGGATACCTTAACAGAGATGCATTCAATAGTCCTCTGGATACCGTAACAGAGATGCATTCAATAGTCCTCTGGATACCGTAACAGAGATGCATTCAATAGTCCTCTGGATACTGTAACAGAGATGCATTCAATAGTCCTCTGGATACCGTAACAGAGATGCATTCAATAGTCCTCTGGATACCGTAACAGAGATGCATTCAATAGTCCTCTGGATACTGTAACAGAGATGCATTCAATAGTCCTCTGGATACCGTAACAGAGATGCATTCAATAGTCCTCTGGATACTGTAACAGAGATGCATTCAATAGTCCTCTGGATACCGTAACAGAGATGCATTCAATAGTCCTCTGGATACCGTAACAGAGATGCATTCAATAGTCCTCTGGATACTGTAACAGAGATGCATTCAATAGTCCTCTGGATACTGTAACAGAGATGCATTCAATAGTCCTCTGGATACTGTAACAGAGATGCATTCAATAGTCCTCTGGATACTGTAACAGAGATGCATTCAATAGTCCTCTGGATACTGTAACAGAGATGCATTCAATAGTCAGTCCTCTGGATACTGTAACAGAGAGATAGTCAGTCCTCTGGAAACTGTAACAGAGATATAGTCAGTCCTCTGGATACTGTAACAGAGAGATATAGTCAGTCCTCTGGATACTGTAACAGAGAGAGATAGTCAGTCCTCTGGTTACTGTAACAGAGATGCATTCAATAGTCCTCTGGATACTGTAACAGAGATGCATTCAATAGTCCTCTGGATACTGTAACAGAGATGCATTCAATAGTCCTCTGGATACTGTAACAGAGATGCATTCAATAGTCAGTCCTCTGGATACTGTAACAGAGAGATAGTCAGTCCTCTGGAAACTGTAACAGAGATATAGTCAGTCCTCTGGATACTGTAACAGAGAGATATAGTCAGTCCTCTGGATACTGTAACAGAGAGAGATAGTCAGTCCTCTGGTTACTGTAACAGAGATGCATTCAATAGTCCTCTGGATACTGTAACAGAGATCCATTCAATAGTTAGTATGACCAAATGTGGTACTGCTGTGTAGATGAGTCAGTGATAGTCTCTCTGTTCGGTACCCAGTTCAGTCTTTCTGTTCTGTATCTATGGACGCGACCCAGTTCAGTCTTTCTGTTCTGTATCTATGGACGCGACCCAGTTCAGTCTTTCTGTTCTGTATCTATGGACGCGACCCAGTTCAGTCTTTCTGTTCTGTATCTATGGACGCGACCGAGTCGTTCATTCTAAATGTTCCATTGCCAAACTGGTACCCTATTAATAGGTTATACACTGGGTCACTAATGGCCCTGGTCTAGAGTAGTACATTATATACTGTGTTATAATATACAGTACACAGACTGTAATGGAGACGCATGGCGTTAGGCAGCAGCTGCTGCAGTTTAATATACATGAACACGTAATGATATTTGAGTCTGGTCTTTTCTGCACTCCACAACGTGGAGCCTCTCTCTGAAGTGGTGGGTTCTGGGCTCGTACACTTTCTTCATCACCCAGTGCTTCGACCAGAAGATTTGTTTTTAAGATTTCTTAATAAATATTGAGTTGGTGGGAGAGGGCAGGGTGCAGAGGATCAGGGGGGGGGGGGGTAGAGGTGGGAACAGGGACACCGGTTTGTGTCAACTGCAACGCTGCTGGGTTTTTCACACACAACAGTTTCCTGTGTGTATCAAGAATGGTCCACCACCCAAAGGACATCCAGCCAACTGGACACAACTGTGGGAAGCATTGGAGTCAACATGGGCCAGCATCCCTGTGGAAACGCTTTCAACACCTTGTAGAGTCCATGACCCGACAAGTTGAGGCTGTTCCGAGGACAAGAGGGGGTGCAACTCAGAGAGACTGGCATGAATAGTATTTAGATCAGCCCTCTGATTACAATAAATAACGGTTGTATTGGTCCGTATTGTACTGAAGAGGTTTGACTAATCGTTGTATTGTACTGAAGAGGGTTGAGTAATGGTTGTATTGTCAGTATTGTACTGAAGAGGGTTGAATAATGGTTGTATTGTACTGAAGAGGGTCGTATTGTACTGAAGAGGGTTAAATAATGTTGAGTTACTGCAAGTCACAGTACATTTCTAATGTGCAGTTTGCAAACTACTTGTTATTTTTTTGAATGACTCTTTTTACTGACTCGATAGTCGTGATTCGTTTTTTTCTGATTGACTCGTTCCTTTTTAGTCGTTTGTTTGACCTGCTATTGCTGGCTGCAGTGAGTCCTACAGCAGGATTAATACGGGCTCCTCCGGATCAGCAGGTCCCAGTGTTTAGGAACGAGATATCTGTGGATATGGTTTCTCTTTCATATAACCTTTATTTATACATTCTCCTTGAGATTAAATCCCTTTTGCTAGAGACCTGAGACACATTACAGAATATCTATGGCACAGTGACATACCTGGTTTTCATCATACTCTTCCTAGCAGCAAATTCACTGGCTGTTAGCGGTTCAGGAAGTGACGTGGGGAGAGGAAGTATGGACAGCAGGTGCCTCATAACATGTTTTTAAACAGTGACAATAACAGGGATAGCTTGGTAACATCAGGGGGGGTGAGTTTAAACAGGGATAGCTTGGTAACATCAGGGGGGTGAGTTTAAACAGGGATAGCTTGGTAACATCAGGGGGGGGGAGTTTAAACAGGGATAGCTTGGTAAAATCAGGGGGGGGGGAGTTTAAACAGGGATAGCTTGGTAACATCAGGGGGGGGGGAGTTTAAACAGGGATAGCTTGGTAACATCAGGGGGGGGGGGAGTTTAAACAGGGATAGCTTGGTAACATCAGGGGGGGTGAGTTTAAACAGGAATAGCTTGGTAACATCAGGGGGGAGTGAGTTTAAACAGGGATAGCTTGGTAACATCAGGGGGGGAGTTTAAACAGGGATAGCTTGGTAACATCAGGGGGGTGAGTTTAAACAGGGATAGCTTGGTAACATCAGGGGGGTGAGTTTAAACAGGGATAGCTTGGTAACATCAGGGGGGGAGTTTAAACAGGGATAGCTTGGTAACATCAGGGGGGAGTTTAAACAGGGATAGCTTGGTAACATCAGGGGGGGGGAGTTTAAACAGGGATAGCTTGGTAATATCAGGGGGGGTGAGTTTAAACAGGAATAGCTTGGTAACATCAGGGGGGGGTGAGTTTAAACAGGGATAGCTTGGTAACATCAGGGGGGGTGAGTTTAAACAGGGATAGCTTGGTAACATCGGGGGGGGGGGGGTGAGTTTAAACAGGGATAGCTTGGTAACATCAGGTGGGGTGAGTTTAAACAGGGATAGCTTGGTAACATCAGGGGGGGGGTGAGTTTAAACAGGGATAGCTTGGTAACATCAGGGGGGGAGTTTAAACAGGGATAGCTTGGTAACATCAGGGGGGGTGAGTTTAAACAGGGATAGCTTGGTAACATCAGGGGGGGAGTTTAAACAGGGATAGCTTGGTAACATCAGGGGGGGTGTTTAAACAGGGATAGCTTGGTAACATCAGGGGGGGGGAGTTTAAACAGGGATAGCTTGGTAACATCAGGGGGGGTGAGTTTAAACAGGGATAGCTTGGTAACATCAGGGGGGGAGTTTAAACAGGGATAGCTTGGTAACATCAGGGGGGGAGTTTAAACAGGGATAGCTTGGTAACATCAGCGGGGGGGTGAGTTTAAACAGGGATAGCTTGGTAACATCAGGGGGGGAGTTTAAACAGGGATAGCTTGGTAACATCAGGGGGGGTGAGTTTAAACAGGGATAGCTTGGTAACATCAGGGGGGGAGTTTAAACAGGGATAGCTTGGTAACATCAGGGGGGGGGTGTTTAAACAGGGATAGCTTGGTAACATCAGGGGGGGAGTTTAAACAGGGATAGCTTGGTAACATCAGGGGGGTGAGTTTAAACAGGGATAGCTTGGTAACATCAGGGGGGGAGTTTAAACAGGGATAGCTTGGTAACATCAGGGGGGGGGGGGAGTTTAAACAGGGATAGCTTGGTAAAATCAGGGGGGGTGAGTTTAAACAGGGATAGCTTGGTAAAATCAGGGGGGGGGGAGTTTAAACAGGGATAGCTTGGTAAAATCAGGGGGGGGTGAGTTTAAACAGGGATAGCTTGGTAACATCAGGGGGGGGGGAGTTTAAACAGGGATAGCTTGGTAACATCAGGGGGGGGGGAGTTTAAACAGGGATAGCTTGGTAATATCAGGGGGGGTGAGTTTAAACAGGAATAGCTTGGTAACATCAGGGGGGGTGAGTTTAAACAGGGATAGCTTGGTAACATCAGGGGGGGTGAGTTTAAACAGGGATAGCTTGGTAACATCGGGGGGGGGGGGGGTGAGTTTAAACAGGGATAGCTTGGTAACATCAGGGGGGGTGAGTTTAAACAGGGATAGCTTGGTAACAT